>NC_044306.2:200929198-201229198 GCF_007474595.2 Lynx canadensis
AGTGTTCTCCCCGGGCCTCCAGAAGGAGCCCACCCTGCCAGTACCTTGTCTTGAACCTTAAAGCCTACTTCAGACTTCCGGCCTCCAGAGGTGCCATCTGGGTTGTTTTAAACCACAGGTTGCTAGAGTTTGTTATAACAGCAACATGAAACTAATCCACACTCGCTTCCTACAGGCCATCCTCTGCCTCAGAGTCGGCTCCCTGCGAGCCCTGACAACACGATTTTTTAAAATTCTCCACTAGGGAGTAGATTAACCCAGTACCTCCATAAAATGGAATACTCTTAGGAGAAACGATGGAATGATGATAAAAGAAATAACTAATAATACAGAATCAAACCAGGGGCCAGCACTCCTCTAAGTATGTATAGCCTCTCGTTGGACTTTCAAAACAACCTCGTTGTTACCTCTATTCTCCAGACGGGGAAACTGAGGCACAGAGAGGTTGAAGGATTGGCCTAAGGTCACACAGCCGCTAAGCGGAGGGGCCTGGTTGCCCATGACATTTATTGAGGAAAAAAGCATACTGCAGGGGCACCTGGGTGGCTCAGTCAGTTAAGTGTCTGACTCTTGATATTGGCTCAGGTCATGATCTCGTGGTTTGTGGATTCAAGCCCCTAGTCGGGCTCCATGCACACAGTGCAGGGCCTGCTTGGGATTCTCTGTCTCTGTCTCTCTCTGTCTCTCTCTCTCTCTCAAATTAAATAAATAAAAACCTAAAAGAATGAAAAATATTCTTTAAAAGAGCATACTGCAGGGGCGCCTGGGTGGCTCAGTCAGTTAAGCGTGCGACTTCAGCTCAGGTCATGATCTCACGGTTCACAGGTTCGAGCCCTGCGTCGGGCTCTGTGCTGACAGCTCAGCCCTGCTCTCTCTCTCTCAAAAATAAATAAACATTTAAAAAAAATTTTTAAAAAGCATCCTGCAGATTATGCATATTACAGTTCCACTTAAGTAAAAATTATGGCTATGTGAGCATGTACCTCACAAATACACAAATAGGAAAAACGCCTGGGAAGACAAACACCAAATTACCACTTTTTATGTGAGACACTTCCATACTGTTTCTCAATAAATGCGCATTAGTTCTTTTGTTTTCATTTATTTAATGTTTATTTATTTTCGAGACAGAGACAGAGCACGAGCAGGGGAAGGGCAGAGACAGAGGGAGACACAGGATCGGAAGCAGGTTCCAGGCTCTGAGCTGTCAGCACAGAGCCCGACGCGGGGCTCGAAACCACAAACCATGAGATCACGACCTGAGCCGAAGTCGGACACCTAACCAACTGAGCCACCCAGACGTCCCTCCCTGTTTTGTTTTTTTAATGTTTATTTATTTCTGAGACAGAGAGAGACAGAGCATGAGCGGGGCAGGGCCAGAGAGAGAGGAAGACACAGAATCCAAAGCAGGCTCCAGGCTCTGAGCTGTCAGCACAGAGCCCGACACAGGGCTCGAACCCACGAACCGTGAGATCGTGACCTGAGCCGAAGTCGGACGCTCAACCGACTGAGCCACCCAGGCACCCTACGTGCACTAGCTCTTAAACTTAAATCAATAAAAAAACATTACACAATACGAGTTAGACACTTAAAACCAGGAATGCACCGAAAAACCTCCACAAGCCATTTCCTTACAAGTGTCCGGTCAAGGGGAGAAAATTCTCTGCCCTCCTCCAGGACAATGCGATAAATACGACCCCACAAAGTCCCCTCCCTGTGGCATTCTCTTGTGACAGCTTTGTGACCTCAATGTCCCCCCTGTCCCCTCTGCACATCCCCATTGGGTCAGGCTCTGCTAAAACTGATACGATGAGCCCCATGGGGAGAGTGGAAAATTGCTCAGGACTTAACACGAGGTGAGGAAGGCAAGGTACAGAATTGTAAATTCCCTTGGATTGCGATGCCCAAAACAAGAGTGTGATTCACAGTCACCGCAAGGAAGGGATATCGCCTTCTTGATGTGGAGAACTCAGACCCAGAAAACCCAAACTTGGAAGTAGGCAAAGAATACAGTCGGACATTCACAACGAGGATGCAAAATGTCTGACATAATTAATGATAAAAAAAAACAAAAACTGCAGCGTATGCTGATAGACTGGATTTGCCTCATCAAATTTACAAGGATTTTGTAGAAGTAACGCCCCACGGTGCACACGTGCAAGGAGCCAGAGACACGGGGATCGTGGGCATGCAAGCGTGTGCATCCTCCAGGAAAGCAATTTGGCTGCAAGTGTCACAATCTTGAAAAGCGTTAACACCTTGACCTTGTAATTCCACCTCTGGAAATCGAAGGAAGCAATTAGAAATGCAAACACATGTTTGTAGACAAAGATGTTCACCGTAACACCATTTACAGTAAAGCAGACAGAAAACCTAAGTGCCCGATAAAAAGAAAATAAGCAAATTAACCATTACGTGCTACATTACAAGCCATTAAAAAGTTATTAATGAAAACTAATGATTAGTCATAAAATGTTAAGTGAAAATAGAAGGATCTCGAATAACTGCCGTCGTATAACTATATAAGGAGGAAATCGTCTAAATAGACAGGGAATGGAAAGCAATACTCCTTAACGTTAATGTAGGTGGTGGGGGCGGGGGGTATGGCCAGAAGAAAAACATTTTTTCCTTCTCTTTATTTCCTGACTCTTTTGTATTGTGGAGAATATACTCTTATAATGAGAAAACACAGCATCTCTATCTTAAACATTGAAAACACCCTCTAGGTCTCCTTGAAGCATCTCATTCATTTGAGGGTGCCTCTTCAGAAAGCATCCAGAACAGTCCCTCTCCAGACAGACCACTCCTGTCCTGGTTCATTCTGTTCTCTTGTTTTGCTTCATGTATCTGCAATTTAAGTCATCTCAACACGATGCACACTGTAGTGTCTACACTGTGCAGGGCCACCCGGTGTGAGTGAGTCCAAACAGAGGGGAAACGGCCTGGGATACAGAGTTGGATAGAGACGATCCCCCCACTCATAGAGCTCAGGGTGTAACAGACGAGCCAAAGAACCAGTGTCCCATAGTCCAAGTACGATGGAGAGGGGAGAGCCAAAAAAGGGGAAACTGGAGAAGGTGCTAGTTGAGCTCGGGAAGCAGAGTAGAAGAAAGGGCCATCCTGGTAGGGGGTTCAGTGCGCGCACAGGTCCAGTGGTCAAGCAGGTTTCAGGGGACGGCATCCAGGATAACAAGTACCCCAGATACGTTTAGGCAGAGAAAGAGAAAGGGGACTAGATCAGCGAGGGCCCTGCGTGCCAGGCTAAGGAAATGAGGCTTGCTTCTGTGAACAGGGGGATACCTCCCAAGGACTCGAAGGAGAAGAGGACAGACCCCTTATAGAGGATCCCGTTTTTGCATTGTTTATGCGACAGTGTGCAGCACATAGCTGGGCTCCCCGCAGACGCAGATAAAGGGATTTTTCACTTCACATAATCAGACCCGCCAAAGAACCAGAAATTCCAGAACTGCGCCCCCATTCTGAGACTTTAACTGACCTTTGTCCTGCACCAGCACCTCCAACTCCTCCCGGACGCCATCGTACCAGCTCGTGATGTCCACATGGAGGGAATAGTCGCAGCAGGACTTGGTGTCAGCTGCTTCGTGCCATTTCTCGAAGGAGGTCAGCAGGCTAGACCCAGGTTCAGGGACAACATGGTCAACTGTGAAAGAACGGTACTTGTCACATTCCAAGATGTTTAGGACCCAAGATGTCCCAATGGTAGGCTCTAATAGCCTCTTCACCCCATCACCACCATCACCTTAATCATCACCCCCACTTCCATCACCAAGATCAACATCCTCATCATCACAACCCTCTTCATCATCATCGTCAACATTGCCATCAATGTCACCATGACTACCATAACCATCAGCAGTGGCATGGTCACCACCATTGTCATTGTCATCTTCGGCAGCAGCAACAGTATCACAACTATTTGTTGAATGCTTACGATGCCTCAGATACTGCCACAAGGCCTAAAATTATCACATTTAATCCTCTCAACCACCCCACGAAGTGAATATTAGCATCTCCGTTGCAGATGAAGAAACTGAGGCTCAAAGAGGGCAAGGAACTTGTCTAACATCACACAACTAGTTAAGTAGTAGGAAGATCCCCAGAGTCTCGTCTGCTGCAGTCTGAACCTTTCCCCTACCCCATGCTGCCATAGATGAAAAGTGAAAAAGACTTTAGAGACTAAAAGAATGTTAATTTCATCACCCTTTTTCAAATAAAATCTTAAATGTAAAGCAAATGAAAGGGGAGACGCCTAAATTTAAGCCTCACTTGGCTTTGTATATCCCTCTAGCTACTGCCCTATCTCCCTAACATCCACCCTTTACAGCCAGACACCTATAAAGAGAGGTCCCTATTCTCCCACTCACTCCTCCACCCACCTAAAGCATTGGCCTTTGCTAATTCAATCTCCATGTCTCTGGATTTAATGGAAACATCCAATCCTGACTCCACTGGCCCTCTCAGGGCACAGTGAATCACTCCCTCCTCTTGGTTTCCATGACAACATGGCTTGCTGGCTTTTATTCTACTTCTGTGGCCATTTTTCCTCAGGCTCCTTGTAGAATTTTCTGCCTCTCCTTGGCCATTAAATGGTCGAATTCCTCATGGCTTGGTCCTGGAATGTTTCCTTCAATGTAGCTAATTATTAAAATGTACCACTCCAGCTTAGCTGCAGAACTCTGAAACCAGCTATTTCCCCGACCTCTCCACCAGCAAAACTCAAAAGCTCCTCCAGATTCAAATGTCCCAAACCTTATGCAACATCATTACCCCTTGCAAATCTGGTCCCCCATCACCTCCTTAGCTGTGCAGATACCACCTTAGTTCCATACCTAGGATCGAAGGGGTCATTCTTGACACTTCCTTTCTCTCAGATACCCCCACGTCCGACCCATCACCAAGTGCTTAGATTTCCCTCCTACGTATCCCTGGAGCTGTCCACCTCTGTCCACTCCATGGCCACACCCCTAATCCTAGCCACCCTCTTCTCTCAGTGAGCTACTGTGATCCCACCGGTCCAGCCACATCTGATCTAGGCCACTCTATTATGGTCTCTTTAAAACCCAAAGCAGATCAGCAGATCACATCACTCTTTGCTTAAAATCCTTCGACAGCTGCTCATTGCCCATATGAAAAAGTCCAACATTCTTACCTCAGCCATTGAGGCTCAGCACCACCCTCACCTTCCAGTCTTATCTCACAGGACTCTATCCCTAAGTCTCTGCATTCATGCCTCACGGGTCTCTTAAATGCAAACTGTGTTCTCCCATCACGGGGTGTTTGCACATGTCGTTCCCTCTTCCTGGGGCTCTGGTCCCCTCCACCTTCTTCACCCAGTTAATTCATACTCATCCTCCAGATCCCTGCATGAATGCCACTTCTTCAGGGAAGCCTTCCTTGAATGCTTTGCCCCTCAGTTCAGAGTTCTGTGCACCTTTCTGTTGTAGCCCAAGTCACAGACTATAGACATGGATATATAGTCATATATGATTTGTAACCCCCCCAAGCCTGCAACCACTGGAGAACTAGCACCATGCCTGCTTTTTCCATCCTTTCCCTCAACACCTAGCACTGTGCCTGGCACAGAGCAACCCTCAATAAGGATCAGCTGAATGAAAAAATGGGGTGGGGACTCAGAACCTCACTGCCCCTCACACTCCTCTTACTATGGTCCTCCTGGTGTTGTCACAGGTTCTTGGAGTTCCATAAAACACACTGTGAAAACCACCCTATTACAGACGGGGAGGAGGAGACCCAAAGAATGGGCCAGGGGCCTTCCCAAGAGTCTCAAAGCTCATGATGGGAAAAGAGCAAAGGGGGACTCTGGAGATCCTGACTCCTCATCTGGGGCTCTGTCCTCTACTCCACACAGGTCACCTGAGCCTGGAACTTCCATCTCCACCTCTCAGAACCATCCGAGCTCATATTTCCAAGTACTTATCATGTGTCATGCACTACGCTCAGTAACCTCATGTATGTCTCCCAGCAATACTATGGTGGGGGGTGGGGGGGTGGGGAGGCTCTTATTATACAGCTCATCCTATAGGGCACCTGGGTGGCTCAGTCAGTTAGGCGTCCGACTTTGGCTCAGGTCATGATCTCGCTGCTCGTGGGTTCGAGCCCCACCCACGATGGCCAGCTCTAGCCCACAATGTACTTCCAAAGGGGTTTGTTGGAGGAAGAGAGATGGGCAGGGTTGTGGCCAGTTTGGTGATGAGCTGCCTGGATACAGAGAGCCTACCAGTTGAAAGAACACTGAAAATCAGCTTAATTAAGATCATTTACTAAGGGGCGCTGGGTAGCTCAGTAGGTTAAACAACTGGCTCTTGATTTCGGCTCGGGTCATGATCTAACGATTCGTGAGATTGAGCCCTATGTCAGGCTCTATGCTGACAGCACGGAGCCTGCTTGGGATTCTCTCTCTCTCTTTCTCTCCGTCCCTCCCCAACTCATGCTCACTTTCCGCCCCCCCTCTCAAAATAAATAAATATTTTTAAAAACCATTTATTAAAATGGAATCCAAGAAACAAAAGCTACTTAAAAAAATATAGGGGACTGAAAAGTGCAGTAGAGGAAGAATCTAGCCTCCAAAGAAACCACTGAGGTACATGGCATTATTTGTTCACAATTCTTCCTCCGCTCCCCACCTTCCCCATGGCTCGTGGTGGGCAGAGTGAGATCCCAGTGACTTTGGGCTTGGCCATGTGACTTGCTTTGGCCAACAGAACTTCTGTGTGTAAGTGAAGACATAAGGTGGTAAGAGGAGTGACAAGTTCCTGCCAGACCCTTCTTGCACTTCTGCCATCTGCCAGGAGAAGGGCACAGTTGAGGTGGCCGTTGGTTCCAGGATGGGGGATCCATGGTGTCCCTGAGAACCCAACCCACAGCCTGAAGCAGACCCACTCCAGTCCTCTCCCTGGGCCCTCAGATCCTTGACCAAGAAAAACAAGTGATGCTTGAAGTTTGGGACTGTTTGTCATACAGCATTATCACAGCATTACAGCATCGATACTGACTAGTACAACCTGCTCCCCACTGTGTAACGTCCAGCAACTTATTTTATCTTTGTGAGCCTCTAGTTCTCCATCTTTCATAGTAACACCTACATGACTGGTTCCCAAACTTTAGCCATGTGCACACCAGGTTCAGGAACTTTTGGCTTTGTCTGCCTATAATCCGTATCATTCTTCCCTTGATACTTTTCTTTAAATCAGTCCACAGTTCCTAGAAATTTAAACGTTCATTTTAATCGCACAAGAAACAATAGTACCCACAATGTGCCAGTCATCTCATTTCAAATGCATTAAAATACTTTAAACTTTTAAATGTCTATTGCCTATAAAATTATCGGTGTATTACCAGTGGCACACATAATATATTGGCCTTTATGGAAGGGTTGTGGTGAGTTATATTAAATGGTCCCCTGAGCAAAGTGCCTGTATCTATATTGAGTGTTGTGGTGTTGCTGATGCTGCTGGTGACATAGAACAGAAGTCACATGTGCCCAAGGCAGGGGTGCAACTCACTGATCATGGTGGTCCCGCCTGCCAGTGCTGCCTTGGTCCCTTGGAAGAAGTCATCAGCAGTTGTCATCCCCTGGGAGGGCTTCTGCAGGTACGTGTTGACATCGATACCTCCGGGAATCACCATCCGCCCATTGGCTTCAATGGTCTTCACTCCACCAGGAACTATTAAGTTCTCTCCTATTTGTCTGGAAACAACAGAAACGGCCTTGGGTTCTTAAGAGAAAAACAAAACGGCAGTCAACTGTGTGGTGTCAGTTCCACTGGGTAAACATTTCTGAGCCAGGTCCTATGCAGGGCACTGGGTAGACAGAGAAAGCTCGGGCAGGGTTCCTGCCCTCGAGGGGCTCATGGCCTGAGGAAGGGGAGAGGCATGTGGGCAGGTGGCTACAATCCAGGACAGCAGAGGGGTGGAGGGTATAAGGTGGGCTGCTTTACCAGCCCGGGTATCTGGGGAGGCTTACGGGGGTTGGTGTCAAAGGGTTCTCAGAACAGCCTGTCCCTCCAGAGTACTTCAGGGAGTACTTTGTCAACCACTTCAGGGAAACAGAGGACAGTGACTGCAGGAGTAAAGTCCCCTTAGCTCTGCAAACTTTGACAGTGCTATGGGCTGAAGTGTGACCCTCCCAAAAGCTGAATGTTGAAGCCCTACCCAAGGACCTCAGAAGGTAACAGTATTTGAAGACTGGGCCTTCACAAAGGCAATTAAGGTAAAATGAGGCTATTAGGGCGGGCCCTAATCCAACAGTGTCTTTGTAAGATTGGTTGGTGTCGTTGCTAGAAGACAAGGTCAGGACATAGACCCGTATAGAGGATTGATCATGTGAGAACACGGGGAGAAGACAGCTGTCTACACGCCACGGAGAGAGGCCTCAAAGAAACCCACCTGCTGACATTCTGACCTCAGACTTCCAGCCTCCAGACCCATGAAAAAATAGATGTCTGCTGTTTAAACTGCCCCGTATGGGGGGCTTTGTTATGGCACCTGTGGCTAGCTAATACAGACAAGCAACCAGGATTTTCATTTTCACTCTCAGGAGCACTGACCTCAGGGAAGCTGCTGGACTCCCCAGTACCCACAAGAAAAATCCACTAACAGGGTAAAACCTGCCTGGGGGGAATCACACTGGGGATGGCAGGGTTTCTCTGCACACACTGACCATCACCTCTGTTCCCAAATGCACCAGGTGCCTGCAAACTCTCTCCAGAAAGAAGGAAAATTCCAAAGGCTGGAAGAAGAGAGAAGAGCCCAAGATATTCGAAGCCTTGCCCCTGTGGTGGCAGCTGTGTTTCACCTGCTGGAACCAGAGTCAGGAGACATGGGGGGCAGAGGGGAGGCTCAGCCAGCACCAGGATAGATACAACAGCCTCCAAGGTCAACGCCTGGTGAAGACCACTAGATCTGAACATGAGCGATTTTTATTAAAAAAAAAATACAGGGGTGCCTGGGTGGCTCAGTTGGTTGAGCATCCGACTTCGACTCAGGTCATGATCTCGCGGTTGGTGGGTTTGAGCCCCGCGTCGGGCTCTGTGCTAACCGCTGAGTGCCTGGCGCCTGCTTCGGATTCTGTGGCTCCCTCTCTCTCTGTCCCTCCCCCACTCATTCTCTCTCTCTCTCAAAAATAAATAAACATTAAAAAAAAATTTTTTTTAATACAGTTGTTCTGAGCTCATCAGCTTAGGCAACAATATCCTAAGTCACGTGAAAACACCAGTAATGAAGGTATAGCAAAGTGTCGCTCTGGTGACCACCATGCCAGGCCCCCAAAAAGAATCCACCCCCAGGTGGCAGGAACAGAATCCCCTGGCTCCCCTTGGACCCCTGGGCGGGGCCGGTCCAGGCAAGTGGGGTGGGGGGGGGGACAGAGGCCACAGGGCTCCCCTTGGGGGTCTTCCACAGAGTTGGGGTGTCACACACTATCTGTCCCGAAGCCAAAAGTAGGTCTAGCGGAAGGACACTGCTGGGGACCATCACCGCTACCACTCCCACAGCCACGGCCACTGCTGCTCCCAACGCCAACCTCTTCCCCTCTGTAATTTCCATCTCGATGTGCAGACTTCTGCCTTGCCCGATCCTCCCGCTGTCCAGCTCCAAACACAGGGCGTTATGTCAGGGGTCCGGGAGGAGGCACCCCCAAGCCTTACAGCAGGGGCAGGTCGCTGCTGAGCACTGGCCTTCTATACACTTCAGGGATCATCTCATTTAACGCTCCAACCGGCTTCTAAAGAAGATGGGGTCATGTTCAACTGTTTCATGCTGGCAACGGCTTGGGCATGTCCCAGACTGGGCATGGGCCCTACAGGGGGGTATCCGTGGAGTCTGATCGGGAATGTGACTCAGTCACCATGCCACACTGCCAGCAAGTACTGCTGTTCGGGGTCCATCTTAAAGGCATGACAGTCGCCTCTCTTTACAGGAAGTGAAAGAAGAAAACAGAACTCAAGAGAGGCACGTGACATGTCTGAGGCCACACAGCAAGTCAGTGGTGGGTCTGGACTCAAGCCAGGTCCCCCCAAATCTCCTATCTTGGCTCTGCCCACCAGCCTCAACTGCCTTCCTGCTTCCCTTAGATAGAAGCAGATTCTCCCCAAACCGGGATTGAGCCAAATGGAGCCCTCAGTGCATTCGGAGGAAAAACCTAAAAGGTTCTCGATGGCAACGGGTGTGGAAAAGGGGCGAGGAGAAAGGAGGCTCTGAGAATGAGACAGATGCTCGACACCACGCTCAGGAGTCTTGGGCGGCCGGCGTTTGAGTCACCGGCGCTGAGCAAACTGGACGGAACCTTCAATGAATCATAACAGATTCTGCACAAAGACAGACGAACAGCTGTCAGGAAAGCTTGGTGAACGGCTGCCAAATAAAAGGGTTCTTGGGGTTCCATCAAAGTAAAGGGAAATAACTGAGCCTCCTCATGCCGGGTGGTGCCTGGGGTCAGCGCAGGTGGTTCCCCCAGGGTCTCAGCCCTCCCACACCTGCTTCCCAGCCAGCAGGGACCTGCGCCCCACATGACCATCTGGAGACTCGTCTGCTTAACGGCGGAAGGGGAGGGCCAGCAGAGTCAAATACAAAGGCGTTTCAGACTGAGAGGGGCCGACAGATACCGAACTTGTGGAAACCGCGTAGTTCCTGAACAACACGGTCCACCAAGGTCCGAAGACTCCAGGTGTTTGCACATGCAGCAAGCACTTCATAAATGCAGCTCAGCCAGTGAGCTCTTGTTCCATGCACACACCCTGGACTGCAAGGCTCCTGGGGGATTAACTTCAAACCCCGTGAGGCTGGTGGGAAGGTGGTCCCGCAACAGTTGTCAGCATCCTTTACCCCTCACGCCCCAGAAGCCCAAGGGTCTGCCCTGGAATGGCTGTCTCCTTATCTAAGCAGGGGGGTGACCTAGGAACCTCACTACCCACCAACCCCCCACCACGTGTGCCTTTCTCCCTCTGGTTCCAGGCTGTACTGCGGCCGAGACCAAGGTCCTGCACTGACGGGCCAGGGTTCTTCCAGCCAATACTCCTGGTACCTGTCTGTCCCCAGCACTGTGCCAGGCCCCGGGGGGGAGGCCCTAAGGTGAGGTCCCTAAGTCAGGGCTGCGTGCAGCATGAGGAGCAGGGGACTGGCACGCAGGCGGCCAGCAGGAGAATGCTTCCAACACGGGGGTCAGGGAGGTCTTCCTGGAGGAGGAGTCACACAAGCAGGACCCAAAGGACAAACAGGGATTGGGGAATGGGGGGAGGAAAGGAGAATGAGGGAAGGGACAAGGTGTTCCAGGCAGAGGATTTATGGGTGCGAGGTTCCAGGCGAGGGCTGCTGGGCTCGCTCTGGGGGTACCATGTTTTCAGTGTGGCTGGGAACAGCTGAGAGGAGAGAATCACCTGGAAAAACAGGGGCTTGGGCTGGACTGGAAATGCTTGGAGTCTGGGGCTGGAGTTGGGGTTGGCAGAAAGGGGCAGAGGAGGGCTCCTCCTGACCCTCTTCCTCTTCCCTCCTCCTCCTCCACTTCCTCCTCTTTTTCCTCCTTCTCTTCCCCTTCCTCCTCCTCCTCTTCCTCCTCCTCCTCCTCCCCTTCCTCTTCCTCCCCTTCCTCCTCCTCCTCCTCCTCCCCTTCCTCCTCCTCCTCCTCTTTCTCCTCCTCCTCTTCCCCTTCCTCCTCCTCTTCCCCTTCCTCTTCCTTCCCCCCTTCCTCCTTCTCCTCCTCCTCCTCCCCTTGCTCCTCCTCCTCCTCCTCTTCATCAAAGCCTACATGGGCACCAGACAGTCCTGACCTTCATCTCACGCATATTCCCCTCTGCCCTTCTTTGCTGTGCCAGCAGCCGGAGCTGGATACTGAGAGTTTCCAGCTCCTACTCTCCCAGACTCCAGGGGAAGATGCTGAGCGAATCCAGGGCGTTCATCATGCATAAGAAAAAGAGCTGAACCTCTCCATTACGGGCCGGTGAAATGTGGAGGCCACATCCAAACCACTATCTGTGGACTGTGCTCCCCCAAACTTGTATGTTGAAGCCCTGACCCCCAGCATCTGAGAATGTGACTGTCTTTGGAGAGGGGGCCTTTAAAGAGGTGAGTAAATTAGAATGAGGCATTAGGGAGGGGCCCTGACCCCCCAACAGGACCGATGTCCTTGTAAGAAGAGGAAGAGAAGAGACCCCAGGAGTGCATGCACAGAGAGGGACGACCACGGGAGGACAGCCAGAAGACGGCCATCCGCAAGCCAAGGAGAGAGATCTCAGAAGGAACCATCCCTGCCGGCACCTTGACCCAGGACTGGCAGCCTCCAGATCTGTGACGAGTGAATTCCTATTGTTGAAGCCGCCCAGCCGCGGGTCCTCCGTTACAGTGACCGAGCGAACGAGCACACTGGGATGTCACAGCTAGAGAGGACGCCGATAGGCAGAAAGCGGAGGAGACTTCAGTCCCGACGGATGTCTTTTATTTAAGCACCACGGCCCTGTCCTAGCATTCTTCCCTTCTCCCCTGCCCCCCTTCAACCCAATCCGGAAATTCTGGGCAGGTGGAAGAAAGAGCTGTGAGTTCAGGCCTATGTACCAGGTTGACACCTGTGCCTTGTCCCTAACGGACACTGCGGTGTGGGGCAGCTGTTTTGCCTCACTAGCCCACCACTTCCTGCAACAGGACAGGAGGCCAGCAGGTGCACATCACAGCTCCCTGGGCATCTGAGGGCCTACAGAAGGCTCACACGGCAGGGGCACTCAATAATTGCTAGTCCCCGACCCACCACTAGTTTGGAGCTCCTCCCTCCTCGAATCTCTCCCTCCCTGACATTCACAGGACATAGCACAGTCATTTGGGGACAGAACGCCAGCTGTCTGTGTCCCCTAAGGGCCAGGCAGCCCGGGGAGACTGGCTTCCTCAAAGACGCGTTTTGGGGGCACCTGCCTGGCTCATTCAGTGGAGCGTGTGGCTCTTGATTTCAAGGTTGCAAGTTCGAGACCCACACCGGGTGTAGAGATTACTTAAAAAATAAAATCTTTTTCTTTTTTCAAAAAAAAAAAGGTTTTTGGTCAACCCACTTTATAAGTCCATCTTCCAGGTAGACGTCAGCATAGAAGGACTGGTCATCATTGATGATTCGTCCACCTTTGATGAGGAGTCGGTCACTCTGAAAAGCCAAGCAAAGTATTCAGTGTTACTAGGGAAAAGCCGAGACGTTTTTTGAACTTTTAATATAAAATTATCCAAATATTTTCAAAAGTAAAGAAACGCCATAAAAAAAGCCCCCTCACGTCCATCACCCGGACTCAAAACCTTCCACACTTCGCCATTCACGTTCCACCTATTCTGTGCCCCCACCGACACTTCTGTTTTGTTTTTGCTGCGGTATTTTCCAGTAAAATCCCCAACACTGTATCATGTCACCTGTAAATACTTCAGTGTGTATCTCTCACCATGAAGGAGTTAAAAAAATTTTTTAAGTTTATTTATTTATTTTGAGAGAGACAGAGACAGCATGAGTGGGGGAGGGACAAAGAGAGAGGGAGAGAGAGAGAGAGGGAGAGAGAGGGAGAGAGAGAGAGAGGGAGAGAGAGAGAGGGAGAGGGAGAGAGGGAGAGAGAGAGAGGGAGAGAGGGAGACAGAGAAAGAGGGAGAGAGGGAGAGGGAGAGAGGGAGAGAGGGAGAGAGGGAGAGAGAGAGGGAGAGAGAGAGAGGGAGAGAGGGAGACAGAGAGAGGGAGAGAGGGAGACAGAGAGAGGGAGAGAGGGAGACAGAGAGAGGGAGACAGAGAAAGAGGGAGAGAGGGAGAGGGAGAGAGGGAGACAGAGAAAGAGGGAGAGAGGGAGAGGGAGAGAGGGAGAGAGGGAGACAGAGAGAGGGAGAGAGGGAGAGAGAGAGAGGGAGAGAGGGAGACAGAGAAAGAGGGAGAGAGGGAGACAGAGAGAGGGAGACAGAGAAAGAGGGAGAGAGGGAGACAGAGAGAGGGAGAAAGGGAGAGAGAATCCCAAGCAGGCTCAGTGCTGCCAGCACAGAACCCGACGTGGGACAGGAACTCACGAAACTGCGATATCATGACCTGAGCTGAAACCAAGACTCGGACACTTAACCAACCGAGCCACCCAGGCGCCCCAAGACGTTTTGAAATAAACATAGCCACAAACCATCATCTCAGTGGACCCGACTGACATGAATTCCTTCATATCGGTTAATGGACCATGCTCAATTTTGCTTGGCTGTCTCAGAAATGTCCTTTGACCGTGGGCGGCTTGAGTGGTCCCGTCCACAGCCCCCACCCTGCATCTGGCTCTGTGAAGTCTGCAGGGGTCTGTCCCGCCCTCCTCCCTCTCTGATGCCATTCATTTGTTGCAGAAAACTGGGTCATTTGTAGAACAGGAGTTTCTTAAGGCATCATTATTGAATATAACAAAACTCAATTCAGAGACAGCTTAAAAACTAGCAGAAAGACTATTAAAAAAAACCACAACTGCCCCGGAATGACCTCCAGTCAACGTTCTGATGTTTCTCTCTACCGTTTTCCGTGAATCCCCATGGTGGCGATCGTAATGCACGCATCCGTCCACTCATCTGTGTCCCATCAGATGCTGCACTTTGCCTCGGCTCCCAGCCCAGGGCCAAGCCCTGAGGAGCCAGGAGGAACCAGGGACAGAGGGGAATGTGTCCTAGTGGACATGGCGGAGGGAGAGGCAGAGGCTTCACAAGCCTTGGGTGCTGGGGGCTGGTTACAAGAGGAAAAGGGGAGGGTGCCCACCATGGGAGCAAAGTTAAGGAGCTGTCCCCCTTAAGGGGGGCCAGGCAAGACCAGCTCACCCCTAGAAAATAAGTCGAGATAAGTTGTTCCAAACAAACAAAGTTCGTCCAGGTACGGCAAACATTCAGTGTCTGGGCAGAGAGAACTGGTACCCAAGGCCCAGAGACAGTAAAAAAAAACAACAACAACAACAACACACACACACACAGCAAATTCTAGAACCCCAAAACCACAACTGTGTCCTTTTCTGCATTTTGCCATAAGGGTATCCCAAGTTATCACATGTTCTTCACAGCCATAAGTAAGTGTCCACAAAGCATTTCACCTTGTGGATACACCATAAATTGTTTCACTATCTCCCTACTGTTGGGCATTGGAGTTATTTTTGAGTGTTCGCACGGGTGACGTTGCTGTAATGAGCGCCAGTGAGCGTCTCTCCACACAAAGTGTCTCCCTCGGCTTGACGCGTTAGGCTCGGTCCTCAGAGGCGTAACAACTGGGTCACACAGTATAAACCTCGTTTATGGCCCTTGATAAACAGGACCAGATAGCTTCCCAAAAGTATTGCCCCTATTTGCCTTGCATAAAATCACCAAGCACCCTTGGTTCTCAATAATCGTTCATTTGCATTTCTCGGAGGCAGAGAATTCTTTTTGCCATGTGCTACTTTCTACTTGTACTATCTCCTAGCTGGGGATGCGGCAATGAATAAATAAATCACAGCGTCTCTGTCCGTAAGCCCCAGCCCTGGGGTAGGGAGACAGAGAGTAAACAGACATTAAGAACTCAGGGTAGTCACTTCTGGGGGAGCGTCCTCCATGGGCTTCCCTGAATGCAGAGCCTGAGACAAGGATTGAGGCAGATCGTGTATACGGGAGGTGACTGCAAGAACTGTCACGAAGAAGTAGGGTTAGGCACAGAAATCCAATGCAGGGCGTTTGCTGATCTGGGTAGCACTGGGGTTAACTGGGGCTTGATCCCACCCGGACCCTCTGAGGAACCGTACGGAATGCACAAGGCACGAACCAGGAGAAGGCAGAGGACGCTGTACAAGCCCAGAGAAGAAGGGTTAACCCAAACTAAAGACTCAGGGAAGACTTGCTGCGCAGAAATGGAGCCCACGGCCTGCTGCTCAGAACCCTCTGCCCGCATCTGGCATCAGCACCGAACTTCCTTCAGAGTGAAAGCCAAGGTCAGTGAGACCCTGCGTAATCTGGAATCCCCCCACCCAGGCCGAGTTCACTCTCCCACTTGCTTCAGGTGTCTGTTCGGTGTCACTTACCTGAGAGCCCTCCCGCCGCCTGCCCTGTTTGGAACATCATACACCTGTGCCCTGCCAGCAAAACCCACACCCCGCCCCCCACTTTGTTTCACAGCCCCTACACGCTACGTATCCACACGTTTGTCTAAAATGTGACTTGCCCGCTGACATCAGAGCTGTGGTGGTCGCCCGCTGGCTGTGGCAGACACAACTCACAGGGGACAGCTGCACATATGCTGATGTAGGTGGACGGGCCACCTATAGCCGTGCCCTGCAAATGTCCTTACAAGACTGGTAGCTTCACCAGGGGAGAGATTTCACCTGTTTTCTTCAGTGTTGCATCTCCAGTATTGGACACAACCTGGCCGGATGGATGGATGGATGGATGGCCAGATGGATGAATGGACACACAGACGGATCCCTGACTGATTCTTGAAGGACAAATGGATTAAGATGGAGAGAAAAGGTATCACAGCCAGGAGACAAAGAACTACGAGCCACGAGGCAAGGGAGGCAAGCAGGAAGCAGCACATCTTACCCCCCAGCAGGAGAGTCTCTGTCTTCAAGCTCAACCGCTCCCAGGCCCTACAACCTGCCTCTTAGCCCTAAGACAGAAGCCAGCCACGATGTGCACATTCCCGGGGAGGATACTCCGGTACCAGGGGAAAGGGGAGGCATGGGCTCTGCACACCCAGAAGCAGAGACAAGCTTGTGTCCAGGTTTCCCAGGCACCGGAAAGCAGGGGAATGTGAGGCAGCAGCAGCAGCAGCTGGTGCGTGGCTTCCAGAACACGGCCTCCCACAGGCAGCTGTCTGCTCTGCCACATGTAATAGAGGGCTTTTCAGGCTCAGCCTGAAAGGTAGTGTTTAATACACTGCACACCAGAAGATCAGCCCCACCCTGCTCTTTCTAGAATCAGGTGGTGCAGCTTGTGTTCAAGTCCACCTCCTCCCCAACTACCAGCCGATTCTGTGTGCAGCTACTGCACCGGTCCGAGCTCCGACGTAGTCGGGTGCAAGCGTAGTTCTAAAACAGTAAGTCCGTGTATGATAAGGCAAGAGCCAATGTGACTCCCTGCTTTTCCTCCTTGAAATTAGCAGTGCCTTCGCCTCTTAATTGGCATGTTCAGAATCCTGTCCCGTGGCACTCTAGCTCAGAGGGGTTTAAGTAGAGGCTATTCCCCAAGGTGAGTCCTGGGGGTAGTGAGTTTAGAAAATTCTGGGTTAAGCAGAAACAAAAGATGGTCGATATGACAAGAACCCAGATCCTTTACTCTGCTGACGTGTAACGTGCATACGCGAGCGGGGGACCGCACTTAACATCTTTTCCAAACACAGATCCTTTTGTTGTGTGGAAAGTTCTGACAAGGGAACTTTCCCCAGATGACACCTTGGGAATTGTGCTTTACGACAGTTCTGCTCTCCAAGCCTGTTTGCGCCGGGTGGTTCTTATGGAGTGTTGGGTCTGATCTGACCTCAGATGGAAACGGGGCTTAGAGACCGGGTGACCTCCCGTGTTCACACAACTAACGGGGGTACGGGTTAGACCCAAGGTTCCCTAACTTCCGGCCTGGCATCCACTGCACCAAACACATCTTAAATATTTCTTCTGTCACATCTTAAAATATTTTCACACGCGAGGGGCGCCTGGGTGGCTCAGTCGGTTAAGCGTCTGACTTCGGCTCAGGTCATGATCTCACGGTTCGTGAGTTTGAGCCCCACATCGGGCTCTGCGCTGACAGCTCAGAGCCCGCTTCAGATCCTCTGTCTCATCTTTCTGCCCCTCCCCCATGAGCTCTCTGTCCCTCAAAAATAAACATTAAAAAAGCACATTAAAAAAAAAAGAAGCATTTTCACACTCTAGAATCCATGACACCCATAATCAGATATAATTTAGAAAATACCAGATGTCTGTGACCCAAGGACCTAGCATTCTAGGGCTCCCCTTTTTCACGCAGGAAATCTCAGTGTAAAATCTCACACCAAGAGGAGTGAAGCTGATGGTAAATAATTGTTAAGAATGTAACAAAATAACAGTCACACATTTAAGAGAAAATTAATAACTCCCTGCCTCTCACAGACACACATGTGAACAAGGACAATTGTTCTGTGTTACAATCACCCTTTCGATTCTTTGAAGGAAATGAAACATCTGACTAAAAATTCAACAAAAGTCCAACAGCTAGAGTGTGCCAGAGACTGCCATTCATTCCATGATGACAGCTGCGACCTAAAGGGAATTACGCTCAGTATGGCTCGTGTCCTTGGATCAGCGTTACATCAGGACAGACTGTCCAGAGTCAGATACAAGGTCCAGTCTCTGTCTGCTTACTATCCATGTGACTTAACCTCTCCTAGCCTCAGTTTCCTCATCTGCAAATGGGGACAACTGTCCCTGCCTCATAAGGCTGTTGAGAAAAGTCCACGGGGTATATACATAAAGCACCTAGCACACGTCTGGCATGTGTAACTACTCAGTAGAGTCACGCATTGTTTATTCTTTGCCATTTTCTATAGCAGGAACCACACTCAATAAATAACTAAGGGAGGAGTATGTGCAGCTAAAAGAAATAGCACTTGCCCTTAAGGAGTTTTCAGGCCAGTGGGGGAGACTGGGAAGGGCTGGGACCGAGAGAAGAGCAGAGATTGCCAGGAGCACAGAGGTGCCCCAGTTCCAGCTCTTCCAGGGAAAAAAATGCTTACTTAAGCTGGAAGCATGAATGGGAATTAGCCATGCGGCAAAGGACAAAAGAGACTACAGAAAGAGGTATGACATGGGGACAGGCACAGAGGGACAGGGTGT
The DNA here is from genome assembly GCF_007474595.2 of Lynx canadensis. Classification (NCBI taxonomy): domain Eukaryota; kingdom Metazoa; phylum Chordata; class Mammalia; order Carnivora; family Felidae; genus Lynx; species Lynx canadensis. Next base: position 200,948,023 of record NC_044306.2, read on the forward strand.
GCTGGGGGATCCATATGTGGTTTTATCTGGCTGAAGTAGGACCTCAGGGTGGGGACCTGGAGAGGGGTTCAGATGCCAGCTCAAGGGGACCCTAACGCCATGAGGAATAGAGTCTGGGCGGGTCCCCATGATAATGAAAGGGTTTTCTTCAAAGAAGAACTCAAACATACAAAAGCTCCTGAGCTGAGACATCACACAAATACTGGGCAGAAGTAGAAAAAGGGAAACTGATTATAGTTTCCTCAAAGCAGGGGTTTCTCAGGAAGAGTAAGCACTAGACAATTTTGCAAAATGTATCATGGGCCTTAAAATTGCTGATGACCTTTGATATAAAAATTCAGTGCTGGGAATCTGTCCTCAGGAAAATATCCCCGAACAGGTCAAAGGATTGTACACAAAAGTGTGATCCAGAATTAATTGCACTCGTATAACCACACCACTAATGGGGTATCCTTCATCTGCTAAAATATTTCCCAGGAATTTTTAACGACAGACAAAAGTGCTAGACAATAAAATCTTAGCTGAAAAAGCAAAATACCAAACTCTCTATATGGTAGTAATTCAGGGGGGGAGAGCAAGTCTTTCTAATAGTAACAGATTCCCCCCCAGCAGAGACTATGGCATGCCCCCGTGTCCCACTGCCCCTTGCACATCCCTCTGCTACAAGACTGAGCATCTGGCATGGTCATGGCTCATGTGTCCATCTCCCGCAGGGCTGGACACCCCTTCCTGGCCAGCCTTGCCTGGGGCGATTCACCTCTGGATCCCAGGGACCAGCCAGAGGTATTTAGCAAATGTTTGCTGAGCAGGAGGAGAGAGGGAGACACACAGGAGGCAAGGGGAAAGGGAGAAAGAAGAACAGAATGTTTGAAAAGAGAGAAGGAGGAAGTGAAAAGGGGAGGAAAGGAGTAAGATAAAGGGGGGGGGATGGACGAGAGAGGGAAGAAAGGAAGGGAGGAAGAAGGGGTGGGGGAAGAAACACAGCACAGGAGAAAAGAGAAGACTGATACATCACAAATCCCTTTTTCTGCTTTTAAAATTCCCTGAAAGCTTAAGCCTACTGCCTGGGAATAGAAGCTGGCTTAGTGCAAAGCCTGTACAATGCAGATGATGCTGAAAGAGCTCTCACGAAGGGCCACCTAAACCTTGGTTCTGGGCAGGAATCACATCTCTGCCAAAGGTCCTGTGAGTCAGAGGAGAAGCTCAGAGAAGGGGAGGGCTTGTCTTCAAACCCACTATTATCTTGCATCCAGCCTCAACTGGGAGGGAGCTGGTGTTGGCAGGACGCCTTCATTCTCTTCACAAACACTAAGTACTATGTTGAGTGCTGCTTACAAAAATTAGCTCTTAAAGCTTCAGACATTCTTACCCATACAACAGCAAAGTAAACAGCAGGCAGCCTCAGCTAGAATGCGAGGTCTGGGTCACAGCGAAACGTTTGCATCATTGTCCATCCCTGAATGAATGAAGCATTAAGCCTCCCTGCATTCGGTTCTCTCTCCTGCTTGGTGGGAATAAAACCTATCATCTCCACCGCAAAGTCATAAGACTGGAAGATCCATTAAGGGAGCCTTGGAAGAAAAGAGAGGTGCAGTTCTCATCTAATCAACCCCCCAATCACTCGTTTATGAGCTGGAAAACAGCAGAAAACCAAAGCTGTTATTACAGAGACAGGGAAAGACAGCGACTATGTCATCAAGGAGGGGACATTTAAGCTGGGTTCTGAAATGTGAGAAGTTCATGAAGCCAAAAAGGGGGGAGAAGGGGAGCATTCCAGCAAAATGAATAGTATATGCACAGACACAACGTTCCCAAAGTTCCAGGTTCCATGGGATGAACAAGGAATGGAAAGGGCAAGCTGTGTGCTGTCCGTGGTCCTGACACATCATCGGTCACTCGGATAGCAAGGTTTCTCCCAACCCTGGGATGTTGAAGATCCCTCTCCCTCCTCCAGCCTTGTAGTTCTTCACTGCTCTCCTTTCTCAGCTCACTGGCATTTTGTAATCTTTACATTTCCAGAGAACACAAACAGTCGTGCCTTATGCTTCACAATGTATGCAACTGGTTCCAAGTACTTTTAACTCATAGTACAAGACTTTAATTCTCCCAAGAAGTTGGGGGGAGGGAAGTTGGTCTGCTTTGACCAACAGAATGAGAGTAGATGTGAGTGCACCAGTCTGAGCACAAGCTTCAAGAGGCAGATGGGATTCAGCTCAATCTCTTGACAGTCCATCCTCTGTCATGAAAACCTCCAGACCCCCTCTCCTACGATGTAGACATTGGAATCTGAAGCCAATGAACAATGTGTATCAAAAAAGGATCTCAGAGGATTAAGGTTAGGGTCGGAGGAATGTTCTTCACACTGAGAAGGCAATTCCACCGGGGATGTGTGGGTGCATACAGATTCTGATGAGGCTGCCTGGTTCATCAGTGGGAAGAGGCTCAGAGTAACTACATGACCTGTCACTCCTTGGCAAAAGGAAGAATTCCTTCCTCCAAGGGGCTTGCATGGAAATGAGTCTCAAGAAGATCAGGGAAGCCCCATTTTAATAGAAATGTGCTTTGCTCATGCATTGAACTTCATTCTCTTAAGACAAAAGAAATGTCAAGGTGAGTTCTAAAAGTTACCAGGCCTGCAAACTCTACAAGCCACTAATGCTGAGGCTAATGTTTACAACTCAAACATTCAACAGGACAGGTAGACACATGTCATTCATGCAAGTACAACTTACAACATGGCGCCTGAGCCTAGACGATCCTCAAAATCCATTGGGATCGCCTGCTAAAAACTCCAACCCAGGGGCTTTTGCCAAGAATTTCATTTACCAGATGCAACTTACGGGCCAGGAATTTATGTTACTAACCAACACCCCCAGGTAATCTTGATGTAGACCCTCTGGGGTGGATTGTGCTATTTGTTTTACAATTCTCTCTGTTCTCTCACCCTTGGCATGCGTCAATGTGGGGGCGGTGCTCCCCTGCCCCACCAGCTGATGGCGCGCCCGTGTGCCTTGCTTTGACCAACAGAATGAGAGTAGATGTGAGTGCACCAGTCTGAGCACAAGCTTCAAGAGGCAGACGGGATTCAGCTCAATCTCTTGACAGTCCGTCCTCTGTCACGAAAACTGCATGGCCGTCCCAGAAGGAGATGGTATGAGGAGAAAAGTTGACCCAAACAGAAGCCTGATGACAAATCTGGCCAAGCTCTGCTAATACGTCTCTACCACCCACAGACCTAAGAGCAAGAAATATTTCAAGTTGTAAGTCACAGAATTACAAGGTTGTTTGTTTATGTGGCATTATGGTGTCAAAGCAAATTGATGCACCATCAAGATTCTGTGCTGAGGGGCGCCTGGGTGGTTCAGTCAGTTGAGCAGCCCATTCTTTTTTTTTTTTTTCCAGTTTATTTATTTTGAGAGACACACAGAGAGACAGTGCAAGTGGGGGAGGGGCAGAAAGAGAGAGGGAGAGAGAGAGAGAGAATCCCAGAGAGTTGGATGCTGTCAGCACAGAGCTGGAAACTCACACAAACTGTGAGATCATGACCTGAGCGGAAATCAGAAGTTGGGATACTTAACCAACTGAGCCACCCAGGCGCCCCGAGCATCCCACTCTTAATTTCGGCTTAGGTCATGATCCCAGGGTCGTGGGATTGAGCCCCACATTGGGCCCTGCACTGACTGTGGAGCCTGCTCAAGAGTCTATCTTTCTCTCTCTCTCTCTCTCTCCCCCTCTGATCTGCCCCCACTCTCTTCCTCTCTCTCTAAAAAAAAAGAAAAGAAAAAGAAAAAGGAAAAAGATCACGTGCTGAGAGCTGCCTGAGGGATTCTCCAGCTCAAATACTTCACATCCCAAGACTCAGTCCCTACCTCTAATAACCAGAGACCCCTTCCTCCCAGGCCCCCCTTGCAGATCTCCCAAAAGGTGCAGCTGCGCACTCTTATTCATTCACAGAAAACTAGCCCATTTGCCTTTGATTTTTGCCTCAGGGGACAGCCCATCAGCCTGCAGCCCTTTGCTTCGCAGCACTTTCCGGGAAGGCAGCTCTGGAAAGGGCAACAGGCCTGAGACCCAATCTAATTAACACACATTTGCTCTCCCCTCGCATGGGCAGAGAGCACAGTGGCATTTTCCTCTTTCATGAATTAGAAACACAGGTGGTCCCCATGGATTGCAGACCTTCTCTGGAAGCTTGGGCCCGTTTCCATGACAACTGCAGTTTTAACAGCAAGGTCTCAGGTCCCATGATACCAGCAGACATTCAGGAAAATACTCCCTGATGGACTAAATATCTGGTTTTAAAATAACACACCAGGAGTGGGCAGGGCCTTCGGGCTGCCCCAAAGGACAATGATGCCAGCTATCTCCGTATCTACGCTGGGACCCACTTTGTGTCTCCTTGTCTCTGCTTTTTACCTTCCATAAAGCAATCTGAACACAAATCCTTTCTCTTTAAGGAAATCACATTCCTGAGGGCATACTAAGTGCCAGTTCTGCATTCATTTTTAATTCTTAAGTTACCTTAAGAAGTGGGTACGACGGGGGCGCCTGGGTGGCTCAGTCGGTTAAGTGGCCCACTCTTGCTTTGGGCTCGGGTCATGATCTCGCCACTTGTGGGTTTGAGCCCTGTGTCGGGCTCTGCACTCACAGTGGGGAGCCTGTTTGGGATTCTCTGTCTCCCTGTCTCTCTGCCCCTGCCCTTCCCCCTCTCATGTGGTCTCTCAAAATAAATAAATAAATAAACTTAAAAAAAAAAAGAGTGGGTATGGTTGCTACAAATGAGGAAATAAGAGAAGTGAAGTAATTTCTCAAAGTCACACAGCCAGATGGTGCTGCCTGATTTGAACCTAGCTCCGTCGATACCTACAAAGTGACAGCCCCATTACCCCCAGGTAGTTCTCCCCTGTTCTCCTCATTGTACCTGGTTAACGTGTCTGAGCCTCAGTTCCTTCCTCTGCAAAATGGGGATAAGCAAGAGCCGGACATGCATACACATTCCGCTATTTATCCAAGCACATTCCCAATGCCATGCACTCACCTGACCTCCTAATGGGGTTGCTGCCATTATAGCCGAAAGGGAGTAAGGCAGATTCCAGGGCTCTGGAAGTTGCAAAGGGCTCCAGGGAGGGGAGATATTAAAAGCAGAGACCTATTCGCCTAATAAGCATTGGCAATGCCTCCTGTGGGCCAGATGCTTTCACACTCATTATCTCATGTGACAAAGAGGCAGAGTGGCCTGATGGTTCAGCACGTGGGTGCCAAGGCAGACTGCCTGGGCTCAGATCTGGCCCTGCCCTTACTAGCCCTGTGTCCTAGGCAAGCTCTCTCCCAGCCTCAGTTTCCCATCTGTAATGCAGAGAGCTCTTTTGAAAGTTAAATGAATTAACACGTGGACAAGCACTTAGAACTGCGCCTGTTTGTTTGTTTAAGTCTTTGCAAGCTAGGGAGTCAGATTGCATACAGATGCTCAGTTCCATCTTCGACTTCTAAATTCTCATTTCACACCCAAGACTTCCAGATCGTGTTGCATCTGGTCCAGAAAGTCCTGGCATACACCTGCTGATTCCCACTTCCCACGGCACCTGCCCCCCATCCGCCCTCGCCACCTCTCCCCCTGCTGCCCGTCTCGTCCCTTCCTCATGACAGCCAGTGACCTTTCTGAAACACAAAGGCAACCATGTCATGCCCTAAAACTGCAACGTCACATCCCCGTGCCTTCCTCTGGCCTTCTTGCCAAACCTGCTCTCCCCAGTGATCTCCAGCTCAAGGTCCTGACCCCAGGAACACGTGGTCACCCTTGCAGTCCCCACAGTGCGAGGCCTGTGCCTTACGGTTAGCATTGCTTCGTGATGTGTTATATTCAGCTCGTCTCTTGTCTCTCTCTCCCGTGAGACTGGGAGATCCTTCACACCAGAGACCACAGCCTGTTCCCACACAGCTTCTTAGCTGGGTGACCTGGGGCCAGATACTTAACCTCCGTGTGCTTCGGCCTCCTGCTCTGCCAACAGAACGAATCAAAGTAGCAACTCATAGGATTTCTAGAGATAATGTGTAAAAGCACTTTGCACACCTCATACACGGAATACTGGCCTAGGTATTAAAACATGCCCAATGGGGCACCTGGGTGGCTCAGTCCGTCAAGCATCCGACTTTGGCCCAGGTCATGATCTCGCGGTTCGTGGGTTCGAGCCCCATGTCGGGCTCTGTGCTGACAGCTCAGAGCCTGGAGCCTGCTTGGGATTCTGTGTCTCTCTCTGCCCCTCCCCCACTCATGCTCTGTCTCTCTCAAAAATAAATAAACATTAAAAAAAAAAAAACCATGCCCAATGATTAAAGTTTTATTTCGAGTCTGTTTTGTTCTGCATGCCCAGAAATAGAGGATACCAAAAGAAAAAGGAGAAAATGAAAGGCCGGGGGTGGGGGGAGGAAAGAAAAAGATTGCACCTGGAAAGCATGCTCCGTGAGGAATAAAGAACTGGGGCCATTTTGGAAAAGAGAAGGTCCTGGATAAGGAGAAATGGCTGAGAAATGCCTTCCAGAGCCTCCAGGAATATCGGCGTAGAAGAGGAGGAGGGCTGTGACTATCCAGAGGGCAAAAGTATGACAAGAAGCAGATCCTCAGTCCACATACCTAAGAGCTTTTCAACGACAGAGCTTCCCAAGGATAAAGCAGGGTGCTGAGTAAAGTGGTGATCTCCCTGTCACTAGAGGTATGCGAGGAGAGGGTATTTGGAATTCCTACACTAGAGGAGGGATAGGGGGCTGGGGGAGAAGCAACAGACACTATTTCCTGCCTTCCTAACCACACAAACGCTGACAAGTTTACATAACTTAAAAGGCTCCTTTCGACTTTAAGACTGTATAAATAAAATATCATTTAGGGCTTCAGCCCTAAGGGCCTATGAATATGGCAGGATACAAAAGACAGGGCAGCATAATTTGGGGACAGGTACAAAATCTCGAACAGCTCCCCGTGTGCTCTATGCAGTTCTGCATCAGAGCCATTGAGTCTTCCTGTGGGACTGACCCCAAGTCATTATTCAGTCAAGGCCTAGGGGACACGTGTGCCAGGATCTGCACCCACTTAAATGGGAGGCCCCTATTGTAAAATCGTGCTTGTCGGTGGGAAATACGATGAAGCACCTTCAAAGATCAGACCTGCCCTCTCCCCACCGCCAAAGTACCACCTGGGCGGCCCTCTTTGAGCTCCAAAAGCCCTTCATGCCCCCCTCACGTTCTTCTGGACCGTAAACCACCTGAACACGAAATCCGCGGATAGGATTAGTTAAATGTTAAGGAAAGTCAAATGCAGGAGTGGCTAAAACCTCGCTCAGCAAAGCAGCACCATTTACAACCTGGCTTCATTCATCCAGCCACCCACGCAGTCTGGAGTCCCTCTGTGAGTCACCAGCGAGCTGCAGCACCCCCGAGAGATGCCAGAAAATCTGTCCCAGCCCTCCAGAGTGTTCGATGAGGTTGGACAAACCACAGTTACGGACGTGCCAGTGCTCGTGGCTCCCGGCCCCCAGGGGAAGGATCCTCCATGGAGAATGGGCACAACTTAACACAAGTGCAAAGGGCCAGAGAGGGTAAGCCCCGTCAGGAGAATGTTCCAGGTGCCTGGGGCGCAGGCCCGAGGAAGGAGGTGGGCGAGCGCAACCTCCTAGGCTCACAGCCATCACTTCTCTCCGTTTACTGCCTGCTCTCGTTTTCTAGAGCACTGATTTGGGTCTGGATCGTGGGACTGACTTTGGCCGCGTGACTATGAGCCACAGTTGAGCCCAAGTCCTCAAAGAGGCATTTCAAGTTGCCACCCGGAAACACCTTACTTAGACCCCACTCCTTCTCCCACACCACCAACACCGACTCAGAGTCCCTTTCGCAGAGCAAAGTTACTATTTCATCATTGCATCTCTCCAGGACCCTGAGTCTCAACCTGTGTTCAGAAGATGTGTCCAGGAGCACCTGCGTGGCTCGGTCAGTTAAGAGTCCGACTCTTGGTTTTGGCTCTGGTCATGATCTCACGGTTCGTGAGTTCGAGCCCCATGTGGGGCTCGGTGCTGATAGCATGGAGCCTGCTTTGGACTCTCTCTCTCCCTCTCTCTCTGCCCCTCTCACGCTTGTGCTCTCTCTCTCTCTCTCTCTCTCAAAACAAACTTAAAAAAAAAAAAGAACATGTACAAACAGCATAAAAAAATGGCAGCATTCTTAAAGTAATGAAAGACATACACACCGCCAAGTCGGTCGGCATTCATCGGCGTGCCCTCCCTACTGGTGTCACCGCCCGTCTTCGGGGGCCTTTAATTGCTCGTCACTGCCCGTGCTTACTCTTCAGCACCCTGGCACTATGCACTGCCCTGTGTCCTTTTGATATGCTCAAGGGCAAAGTCCTCTGATGCTTCCTTTCCAGGCCAGGGGGTGCCTTTGATTCACAAAAACTGACACTCATCGGATACCTCCCAGCTTGTGAGCGTGCAGAATGCCACCTGATACATGTCACTGGAACAACGTGTCGACTTGGTTGCAACAAATACGAATTTTAAATACTGATCAAAATTTAGCGGTGCATCTGCAGAGGATTTTGTTTTGTTTTGTTTTTTGGATGTGTCCCTCTGCTCACAGCACATGGGCCGAGAACCACTGGCTGCTAGAATATCTCACATTTCCTATCTTCTTGGGTCTCCGATCTCCGTAACTGGCCCCTTGGCTCTGACCCCCCGTTCGAATCTAGATTTCCAATTGTCCACTGAGACCCCTCGGCTTGGCGCTCTTTCCCCCACTCAATTCGAGTACCTTTTCTTCCAAACTCACCCCTCATGCGTCCTGACCACCTACCTCATCATCAGCTCCAACGGGTGTTGATTACCACCTTCTATGTGCCGTAATTTTCACACTTAACCCTCATATCTCCTTAAGAAAGTCTAACATCGGGCTTGTCTCCACTGATTTGGGTCTGGATCGTGGGACTGGCTTTGGCCGCATGACTATGAGCCACAGTTGAGCCCAAGTCCTCAAAGAGGCATTTCAAGTTGCCACCAGACTCCCATGCTTCCCTCCTCTGTTCCTTCAGCCTGAGTCTCAAAGTGAGGAGACACAGGGAACAGACCGCTGTTCACCGGCATCCGGGGGCCGAGTCACAGCCAATCCGAGGCCCTCGCACAGCGTGAACAAGAATTCAATGTCTGTTGCTGAAAACCAGACCTGGCGGCTGCTTGCTATGGAACAACGCCGACTAACACGCCTTCCCACGGTAGGAACAGCAGTTAACCTACAGACGCTACACCATGTGCAGGCACTACTCTCAGCGTCTTCCATGTATTATATTAACCCGTTCAATTCTCAGAAAGAAACAACGCGCCCAAGTTACGCAGCTAGTGTAGAAGTCAAGCCCAAATTGTCTGCTTTCAGAACCCACACTCTCACATACGCTGCCTTTATGACACCATCTTCCCAGTTCAAGAACTTCCTTGAAGTTCTGGTGGCTTCCCGTTACCCACAACATAAAATCAGAGTATCCAAAACGCGGAACTGGATCCTCTAATCCAACTCTATAGAGAAAAGGAATCTGAGGCTCAGGGAAAGGAGGTGATTTGCCCAAAGTCAAATACCCCACTTCCCTTGGAGCCGGACTTGGAATCTAATCTGCTCCCCCCTATCATGTTGGGTACAGTCTACCTGACCTCCAAAGCATTGTAGAATTCACATTTCTCTCACGTTCCTCACCCCCCAGTCTATCGATGACTAACCCCTCACTCTCTTCTGACCATATTCATTCCCCAGTCCAAGTCTTACACATGCTGTTCCACGTGCCTTACACACTCTTCCCTTGTCTCCACCAATCAAATCCTTGAACGTCTAGCTCGTGTTGTCCCCCGCAAAGCCTCAGGCAGTCACCTCCCACAGTCTCCACCAACAGAGTCTCCCCCTCCCCGAGGCCCTCTAACACCTGCGCTCTGTCATTCTCGGTTGTGCACTCTGTCACCTAGGCAGTAAGCTCGTTAAGGTTATGGATCATGAGACGGGGAATTTTTTCACCGCCCGTCGCACCTCGCACAGTTCAAACAACAGAACAGACATGTGGCCAACCCTTGCCGTTCACCTGCACCCTGAGTTTTTGTTTCCTCAAAGAGACAGCCCGAGTTTGGAGAGGGAGACGATCATCTGTCAGCCACTCACAGCGTGCCAGGCACATTCACATATGCTGCATCACGTGTGTCCCATGTATTCAGTCCGGGCCAAGTCTATCACGAGACACAGACATGCAGGGCTAAGTTGGCATAGCTAGGTTACCAACGAAGCTAACAATATCATGGTTACCCTCTCTGAAACACCTTTTAAGAATTTAATTGAGGGGCACCTGGGTGGCTCAGTCTGTTAAGCATCCGACTTCAGCTCAGGTGATGATCTCACGGTTCGTGAGTTCAAGTCCCACGTCAGGCTCTGTGCTGACAGCTCAGAGCCTGGAGCCTGCTTCAGATTCTATGTCTCCCTCTCTCTCTGCCCCTACCCTGCTCATGCTCTGTCTCTCTCTCTCTCCCTCAAGATGAATAAACATTAAAAAAAGAAAGATGTAAAAAAGGGAATTAAGGTGGGATGCCTGGGTGGCTCAGTTAGTTGAGCATCTGACTCTTGATTTCAGCTCAGGTCATGATCTCACGGTTCGTGAGTTCGAGCCCCAAGTCGGGCTCCATGCTGACAGCTCGCAGCCTGGAACCTGCTTCGGATTCTGTGTCTCCCTCTCTCCCTGCCCCTCCCCTGCTCATGCTCTGTCTCTGTCTTAAAAATAAACATTAAAAAAAAATTTTTTTAAGAATTTCACTTAAACAAAATAATTTTCCCCCCGAGAAAATGGCCCACTTCCCTCTCTCTGGTCACGAACTTGATGTCGCCGAGCATCTGCTTCTCTACCCTGGATGCCGGAAGCTCCGAATCGCCATCAGATGTCCAGCTGCACACCTCCAGTGGCCTGAAATACTGGCAGGTTTGTTCCCTGCTCTACTTCGATCCTCAGGAATTTCCTCAGGATCCGCATGACAAATCACTGTGGGCATCGCAAATCCTTTGCATGAAAAGAAAGGGGAGCAAATCAACTGAATACCTATCGATACACTGAGCGGCATCCTCGGGAAGAAGCAGGACAGGGCTCACGTGGGGTTTGCACGCTTGCACATGAGAGTCACTAACTGAGTCTGATGGTTTCCTAACTCCTGTCTTTCTCTCCTCATCACCGTTCGATCGAACGCAGGCACACACACAGACTCGTACAGATTTCAACCAGAGAGTGATTTTCAGGGCAGGCAGATCAGCCCATCTCCCCCTTCTGCTTAAATCTGGCTGTTCATTCCTCCTCAGGCCACTGCAAGAACTGCTCCGTGCCACTAAGCCTCTGTGAACCTTCCTTTCCTCTTTGGGAAACGGGGATGATCCAAGTAACCCACCCCCCTCATGGGGGCGCTCTGGACACCGAGTCAGATCACGGAGGTCATGGTGAACGCTGTAATAATAACAGCCTGCAAAACCACAAATGACCAGGACTCGTGAGGTCCTACTTGCAATAGTAATAATTCATAACCGCTGTGTTGACACGCTGGTCTCCCCCCACAGCGGAGCAGGCCCCCCACTCCTTAGTGGCTCAGCTGGGAGATGAGAGCCTGTGCGGGGGGGGGGGGGGGGGGGGGGGGGGGGGGCGGGCCAGGAAACCATGTGCCTTTGTTTGCTGATAGCCACGCCCAGGATGTTCTAACACTTAACCACCGCAGTGGGCTCCAGAAACAGCTCTAGCTAAGTTAATCCCCGGCTGTGCCATTAATTTTTTACAAAGCTACACATGAAGGAGCGCCTTGTAAATATTTTAAACAACCTTGGGGGGTGAAGCGAAGCGTTTCTGCTTTTTCCCTCCTCTCTGTCGGGTGCTCTATTCTCTCAGGAAAAGGCTGAGGTGGGAACCAGAGGGGAAGATGCCCGCTCACCATCAAGGTGGGTAGAACATCTTCCTGACTCAGCCCTGCCCTACCTGGCATGTCCCTTTCTCCTCTGCTCAAGGTACCCTCTCCCCTACCTCTGGATTCTCTGCGTAAGCTGGAACCTTATCCCGATTGGCCACATGACCACGCTGAGGCTCACGGGGGCACAGAGTGGCCAAACATGAAGCAGGTGGGGTCCTTGGGGACGAGCTGAGAGTTTCCCTTGGTCTTTTTCCAACCCCAAGGCCCCTCCACGGGCCACGCCCACCATGGCTGCCGGAAACATCCAGGATTTGTTCCCGATGCACAGAGAAGACTTGGAAGCAGAGGTTGGGTTCCCACAATGCGGACTTTCCTTCAGTTTCTCCAGCATGCCACACTCCTCTGCCTCGGGGCCTCCCTCCACTCAGGCAGAGACAACCCCCTCCCCCATCCTTCCTGTCCCCCATCCCAGGACTAGGGTGAGTTTCTCTGCTGTGGTTTCCACCAGGCCCCTCGGTGGAAGGGTGGCTCTCACCCAGCCTTCCTCTCACCCGTGCCCCAGCCAGTGCTCCAGGCCCCCCTGACGACAGCCCCCACACCTTGGTGCAACTTCAGGCGGAAATGTCAGTCTTTGCCAAACTCTGGGCAGATAAGAGCAAAAAGCCCACCTCCTTCCTATTTGGCCTCACACCCTGCACAGTGCCCAGCACAGACCAGCGCTAATTTAATTTACTGAGTGAGTATGACTGCACAAGCCGGGGGTGCAGCCTCAGGAAAGCCACGGTGCCCTCCCACCCACTTAACGGCATTCTGGTTCCTGTCACAACATGGACATTATCAGCAAGAGACCCTCGGGAAGCCGAGGGTCCTGCAAAGGGGCTCCAGTCAAGTCCATCCTCTCTGGTTTGCTCTTCCTTTAAACCATAGATCTTCCTGGATGGAGTGGGCTTATGTGGACCAAATAAAACACAAGTGTTCATCAAGAGCCTCCTTCCCAGGAACTAAGTATAATTCTCAGCATCTCCTTCCCACTTCTCCAAGCTATTGAAGCTGTTGGAACCACTCCACTGGGTTCTCTTTGACACACAGGCTGACTACTGGCTTCGCACAAACACTAAAGCAGCAGAATCAGCCAGCAGTCCCAGCTGCACCTACTATGTGCCTGACACACACTCAGCGCTTTGCCAGAGTTCTCCTGGATGCTCATCGGTCCTGGGAAGTGGCCGGCGTTGGCCCATTTGGGGTATCGGAGCACGGAGGCCAAGAGAGCTGGCAGAGCAAGGATGAGCACATCTGTCTGGTACGGAAGCCTGGCCAAGTCACCTCTGCTCAGCGGGTCACGGCGGGAGGGCAGGGTGGTTGCTGTGTCCCTGCAGACTGAGAACTATTTGAGTCTGGGGCACCTTACGGACCTGCCTCGAAGATCATCTGGCCAAACTGCCTTTTTAGAAACCGGGTTCCTGGGGGTGGGGGGGTAGACAGACCTTCCATGGGCCACAGCCACGATGGGACCCAAGGCTCCAGACTCATCTGTCACTGCATCCATCACCTGCACCGCCATCACTTGCCCTAGTTCCCCTCAGGGGGTAGGGCTAGAGAGTCCCAAGGCAGGGACCTGGTCAAACACCCCCCCTTCCACTTTCCTCCCACTTGCCTCGCCTGGAGTCAACCAGGCCCCTTCCAATGACTCACAGGCAACTAGAGTGTTAAAGGACTTACACCTTCATATCTCAGAAGGCAGGGATCATGGATGGGTTAGAGACGGTCTCTACCCTCAGGGGTCATACCTCTGGACACAAACTCACCAAAGGCCTGCTGGCAAGACCTGAAGCTGAGCCCAGGAGGGGTTTTCTAGAGGAAGACTCAGACCACAGTTGGACAGGAGGCATGGGGGGCTCTCACCCAGCCTTCCTCTCACCCGTGCCCCAGCCCGTGCTCCAGCCTCTGGGAGGTTTAGGTAGACAATGCCGTCCTCAAACGATTTATCGAGACGACTCCATAAAATAATGTCCGCAATAGACTGGGCAGGTGAATGGGAAGTGTCCGCTCCCTCCCCCTCCCCAAGGCTGCCCTCTTGTAGGTGCCCTAGGGCTCCCAGAGGCAGGATTCTGTGTAAAGGAGTAGGAGTAGTCTGGGTTTCCTGTCCTCAAACCTCAGGTGTCACGTTGGAGGCTTCTATCGCACCTGGAATCCCACCTCCCAGCCCCTGGCTACTCCTGCACCCACCACCGGAGGCCCACTGGCTTCCACAGCGCCTGTGGGGCACATCCTTCCGGGCTGGTTTGGCTCCCCTCTGGCGCCAAGGAGGGAATGGGGTGGAGGCCAGGTCTCCCCACCGCCGCGCCCTCAGCCCTCAGCTCCCCACCCAAGACAAAGCAGGGATCCTTTGTTTCCGGCCACACCCAGGGACGGCGGCGGTAGGCTCGGGCCCACTGCTCTCCTACCCCCCAGTGTTAACCCTTCTGGGGCCACAGCTGCCAGCGCAGCCCCGAGAGGGTTATTTTTAGCCGCGGTGAGGAATGGGAGGGGCTCCTCCATCATGGCGCTGTTTCTGGGTCCAGACTTCCACTCCATCAGTACGGGCAGGGGAAGGGGGGGAGGGTGGGCAGAGGCATTTTCCTTGCCTCTGGCATGGAAGGAACTCGGCGGCGGCGAGGCGCAAGAGCTGGACCGTGCAGAGGCCGGGCGCAGGCCACCGGCCCTCCCCGCCCTAAGCCCGCTCCAGGGCCGGAGGGAGGGGTTCGGCCCCCCGCGCCCCTCCCTCTTTTGTTCAGCGCCGCATCCACCCGGTCCACGCCACCCTCTGGCCCTTCCCGTGGCGGGGGGGGGGGGCGGCAAGCCCGCGGGGAGAGGGACCCGAGACTCCGGCCCCGCCTAGCCGTGCGGGGCTCCCCCCACCACCACCATTGTCCCCAGAGGCTGGGGGGAGGGGGCTGCAAGGCTGAGATCAGCCCCGCCCCACCCGCCGCCACGCAGGAAGCCTCGCGGGCCGCCCCTGCAGTCCCCCCGCGGATCCCGACCCTGGCGGCGGCCACCCCCAGCCCACAAAGAACGGCGGGGCGGGGGCGGGGGCCCGGCTTACCGTGATGTGCGGGATGCTCTTTCTGCCCTGGTAAGACATGGCCCCGCTGGCGCCCTCGGCCCGGCCGGCGGACCTGTGCGGCTGTCTTTTCGCCCAGCCGGTCCCGCTCCCCGCGGGCGCGGTGACAAAGGCCCGGGAGGGCAGAAGAGAGGGACGGAGGCTCGGCGCCCGCGGCTGCCCACGCGCCCGCTGCCCCGGCTGCTCGGCCCGCCCGCCGCCGCCGCCGCCGCCGCCGCCGCCGCTCCGGCTGCCAGCACCGCCCGGCTCGGTGAGGAGGGCGGGAGGAGGAGGGAGAGGCGAGGGCGGGAGGAGGGGGCTACAGACAGACAGCTCCTCCCGGCGGCGCGGAGCCGAGCCCGATTCGCCCCTCTCGGCTCGAACCAGGAAGCTCTTCCCTTCCGATCCCCCCCCACTCCGCCCTCCGTCCCCCCCCCCACCTCCGCCAGCCGCCCAGCCCCGCCGCCCCCCGCCCCGCGCGCACGCCCTCGGCTGCGCCCCGGCCTCGCTCTCGCGATTGCAAAGGTCTGGTTTTCAGGGTGCTTTTAAATGCCAGAGACGGCCTTCGGCGGTGCAGACGGAGCCACAGGTGTGCGGCACCGCATCTGCGGGCCTCCGGGAACAGCTGCGCGGGGGAGGGAGTGCGGGGCGGGCGCGGAGGACCCGCCCGAGCGGCTGGGGGCGTTCAGGGCCCTCTGGACCCGGCCCAACGACTGCCCCCCTCCTGCCTCTCGTGCCGCAGCCTCCGTTTGTCCGTGCGCGGTGCACACTCCCTGAACAGAGGAGTTAAATTAAGCACTTTTCCATCTCCAAGGCCTGCAAGCCGTTTTATTCAGGCTGTACCCTCTTCCTCAATATCTAACCCCAGACAAAGGTTACCCATCTCCCAGACTCCTCGGCAACGGCTTCTCCGTAAAGCCTTTCCTGCCACCCTCCCCACTCACATCACTGAATCAGTCTCCCTGAGGGCTGACCAGGAGCCCCACTGCCAGGCCGTTGGAGTGCAGCAGAATGAGACAAGGCCCTAACCCAATTAATGGCTGACCGGCTGCACCCTCTGCAGCAGCTTCTCCTCACACAGCAGCCTGGCCCTGGGGCCACCAGGTCACCCCCATGGTCTTGCCTACCAGTGGTTGCCTGGAGGGCCGGACCACTGGCACGAAGGTCCCCACAGACCCCAGGAGAGGCTAGGAGACAGGAGGGGAATAGGATGTCCTGCCTCCCAGGGTATAGCGTACCAGAACCCCAGCACCCCTGACCCAGATGTTCCTCTGGGGGCAGGTGGGCAGGAGGCCAGTGCATAGCTTAATAAACAGGAAAGGAGAAAAGAGAGAAGACGAAGGAAGCAGGAGTCCCAGCAAGCCCCCACAGCCCTAGACAGGTGCCCCAAATCTCCAGACAGAATAAAATGCTAACTTTCTCTGCCATTCACTTTCTGCCTGCAACATACTAACCCGCAGTATATTTTAGAAGACCCATCTTCTTTACTTTCAAGTTGCCACCCAGAGGGAGGGTGTGCTAGGGGTGGTAAAGCCCCCACTAAGCAGGTTGAGGCCTGAGGCCCTTACCTTCACAGGCCACCTAGAGGCCAGTCACCCAGACCAGGACAGGAGGCCAGAGATGCCTTGGCCTTGAAATGGAGGTGGGGTTGTAAGTTCACAAAAGAGAAGCATCTTAGTATTCCAGGGACGCTAGGCCATAATTTTCCCATTATACAGGTGGGAAGTTAGGGCTTACAGAAATAAACTGATATCTCATTTATTTAAAGTATTTTAGCTACAGCAGAACACTATCTGGAGGCCAGGTTCCCGCACACCTTCTCTAGAGCTCACTCTCCTACATCCGTCCATTCAGCCTGGCCTCTGGGCTCGAGCGGTGGCTTAAATCCTTGTTGGTGACCAGAATTTGCAGGTCTCCGTTCCCATGACGCTTGCATTCTCTTCCTCAGCGTTGTTAAGTCCTAGGTTCCACGTACTGGGACGTCCCCAGGGGCCACTCAGGGCAGGGAAGCTCCAGGGCTGGGGACAGGACCACGTGCGTATCGGGGGAGGGGCACTGGTTCGCGATTGGCCAAACAGATCTCTGCTCCCAAGCAGACTTCTCTGGTACAAAGCGCCGCAGTCGCTGGGCCTTGGGCCTCCGCAAACGCTGCGCCGGCGCTGCAGAAACCCCTCCTCCCTCCCCAGGAGAGGGCTTTCTGGGCCGGGGGGGGGGGCGGGGGGGGGGAGGAGGACTCCCGGCCCCATACCCTCTGCAAAGCACTGGAGCGGCGAAGCCCGCCCCGGAGCCCAAGCCCTGTGGCCGCCTGGTCCACAGAAAGTAAAACGCATCCTCTAGGGAGACCGTGAGCCCCTTGGCTCCGCAGCCCCGAACCTCGAGGGCTCTGGAGCCCTGGGCGCGCTGGAGGAGCCGCCTTTTGTCCAGTCCCCGAGAAGCCACCGAGAAAGGGAAGAGAGGGCCAGAGGAGGAGAGGGAGGAGTGGAAGAGGTGAAGCGACCAGCATAGCATCCCCAAGTGCCTAGGCGCGGCTGCGGAGCCGGCCCAGGCAGAGCCTGGGGGCGACGTTGGCGCTGGTGACATTGACCGTAGCTTTGTCAGGGACGCACTTCCAGACTGCTCGGGACGTGCACAAAGCTCTCTCGCCGTCCTGATATTCCACCACGCCTTATGGGTGGCTGGGAGAAAAAGGCCATCCCCATTTCACAGGTGGAGAAGCTGAGGTTCAAAGGGCGAAGTGCCTTCCTTGGCTTGGAAAGCAGTGTTTCCCGGTACTGACCCCAGCTTCTGGACCCGCAGCCCTGAGACCTCCAGCAAGGGCTCAGAAGCCCGGATCCCAGGTGAGGTCAACCACCAGGTTAGGAGGTGGTGAGGGAAGAATAAGAAGGGGCAGGGAAAAGAAGATGACTCTCTTGATGTCTCCCTCCCTTGCCCCCCACCCCCTCACCTCACACACCATCATTGTAGACCTCCCCCTTTCAGGGCGCCGGATTCAGGACCACGGAGAGTTCCCGAGCTGCGGGAACACCAGGCGGAAGGCGATCGGGAATGGGAGCAGCAGGAGACCCAGTATTGCGTCCCAGCAGCCCCGGGCTGGCCCCAGCCCCCACTCCTCCAGGAAGCCCTCCCAGATTTGTCTGGATGGAGCTCTGCTTCCTCCCTCTCGCTTTATTCCTTTCATAGTATTTAAGGGGAGAAGGGTTAATAAAAAATGATAGTAAAATTCAAAAACGAACATTTATTGAATGCTCACTGACTACCAGCATTAACTGATAACTGATGTAATTCTCACAATGAATCTATCGCCCACCCTGGCCTGGGGTGGGGCCAGCGTGCTGAACCAGGACTCCAGCACCAGGGGTCTGGGGCCTGAGCAGTGCTCAGACTCCGAGTTCCCCGCTAAGCTGACAGCTCGCTGGCCCTCGGGTGCTCCAACTTCCGTTCTCCCGGCATCTGGCCCCGACCCTCACACATACATCCCAAAGGTGTGCTGTCTATCCATCCATCTTCCTCCAGTTCCCTGGCGACCTCTAGCTTAAGGGAGAAGAGCTATAGGGCCCACGGCCTGGCATTCCCTCGCCCTAATGCGCCTCCACTTCCGAGGGTAAAAACCTCCAAGTCTAGGAAGCTAGAGACTGGGGTTCAAACCTCCGCTCTGCCTCCAACTTGCTCTGTGAAGGGAGCACACTGGCGTCGTGCTGTGGGACTCGGGAGCGTCCCCTGAAGATGTCGGTGCTTGGAGATAGCAGTTTCTAGTTCTATCTGCCGATCCCGCTAAATCTTTAACCAAACCTTTGCCCTAGAAAGCACAGAGGGAGCACACAGGAAGCCGTTTCTTTCAGCTTTAACCTGTGTGACCACAGGCGTTTCACAGAACCTCTCCCAGAGCCTGGTACACAGTAGGTGCTCTAGAATGACTGATGAGTGCGTGAAAAAATGAATGGACGAATGCGGAAAGGAGCTCCCCTCCTTTTCACTAAGCAGAGAATGGGGATCCCTGGGTTAACTTCACCCTAGAGGTCCCCTCGCATTTTAAGGGTCCATATGGCACCTTGGGCCAACTTACTTTCTCCTTCTCAGAACCTTGCTCTTCCTTTCTGCAGAAGAGGAGCGGGGGACTGGATCTCGAAGGACCCTCTGGAGTCTCACGGGCTATGCTGGCCAGCCCCAACCAAATCGCACAACCTCTCCGACCCTCCGGGGTGATGGAGTGGGGGAGGGGCCTTCGGGAGCCCTCTCAAGCCTGGGGGCAGCGGCTCCAGCGCTGCCCTCGGGCGGCTCCACGCCCAACTGCCCCGAGGACCCCGCCCCCCCACCCCGGTCCGGTCCGCGCGCGCCCCGAGGGTACCTGGCCATTGTCCCGGCCGAGTGGCAGGTCGCGGGGCGCGGGGCATCGGATACGCAGCGCGGGTGGTCGCTCTTCGCGCTCGCCCGGCGAGCTGACTGCCGAGCCCGAGAGCTCGCTCACGTCGCTGGCCGTGTCCTCGCTGCCGCCGGGCCCCGGCAGGCCGACGGCGTCGGGCCGGCCGGCGCTGCGAGGCGTGCGCGCCGAGCCGCGGCGGCCCACGCTGTACGCGTCGAAGTCGATGGTCTTGTTCTCGTAGGCGCCCTCCACCGCGGCGAACATGCCGCCGTACTTCTGGCGCGGGGTCTGCGCCGCGCTGCCCGGCCGCGCCAGGTACACGGGCAGGTCGTCCTCCGTGTTCCACGCGCGCCGCCGGTCCGCCATGCCGGTCCAAGGCCGGCCGCCCGCCCGCGCTCCCGCCCGCCCGCGGCCCTGGCCACCGCCGTGCGCCGCGCTCCGCGCTCGCTGCGGGCCCGCGGCGGCCCAGGCGCGACTGCGGCCCGGGGCGGGGCGGGGCGGGGCGCGCGGCGGGGCGGGGCGGGGCCGGGGCGGGGCCGGGGCGGGGCCTCCGGGCGGCTGGAGGCGAGCGCGGCGGCCGGCTACAAAGGACCGGGGGGCGGGGCCCGCGGCGGGGGCGGGGAGGGACAGTGACGCGCCGGAGCCGCAGCGCCGAGGGCGGGCCGCCGAACCGCAGTGCCCTCGCCACACCCCCACTCCCCACCCCCAGGCCGAGCGCAGGGCGCGAGGAGAGCGAGGGGTGGGAGCCTCGAGTATGCACACACACACACACACACACACTCGCGTGCGGGCACACACACGCTCTTCAGGCACACACAGGTTCGCACCAGCACACCAGACAATTACGCCATACAACACGTGAGAGATGCACAAATCCGCTAGCGCACACACCACAGTCCATTCCACTCAGCTCCCCAGACACACTTTTGCACACACGTACAAGCTTGTACATATTCCGAGCCAATTACACACATCCTCGCCGTAAATTCTCCTAGTCACCCAACACCGCCAACCCAGCAGCAGTACGCCGAAATTAACTGCGCAACCTGAGAAGCACTCACACGTTGGACCCAGCATTCATTCGCTCCTCGCTATTCTACTGAGTGCCCGCTGGTGCCTAGCACGTGTTTGGTGCTGGGGACAGTGCTGTGGACAAAACACACCAAGTCCTGCCCTCTGGGAGCGGACGTTCTAAGGGGGGAGGAAGCAAACACACATAATGTACCAGGAGGTGCTAAGTGCTGGGAAAGATGATACGGCAAGACGAGAGGGCCATGCGACGGCCCCATTCGCTCAGGCAGACAAGAGAACCACGTTCCTGCACGGGAACGAATGACACACACATACACGTTGCTCACTCCTACAACACCCACTCCACACAGACATTGTCACACGCTTATACCCAAAGCAAACTCACAAGGTGACTCCACACAAATGCACTCATAAACCGGGTCAGGACGCCCACACAGAAATCCACACCAGAAATAAGGAAAGTTGGAAGCTTAAATAGGAACCCTCAGGAGAAAGACACACAGAGAGATAGATGAACACGTACATACACACATTCTCCTGTCAGTCACCCAGACAGATACATATTCCCCACTCTAGGGTCACCTCCCACGACCCCTTGTACAGCCTATCCTTAATGTGCCAGGAGCTTGCAATAGAGGGTCCCAGGCTTCCTCTGACTTGGGCCACGTGGGAGGCATGGGGTCTTGGGGGTCATTCATCTGTGTCTCCCCTCAATCCTTCTTTGAGGCCAGGCTCCATGTGCCTCCCCTAGATACTGTCCCTCATTTTTCCATGATTATTATCAGGCAGAAGGGTCTAAGAGTCTCGGGGGACCTGGCGATCCCAGCTGCTCTTTCTGGACGGATGGGAGCACCAGCTGCCGACCCTCTGCAGGCGAGTCCGGACAGGCGGCATCTGGGGCTGGGTGGGGACCGCAGCAAGGGGCAAGAGTGCTTGGCCTCACACCCCAGGTCCTCCCTGTTCTGGGAGCTGTCCCTTCAGCACCAGGTCTGGCCGGTTCTGGAGTCCCAGACAGTCGGACTCACATTCTCGTTCTTGTGACTGCCAGAACCCATGGACTGATCACTCCAGGGCTACTGGCTTCATAGTAGCTGACACCTCCCCACATTTGCCGTCTTGCAACCCTGTAACAAATTGCCCACTTGGAAGATGAGGAAACGGGAGAGGAGTAGTGAAGCAGATGTCTAGTGCCTCGGATCGTACTGCTACTCAGCCAGGTCTGGAGCTCAGTGGCCATGTGGCAAGTCCCTTTTCCATGCGGGGGACATAACAATGAGCATTTATAAAGCCCTTGCCTTCAAGAAGCAGATATGACTGCAGTGTAGGGAGTACTGACCATAAAAAGCGTAAGAACAGAGAATATCAACCACCCCCCACTCTCTCTTCTATCCACCCCATCCTCCATGCTGCCCTCCTCACTCCTTTGTCCCTGAGTACCCTGCACAGATTTCTGTCACAAATAATCCTCTTGAGGTCTGGGGGACTCTAGGCGTCACTGCTAGTGTTTTCAGTAAAAACTTCCATCTGTCCTGGGAAACACTATTCCCAGTATATCCCAGGCAAGGAAATCTCATATTGAAGCCCACCTAGAAGCTTCTCCTAAAGCTTCACAAATATTCATAGCCACTAAACCCATAGAAATACCAGAGAATCCAAGAATATGAGTTAGACTGAACTTTTGAGGTCAATCTTCCATGCTTGTACTTGCTCTCAACATTTTGAGAAGGCAGTCTCTCCTTGCTTAAATACCCCTCGTGCCAGAGATCCCACTGCTTTCCAAGAAAACACTTCCTGCTGTAGGAAAGGGCGAGGCAGCTGTCAAGACTAGGAGGCAGTGGGACAAGGAAGAAGGAGGGGAAGTCACCTTTTACAGAAGCAAGAAAGGAAAACAATAGCTCCCCTTTACAGAGAGTTTACCACATGCCAAGGATCATTGTGGGCACTTTACATATAGTAATCGTTTTAAGCTTCACAGCAATCTTTGATGTAAGTAGCCTCATTTTACAGATAAGAAAACTAAGGCTCAGAGAGATAAGTGACTTGGCTGGGGTCACAGCTGGTAAATGATGCTGCTTAGGACTTAAACACAGTAGTCTGGTCCCAAAATCTGCATCTTAATGAGTACTCTTTACCCACCCCAAGAAGTGTGGCTGGAGTAGTCCCTTTAGGAGAGGGGAGATAAAGGAATAAGCCTTGGCGGGGAGGCAGGGGCACCTGGGTGGCTCAGTTGGTTAAACACCCTACTCTTGATTTCAGCTCAGGTCGTGATCTCACAGCTTGTGAGATCGAGCCCCGAGATGGGCTCAGCGTCAACAGCGTGTAGCCTGCTTGGGATTCTCTCTCATTCCCTTTCTCTCTCTCTGCTCCTCCCCTGCTCACACACAATAAACATTAAGGAACAACAATAACAAAAGAACAGGCCTGGCATAGTCCAGATTTGGGGGTTAGAATCCTGTCCTCCATACAACCTGGGGCAAAAAATCATTCATCCTGCATCCAACATGCATTTGGGCACCCACTGTATGTTTCTTTATGTTACTCCTCAGGACTCCTCTGCGCCCCTACAGACAAGGTGGGGGGGTTTGACTACCAGGTATACATAAGGGTCCGTGCACTCACCATTCATCTCTACACACTACACTCTGCTTTACACAGCACCGGCTCTCTCCCCAGCCCTATGTGGCAGACAATACCATCTTGATTTTCAGGCTGGAGCACTGAGGGGTACACACCTTACCCTCACAACTCCAGTTAACTGCCAGGAGGTGATCACGCCGGGGTTTGGCTCAGCTTTGTCTGAGTGCTTCCTACAATGTCCCCTCATTCAAGGGTAGTAACCCAAGCGTAGCAAAGAAAGGGAGGCCAGAAACCAAGCTGGGGGTGTAAATTAGGAAATGCACCCACCAGTCTGCAGGGAAGCCAAGAGAATGGTGTCTGACGGAGGCCGGCAGAAAAAAACCCAGGAAACCTGAGCAAACTGCATTCGGGCCAGAGGATGGCCGTGACCTTCCCCAACCTGTTCTCTGACTGCTCTCAGTCCTCCAGGAAAGGAGTGATCGCAAGTGAATGAAACCGTGGCATTGGGGGAAGGATAAGCAAAGAGCTCATCCTGTCAGCCCATGAAGGCTTCCGGGGTGATGGCAGAGAACAGGAAGGGTCACGTCACCACATGGCCATAGGGAGAGAATAGGAGAGGCCACTCAGTTCCAATGCATATTCTCCATCAGGGCCCCTCTTGGGCAAACAAACACACAAAAAGATATTTTTTAAAAGTGTCAGTTTGTAGGGGCGCCTGGGTGCCTCAGTTGGTTAAGCGTCCGACTTCGGCTCAGGTCATGATCTCACGGTCCGTGAGTTTGAGCCCCGAGTCAGGCTCTGTGCTGACAGCTCGGAGCCTGGAACCTGCTTCCGATTCTGTGTCTCCCTCTCTCTCTGCCCCTCCCCATTCTCTCTCCCTCTCTCTCTCTCTCTCTCTCTCTCTCTCTCTCTCTCTCTAAAAAATAAGTAAACATCAAAAAAAATTTTTTTAAGTATCAGTTGTAAAAAGAATGATTTCCAAAAAAAAATGAGGGAAAGGGAAATGTAGTTTATTGTTAGGTATGAATTTGTGAGGCCAGCAATGGATTATTTCAGTCACTTTGTGTAGGTTCAGAGAAGTTAAGCAAGCTGCCTAAAGTTGTGTGGCCACCAAGTGGCAGAGATACAGTTCAAGTTCAGGCCTGTTTGATTCTAATATGTCTGCTTTTTCCCCCCACTACCTCCAAATCAGTTCATAACGGATTATGGTAGGCAGAATAATATCCCCCTCCCAAAGATCCCCATCTCCTAATCCCTAGAGTCTGTGTAGATGTTATCTTGCATGGCAAAAGGGAATTTGCAGATGTGGTTACGTTTGGGATCTTGGGAAAGGGAGATTATCCTGGATTATCCAGTTTGGCCTAAGGTAATCCAAGCATCCTTATAAGCAAAAGAGGAAGGCAGGATGACAGAAGCAGGTGTCAGAGTCAGAGAGAGATATGCTGTTGCCTTTCAAGATGGAGGAAGAGAGCATAAGCCAAAGACTGAAGGCAGCTTCTAGGAGCTGGAAACGGCAAGGAAGCAAATTCTCCCCAGAGCTTCCCAAAGGAACGCAGCCCTACAGAGATCTTGATTTTAGCCCTGTGAGACCCAATGCAGACTTCTAATCTCCAGAGCTGTAAGATACATGTATTGTTTGGAGCCCCTACGTTCGTGGTAACTTGTTACAGCAACAGCAAACTAATACAGCCATATAAAGGGCCATAAAGGAAGTCACTTATTTGTGCAAAGTGGATGTGACTTCTGAGAAAGGCACTATTCCCCACCAAAAATCAGGACTCTTGGATTCATTGCCTTTTTGTATTGTGTCAAGGTCTACAACTCTTTGTAACAAACCATCAGTAAGTTAGACATTCAAAAGGGAAAAAAAACCTTTAATTGTGAAAAAGCATACATTTTAATGTACAAAATTACACAAATTATACATTTAACTAACATAGAAAAATACATCTTGGTAACAAGAGAAAATGCCAGCCTGGTTTACACAAGATTGAGCAATCATTACAAATCTTGAAAACCCAGAAGGGAGTTTTGAGCCTGATTCACAACTGATCGGGAATCCAATGAGTGTCTCCAGGGACTGAGCACTCTGTTCATTTGCTGAAGGCAGGAGCTGGGGGACAGCCACTTCTCCTGGACCCAAGGGAGGTTCCTGCTAAAAAGCATCCAGAAGGAAAGGGGTTCTGCTCCTTTTGCCAGACCACTCCCATGCGAATCCACACTTCTAACTGAGGGGAGGGCCAGAACTCTGCCAAAATTCTGACCCTTGTGTTTATGAATGGCCGTATACAATATAAAATTCCTTTAATGCTCAAGCAGTAGCAAGGTGTAGAATCACTGTACATTTGGGACCCAGTGGGAAAGTCTGCAATTTCCAAACTATTGTCTGTGCTTCACAGTTTTCACACGATACCCTCCCAGGAGTCACCCTGGAAGACTGAAGAGAACAGGGACATTCTGCCAAGATGAATTCTCAAGCCTTGTTCATCATCTTTGCCAATGACACCCAGGTCCCTTCCTTGCCTCCTCGTCAAAAGTGGATTGTGCAAACCTGAACAATCTGAGTTGGAAGACCAACGGAGTCACACAACTCAGCTTCGTGACACACGCCCAGCCATGGCACTGAAATGCATCAGAGCATTTTCCAAGGGGTGAGGAAAGGTTCCCAATATCTGCAGAGTGCCAACATATGCAGGTGCTTTAGAAAACGTGTGCTATCTCATCAAGGCTCACACCTTCCCTGACGTTTCCATGGAGGATGTTGAGATTGAGAGAGGTAAGCACACCATCCAAACTTGCACAACCAGTTGGTGGCAGAGGACAGTCCAAACCCAGTGTATCTGGCCCATAACTCCTTCTATGATCTCCATTCGAGTCAGACCTTGTCTTCACCCTCATTGAAAAAGTCTCAGTTAATAGTTATACTGTGACTGCATAGATATTTATTCCCCCACCACTTTTGACGTCATATCCATTAACATGGTATTACATTACTTTACCTTAGAAAAGAATATATTGATACAGAGTTGATATCAAGCTTTCCGCCATTTTTAACAATCCCATTCATTTGTCTTTCCCTCCCCTTATTCCACCATCATATAAATGCAGCATCAATCCACCTGTGGACATAGCCTGATGATACTTTTCAAAGACAAAAAAAAATGGTGTTGGAGCAAACCTTCCTTTGATTTGTACCAGTTCTCGCATTAGTCTTTCCATGACTCCATGCAATACATTCGTGCCATGGATGCAAAAGTCAGATAGGGATGAGAGCTGTGCTTTCTCAAACCAGAGTAGGATTTAGGGAAGATCCAATGGGATAAAGAAAGCCAATCCTTACATCCTAAGCCTACCAGCTTCTTAAAAACAAGTTTTGGTCCAAGACACACACTATCTTTTTTTAGAAATTCTTCTAAAACAGGGAAGAGGACTAAATACATGAACAAGTCCCAGGGGTCTTCCTTGTCCACCTCCTTAAGGCATCAAGAATTCCCAAATAATTTATTTCAAGGCCAGATAGGACACAGTTGGCCACTGGCACAAATGCTGAACAGAAATCAGCTTCTATTTGGTTGCAAAACTGATAAAGCTATAGATAGCGGTGGATTTGGAGTATCTATTTCCGGAAGATTTTAGGATGCATTCGGCCGTACACAAGAGGTTCATTCTTGATGTCTACTGCATCACCCAGTTGTTATCCGAACTCCCATGTAAGCGTGCTGTGATCAGCCACCAAAAGGAGCTCAAAGTCAGGTTCTGCCATGGTAGAAATGAATGCTACAGTGTCATGCATTTCGTTTTCCTAAGGATCATTAGCTGCTTAAAAGGGCCTCTAAAGGTGAAGTTGCAACGCTGACTCATGGTCAAAAACATTCCAAAGATGAGAAGGTTCCTCCTATCAACTCTGAGTACACATTTCTTTCCTAGCAAGGAGCAAAAATAAATGAGTCTAACACAGAAGAAATCCCCAGTGGCATCTTGGAATTTAATTAACACAGGGGATGGCAGAACTGAAAGGGACAATTTGATGCTTTTCCCCCGGCTGCCCATTGGAATCACTGGGGGCCTTTTTAAAGATCCCCACTTGGGGCCCACCCAAGATAGGCTGGTTTCAAGGCCTAGAAAGGGGCATGTGCGTTGGGTTTTTAAAAAGCTCTGCAGGTGAGTCCAACACGAAATCACAGTAAGGAATTATCGCTACCTAGGGCAATCTTTATAGCCTACCGATGGCCTAGAGAGGGGGTTTGGCAAAGCTCAGTTGGCAGACCTCCCTGCTCCCAGCCCAGAGCCCTTTCCACAGCAAGGCCCTATCTACATAGAGAAAGAAAGGTTGAGTCTCTAAAATACGTCACACGTGTCTAGCACCCTATTCTCAGAAGTAGATAGTGCTCAACAAAGTTTCACATTCCGGTCCTGGAATTTCACCCTGGATTAAACAGGAGTTGTGAATCTCTTAAAAGCAGCTCGCCAGCCTGAAGGTAAAAAAAGAAAAAAACAAAACAGAGACAAAACACCTTCTCAAGTTGATAAAATTTATGCAATAAATTGCTGAGTAACACAAATAGAAGAAAGGGAACTCATCTTTTAAAGGGTTTGGCTTCCCCGTCCTCTGTAATGAGGGGTCACTAACTCACACAGTCATCTCATTGCAAAGCAGATCATAAACTTTGGATAGGCTCTGCTACCTGATTTCCACACTGGGAAACTAGAGTAGGGAAGGCTGTGGAGAGATGAACTTAAACCACAATCATCTAAGCCTGGCCAAGAAGCAGGTGAGTTTCCATGACATCTTGGGATTCAGGGCTTCCGCAGGGAGAAACGGGGCATAGATTCTATACGAAAGGAAAGATTCCTTGACCTGATGCATGTTGCTAAGTGATGCCATGCAGACTGTAACCCATTAGAAAATGAACTGCATCGGGCCCAGATCTAGAATTCCAAAGCAGAAAAGCACAGTTGGAGAAGTCTCTATAAAGACGTCAGAACCAGATTCAGTCACATCTGCAATCAGATGACTGTGTGACCCTGGGTCGGTCACTTAACCCCTCGGGGTTCCACTTTCCTTACCTCCCCTGTTAAATGGGGAAAGGCAGGGGTATTTATAACAAATTAAGTCGCCAGTTCCAACAATGGATGCTTCCGGGTCTATCTTAATTACCGTGCCTCTGGTCTCCTCAGGAAGGGGGTGGCATGGCCTTTCTGAACACACAGGTGGCAATGGAATCTACCTTGGTCCACAGAGCCATCAGACCACACTGCCTCTGTGTGTTTCCACCGCTGCCACACCTCCGGGAAACCTATTTTAAGAACACTGCCTGGCAGTTTGTGGGGAAACGTTGCCATGCCAACTCCCTGGCTGTTGCTAATCATAATTTATGAATGCATAGTACAACCATCTGACAAGCAAGCTTCTCTTCCTTAGCTTAGGGACCTTTTCCAATCGTCATGACACAGACCACCTTGTCCATGACAGCACACAGTAGGTGCACAGCAGACACATATTGAATTAATGAAATGAAGAAAGCATATGCACAACACTGAGGTCCGCAAAGTGCTTTTTCTGGTCACATTTCCATCTCACTCAAAGCCCAGAGGTAGAGAGGCAGGGCTCTGCCAGGGTCCACACCGGGCCTGGGATGCACTGCTACCCCAGGGGTGCCTCATGGGTCCCAAAGAGGCTCAGAGACTTCCCTCGGGGAATCTGGAATGGACCGAGTCAATGAAGCAACACAAATGGACAGAAAGACCGGGGCCACAGGATTCACAGGGTACAGCTTGGAGGCAGCCCACATCCAGCAACAGAGATGAGCCTTGAAGGTGAGGCCAAGGTCCCGCATAAAGTCAGCTCAGAAGAGGCACTTAATGAGCATGTATCCACCAACTGACCCATTGGCTGATATAATTCGACCCCAAAGAGCAGGGGATTCGTATGTTTTGTTTTCTCCTGTTACCCCAGGTAGGCCCATCATTGGTGCCTGGCATTTAGTGGTGCTCAATAAATGCGTGCTGGTTGAATGAATGAATGAATCCCATTGAGCAACAAACCTTAACCCCAAGAACATGAGAGCCCTGAGGCACTCCAGTGGGGGCTGAAAACCATATTTTCCCTCTCCTTCCCCTTCCCCTTCCCTTTCTCCTTCCCCTTCCCCTTCTTCTTTAATACTCATTTGGAAAACACGCCATCTTTTTAAACTCAGAGGCCGACTTCCGCTTGGGAAAGGGAGGAGGGGAACTACGTTTGTTGTTGAGCATCTAGTATGCACCAGGCACCTGATGTTTCTCGTTTCCCCTGGTGCTGGCAAAGACAGTGATTGTGTGCCCTCCAACAGGGGACAGTCTACAGCTCAGGGAGGCCGCTGACAGGCCCTGGCGGATAAAAGGCGGAGGGTGGGCTTTGAAATCAGGCTGATGGAATCTGCAGCCAGGCTGTGCCCACAACATCAGGACGTCAGGTGTCTTCCTGGACTGTGATCTCTGCCAAAGGGGATCTGGAGCCCCCCAACAGAGCCCTCTCTTGTTACCAAGTAACACGTGGGATGCACCTGCTGTGTGCCAGGCGCTCTGCTGGATGCTTTACCTTCCCTGTCTCAGTCCTCAGGACACTCCCGTGGAGAGGCATGGTCCCTTTTCCAATTTTGCAGAGGGGGAAATGGACCCTCAAATTCTAGGCTGCCAGACTTGGACTGTGCTGTTAGTAATGCCATGTTCCAGTCACCACACAGCTTCTTCTTCTATCTTGACAATAATTCCATGAATCTGCTGGAGAAGCTATCTTTTCTTCCAAAGGAGGAAACTTAGGCTCAGAAAGGGGAAGGTCACTGAAGCAGGCAAGCAGCAGAGCCGGAACCAGAACCTAGCCCAGGCCTTTCCCAGGTGACAGCAGTCACTCACCATCCCACCTGTGACACCACGGGCCCAGGTCCCTGTGCCTCTCGGGGTCACTGTATCTTCAGCCATCTGGTCAGAGGGTTGGGCAGACCGGGCAAGGTAGGTGGTCGGCAGAAGAGACCCTGGGAGGGTGTGGTTGCCTGAAGCCCTCCCAAGGCTGAGTGTGCCTGTCGTTGGGAAAGGAGTGTGCTGGCCTCATTCATCTGAGCATGGCCATGAACATAGAAACCTTGAATTGCCAGTTCCACTGTCTTCCGAGAGAAGCCAGAAATTCGTATTTCTATGAGAAATCTTCTGGTTTTTCAATGGGGTTACTATTGGTTACCCCAATAGTAACAAATACAATGCAGGTATTTGTACTTCTGTGTTCACAGCACATTATTCATAAGAGGCAGAGGACGGAAACAACTCAAGTGTCGGTCGACAGGTAGACGGGACACAGGATGTGACCTGTCCACCCACTGGAATATCATTTAGCCTCAAAAAGGAAGGAAGTTCTAACACCTGCAACAATGTGGATGAGCCTAGAGGCCATTATGGCTAGTGAAATAGTCCCCAAAGGACAACTCTGGTAGGACTCCACTTACATGAAGTTTTCAGAGCAATCATATCTGTCAAGACGGAAACCACAATGGGTGTTTCCAGGGGCTGAGGCAGGGGAGAAGAGGGGGCTAGCGTTCAATGGGGACAGAGTTTCAGTTCGGGAAGATGGAAATGTTCTGGAAATGGATGGTGGTGATGGTTGCCCAACATGTGAATGTCCTAAACTGGGCATTTAAAAAGGATTAAGATGGTACATTTTATGTTTACGTACTCTACTGCTGTTTTTTGAACAAACCTAAGCCAAATGGGATGTGTTTGTGAGCCAGATCTGACCCAAGGGCTGTCCATGTGCCCGCTGCAGACTAAGAGCTCTCTGAGATCTGCCCCGTGGGTCGTGGGGCCTGCCTATCACTTACCCCTCACTGAGCCAGCCCAGGCTCTGCTGAGGCCAAGGACTTTGGGGCAGATCCTGACCACCAGCCTGTCTCCTTACTGTCAATCTCTGCCAGTAGCAGCAGGGTGGGAAAGAATTCGGCTCATGGAGGTAGTACCACATTGCAACCTGCTTTTCATTCTGCCTTCCTGGGGGATGCTTAGGCTTCAGTGTCCCTGTTATGCCTTCGGCTGCCCAAGGAAGAGGGTGTCACAGACCTGTAATTTGCAGGGAGGTATTTTCAGAGGCAGCAAACCCCTCAGTCTGCACAGTGGCTGGGCCATAATGCTCTTTAATGAGCTTTGAGTGCTTTAAGAATTTTGAAGTGCTGTGGTTATCTGGGGGACAATCTGTGGACACAGTTGCATGAAGTGACATATGGTTAGACTAGAAGAACTCTCTACTTACTCAGGAAGCAAGAAGACTGGGTACAGGAGCTTCCAGCCGGCCAGAGCTCACTGCACAGTAGGGACCCAGCAAGTGTTTGCTGCAGCGGGAAGAGTGTCCTCTCTGGGGGAGGACACATGCAGGGAGGGGCCACAGACTCATCCGCTGCCGGACTGCGAAGGTTACTGGAGGGCATGTGGCTGCACCCATTTTGTAGATCAGGAACTGAGGCCTCAAAGTCACCAGCCAGTTAGAGGCAGAGCTCGGTCTCTGGGTTCCTCAGTGGAGTCCTTTCCCCCTAGACTACGGGTGCTTGGCTTTTGAGGGTTCCAGTTTCATTTGAGAATCTAATGAAACCCATGGCCCCTCTTCCCAGGGAAGTGCTCACATGTGTACAATTTTTCGCACAGGTTAGAACCTTCACCTTAGCTCAGGCTTCCGCAGGAGCTCTATAATATCAAGATGACCACTGAGACTGCAAAAACGATAATCCTGCCATGGTGCCACATCACCCAACTTGGGTGGCAGCTACAGAGAACTGTGAGTGTAATGAGTAGCTGTGGCAGGGTGTGGTCAGTCACATGAGTGAGAGAATCACATTTACAAACAGCCATGATCCCTGACGTGTGGGAAGCATCGTACGGGGTGCAGAACACTTTCGTAGCCATGAGCTCATTCGGCTGTCAGAACAAAACTGTCAAGTAGGTGTTTAGACCCTTAGACAGGTAAAGAAGTGGATGTTCGAAGTAATTTGTGCAAGGTGACACAGCTTAGGAGGGGCAAAGCCAGCCAAGACGTTGGGACTCCAGACCCAAGCTTCTTCCCACCACCCCGTGCCAATACGTACAGCTTCTGATAGTCAAGAGCCATCCTTTGGTCCCCTGGTTGGTATTATACAGAAGAGAGACATTCCCATGAATGACTTAGAATAGGAAGACAGTCCTCTGGCTTGTAACTCAGGTCCCTGGAAGGAACCACAAATCCTGGGGCCACTGCTGCTCTGTTGGTCAGTCGGGAGGGATATAAATATTCCTCAGTGGGATGTGCGTGCCTCTGTGCTGTCTTCTTTCCTGCAACAACAAAAGTAGGGAGATGAGCTTTCAAAGGGGACATACCAGCCAGCATGGCACCCCCATGATGCCATCTGAATGCACCAGCCTTTGAAGATGCTGGGAGGCCCATTTTTATCTCTAAATGTGGTGGGCTTAGGGGTGCCTGGGTGGCTCAGCTGGTTGAGCGTCCGACTTTGGCTCAGCTCATGATCTCATGGTTCATGGGTTCCAGCCCCGCATCGGGTTCTGTGCTGACAGCTTGGAGCCTGGACCCTGCTTCGGATTCTGTGTCTCTCTCTTTCTTTGCCCCTCCCCGGCTCGTGTTCTGTCTCTCTCTGTCTCTCAAAAATAAATAAAAACTGAAAAAAAATTTTTTAATGTGGTGGCCTTCAATCATGATATCTGGACACAATTCACCAGCTGCTCTCTCAGGAAAAGAATCTTAGCTTGGAATTAATAGACAGTGGCCTCTTTATTTGGAGTGGTTTTCAATTTTGAAATAATATGGAATAAATGTTCACGTGTATTTGTGCAGAGAGGGTTTCTAGCTTTCATGAGACTCTCAAAGGGGCCAATGGCCAGTAGAAGGTTAAGAACTGGTCCAAAGGAAGAGACAGATTGAGGTTCTCAAGGATGTCTTCATTTCATCTGCTCAAGACTGGGCACCTGCTATATGGCAGGCTTAGTGCTAGGCGCTGAGGTTACAGGGCTTGCCCTGGTGAGGCTCCAGTGTGGTTGAGGAGACAGAGGGTAATCTAGGAATCACAAAAGGGCAGAAGTGAAGAAGGAAGGCAGAATGAGACAACCATAGGGAACCAGGAGATGACAGTCACTGTGGGGAGAATAGGAGAGTGGGGGGGGGACTCATCAGGCAGAGAAGGGTGAAGCCTATGCAGAAGTCCTATGGAGAGAGAGAGGGAGCACAAGAAGCTGGTGTGGAGAGAGCAGAGAGTGGAGGGGCAGCACGGCGAGATGCGAGGCTGGGAGGGTCTGCAGTGGAGCAGATGCTGGGAGGCAGGGAAGTTGGGGAGCTCCAGTGCAGGGCTGAGATATGGTAAGGGGTCAATTAATAACAGATAAAAGGAAGGAAGGAGATGGAGGAAGCAGAGGAGAGAGCCTACCTGGAGACAGAGATCATTGAATGGAGTCTTAAGTTTTCGGGCAGAGGAAACAGCTGGGGCAGAAGCCTAGCGGTCCAAAAGAACACAGCTCAGCAAGGCACATGGGCTTGCGAAGAGGAGCCTTCATTGCCCAGACAGAGGGTGGTCCAGGAAACAAAGGGGGCTGACAGTCAGTAAATGCATTTGGGCAGCCTGACAGTTTGCAGAAGGGGATCCCAGAAACAGCAAAGCCATATCAGAGAGCAGCCTCCCTTTGGAGTGCCACAATTGCCCCATAACTGACTTCACTGGGGTGGGCTTTGCAGTAATGCCCAGGGTCTCCAGAAATGGACAATGGTGGGTCATGCATGGTCCACAGCCACATCCATGATATGGATGTTGGTGAGGATGCCAACCACAGCATCTCCTGTGTGCCCTAGTATTGGAGTAAATAAAGTCAGATCACACTCACTTAGGTTATCTGTTATCTGTTTGTGTAGGTGTTTTCTTTGCTTTTTTATTTTATTTTATTATGTTTATTTTTGAGAGAGAAAGAGACAGACAAAGTGTGAGCAGAGGAGGGGCAGAAAGAGAGGGAGACACAGAATCCAAAGCAGGCTCCAGGCTGTGAGCTGTCAGCACAGAGCCTGACATGGGGCTCAAACTCACAAACCATGAGATCATGACCTGAGCCAAAGTCGGGTGCTTAACTGACTGAGCCACCCAGGTACCCTGTGTAGATGTTTTCTAAGTCTGCTTTTCAAAATGTATTTTCATATATCTTATAAGGTGCTTTAAATCTTTTCGCTTGAAGTAAATAAGACAAAAATAATTTCAATTCCAGTCTTCAAAGCTTATAGGATCATTGGTACCCAAACTTCACTATGCATCAGGATCCCCTAGAGAACTTTACAGGAATTCAGATTCCTGGGCTCAACCCCAGACTTAGGGAGTTGGTATCGAGGAGGTAATCTCAGAAATCTATTTTCAGTGAATTTCATGCTTATGCATCAAGCTGGGTGATTTTCATGCATTATGTTCATGCATCAGGTACCAGGTATTTGGGCACTGATGCATTGCATGATGCTTGTGTATGAATCTTTCAGAGCAAAGTCCTCTTTATTGGAATAAGGAGAGTGACACAAAACATAAGAAATCATCATCTGTTGGGGCACCTGGGTGGCTCAATCAGTTAAGCGTCCAACTCTTGATTTTGGCTCAGGTCATGATCTCACTGTTCATGAGATTGAGCCCCACTCTGTCAGTGTGGAACCTGCTTGGAATTCTCTATCTCCTGCTCTCTCTGCCCCACCCCACCAAATAAATAAATAAGTTTTAAAAAAGAAATAATCATCTTTTGCCTACGTCATGCATGAGGTTGGTGCCCAAATCCTTGCACTGATCTTGCATTCATCAAGAAATTAACATAACAACTCCTCTACCATTAATAAACACTATAGGGTCACCTCCACACCTCCAACACCATGTGGGTCACTCATAGATGATACTTCCTGATAAAGTTACATGTAAAAAATTATTACAATACAAAGATACACAACTCATGAGAGATAGCCAGCAGATACAACAAATAGGAGAAATCGCTCTGGGGGATTCCATGTAACAGGGACTCTAAAAAGGACTTTAAAATAAGAATGATTACAACATTCACAAGTACATCCTATGGATATAAAATAGAGTAACTGATAGAAGACCTCAATGGGCAGGTTAAACAGTAGACTAGACACTGATGAAGAAAGACCTTGTGAACTGGAAGACAGATCTGCAGAAATCACCCAGGATTCAGCACAGAGAGGGGAAGGGGCAGAGGAGGTTACTCTAGACTTACAGGTTATAAATTGCTTTTCTGAGGAGGTGATATTTGAGTTGAGACTGAAATAACAAGGAGCGTCCAGCCATGAAAAGAAATTTGAGTCAAGAGCCCTAGGCAGAAGGGGCAGGCAGGCAAAAAGATCAAGATGGGAACAAACTCGGCAGGACCCGGTTGGCATGTTTGAAGACGAGAGAACAGGTCACTGTGGGGCCAATATGTGAGAAGACACCAGGGGAGGAGGAGAGTGTGGTCCTGTGAATCCTTGCAGAGTCAGTGAGTGGACTTAGCTCAGGAAGTGGCGGTTAGCAGGAGGCAAGTGTCAGCCAAGAGTAAAGAACTTCTTAACAATGAGAACTAATCATCACTCCCTCCTTCCCTCCCTCACTCTTTCATTCATTAAATCATTCACTCACTCACTCATTCACTCCCTCATTCATTCTCTCACTCATTCACTCTTTCATCCATTCACCCAACTCACTCACTTATTAACTCATTCACTCACTCACTCAATTCACTCTCTCATTTACTCCCTCATTCACTCCTTAACTCACTCACTGACTCATTCACTCATTAATTCATTAGCTCATCCGCTCACTCATTCATGCACTCACTCACTAACTCATTCATGCATGCATTCTTTCATTCACTCATTCATTAAGTCATTCACTAGCTCACTCATTCA
The DNA here is from genome assembly GCF_007474595.2 of Lynx canadensis. Classification (NCBI taxonomy): domain Eukaryota; kingdom Metazoa; phylum Chordata; class Mammalia; order Carnivora; family Felidae; genus Lynx; species Lynx canadensis. The sequence goes on from NC_044306.2 coordinate 200,983,932, forward strand.
TTTATTCATTCATTCACTCATTTACTCATTATCAAGTACCTACTATATACCAGACATATAAGAGGAAATTGAGGATATTGAAGAGGACTCCTGCATTTGGAGGAAAATTTAGCCAGTGGACTGTCAGGTCCCTTCCCACCATGTAACTTGATGTTTCTATATAGCCATGGCAAGTGTTCACAAGCCTCAGAGAGTTGGAGAGATCTAAGCTCCAGCCTCCCTTCCTGGTCCAACTGGGGAAGCAAATGCATGAGCAGATAACAGCAGAGATCCCAGGCAGGGAGATAACCACATGATGGGGAGGGGGGAAGCCCTTGGGTATCAGAAAATGAGGGCAAAAATGGGGACACTAGTCCATGCCCTACTTAGTTTCAGACCTTTGTGAAGATAAGATCTCCTCTATGAGAGAAGGTGCTCTGACAGGAGGGGCCCACACAGATGTGACTCTCCTTGACACCATTCACCTAACCCCCAAGGTCAGGCAGCCTTCAGTGGGGATGTATACAGGAGATGAGAAGGTCATACTTGGGGACCGTTTCATCACCGCCCTTTCTCTCACTCTGATGTATTAATCAAAGCAGTGCCGACCTGACCTACTTCATAGATTAAAAATGCCCAGAAAGTAAAGAACTGGTGTTCTCTGCTCAGATTCCTCTCTCTCTCTGATTCCTCTGTGTCCTCTGCACTGTCATAGTTCCAGCCAGCCCACCACCATATACTACCTGGACCACCAGGGCAGCATCCTAGCCAGGCTGCCTGCTTCCAGGTGGAGCCCCGCCCCTATCCACGCTCCACACAACAGCCAGAATGACTAGAAAGCTGAGTGTATCACTCCCTCCCTTCCGCTCCCTGGCTTTCTCTGCCCTTAGGATAAAGCCAAGTTCCTTAGACTTCTGGGGACCTGCAACATCTAGCCCCGCCCACATCTCTTATCTCTTCACTTGAGATTCAAGCCCTTCCACTTCCTGCAGTGGCCACATGAACTCCTTGCACACTGAGCATGCTCGCTGTGGTCACACGGCAGCGCTAGGTGTCTAAGGTTGGAATGAGTGAGTGAGTGCTTGGTGGCACGTGCTCCTGGCATTGAGGGGCACATCCAGTGGGGTTCCCTCCACTTTCATTCTCTTCTTGGTGTTTGGGGTTAGGACTTTCTTTCCATCAGCACTTTATCAGGAGCGGTTCCTGAGCCAGAAATGGTTTCCCTTTTCATGTGTCCCTCGTCTGAACGTGCAGTCTAGCTCACTCGGTAAAGCAGATGCCCTGCATGCTGAACACTGGACTGAGCACTCAGGATTTGCACAAATGCAAGGTTTGTGCCGTCAGGAACTCGCGCGACGGGACCGAAGGACCAGCAGCCTCCACGGGGCGATCGAGACCCTGGGGAGGAGAACTTGGGTAAACGGGGGGGGGGGGGCAAGGAGGGTTATGTGGGAGCTCCTGCCCCGAGGGGGACCTAGTGCTCCAGGTGGGAAGATCAGCAGAGACAAAACCTGATAATCCAAGAATTACAGGGACAGCAGCCCTGGACCACACCTCTCATGTGTCAGCCAGTGTCCTGAGCCCTTGACAGGTATTGCCACACTGAATCTTCACGACCCCCCATGATGTGTGTTTTCATTTTCCTTGTTCACAGAGGAGGACACTCGTTGAGGCTTAGCAAGAAATTTCCCCAAGGTCCCACAGCCAGTAAGTGGTGCAGCTGGGATTTTAAAGGAGACCCCATCAGACTCCAAGGCCCACAGAAAAACACACATGAAAACGGCCCCAAGCAGAGGAGAAACAGCCTTTGAAAGGGGGTGGTGGGGTGCAGACAAAGGACAGATTAAGCCTAAATCAACTTAATGTGATTCTCATTGAATGCAACCCAGTTCCAACATATTTCCTCAGGGAATAATCGGGCATTTTCTTGCAGGTAAAGGGAATCAAATGCAAAATTCATCGTGTGTGTGTGTGTGTGTGTGTGTGTGTGTGTGTCAAACAAAAGCCTTCAAAATTTAAGAATCTATTCCGTTGGCTCCATCTGGCCGCTAATTTTTATGTTTTAAATGATGTCTGTTTGTGATCCACATTATGCTATAAACAGGTTCGGTGTGAATCACGGTGTTTTAATTAGAATATTAGTTATTCCGAAGAAGCTATCTAAAATAAGTCCTCACATAATTAGTTGAGAAAACCGATCCCCAGAGACAAAGTGGCCCCACGGTAATCACCCAGCTTGATAATGGCTGAGCTTGGAATCGCTCCCCAGTCTTCCAACCAATGCCCTCTCCGCTTCACCCCTGCCAGCTTCTTCCCGCGCTGGGCAAAAAGCTGTTTTGGTGTTCGGGTGAAATGGGGATGAGCTCCCTGCTCTCAAGCGGCTCACATTTTTGGGAGGGCCACTCCTTCATGAACTCCAAAGTGGGACCATGTACCCATTCCCGTAACAGATGTTTCACCAGAGCTGATGGGTTTCTTCTCACCCTATGCCTCCTTTTTAAAAAAAAATTTTTTTACCATTCATTCATTTTTGAGAGAGACAGAGACAGAGCACAAGTGGGGGAGGGGCAGAGAGAGAGAGAGAGAGAGAGAGGGAGACACAATCCAAAGCAAGTTCCAGGCTCCGAGCTGTCAGCACAGAGCCTGACGCGGGGCTCAAACTCACGGACCACGAGATCACGACCTGAGCCAAAATCGAATGCTTAGCACACTGAGCCACACCTGGGCGCCCCTCCCTCTATGCCTTCTGAACATGTGGGGTTTTCTGGCCCTTCTCAAATCCAGAACTGTCCCCTTCCTCAAGCATCTGGGATGGATTTTGCTCAAACTCTTCTTGGATGCATCCTCTTATGGGCAGCTCACCACCTATGCCAGGGAAACTTGCTCCACTGGGCAGCTCTGACTGGTGGGAAACTCCATTCTGTGTTTTCCCAACACCACCAAGCAACTCTCCGCGTCTCAGAGGACACTAGCCAGGTGTCCTACAATTTAACTTGACTGCGGAACCATCTCCCGGAGACAGTGTCAGTAAGGGCTCAGTCCCACAAGACTGTCCCCCCTTAGGATGCCAACCCCAAGTCCCTCCAGCTGTCACCTGTGTTTCTGGCTGGCTGCCTATAAATTGGAGGTTCTTATGATCCCTTCCTCGGGTTCCATTAACTTCCTAGAGGGGCTCACGGAACTCAGAGAAATGTTTACATAAGTTCACCTGTTTGTCATAAAGAGTATTGTAAAAGCTGGAGATGAAGAGGTGAGGCATAGACTGAGGTCCAGAAGCATCCTGAACACCGGAGCTGCTGTCCCCATGGAGTTGGGGCTGTGTGACCTTCCCAGTAGGTGGATGCATTCTGGTTCGCCAACCTGGAAGCTCTCTGACCCCCATCCTCCGGGGGTTTACGGAGGCTCGATTTCATAGGCACGATGGGTTAAATCATTGGCCGCTGGCAGTTCAGCTGAATCTCCAACCCTCTCCCCTGGCCAGAAGCCCTGGGGAGGGACTGAACGTTCCAACTTTTAATCACCGGGTGGTTTCCCCTGACAGCAAGCATCTGCCCTCAGGTGACCCAGGGGCTTCCCGAAAGTCGCCAGCATAACATAACATACCCAATACATCTTTATCGCTCACAACACTTAGGAAATTCCAAGAGTTTGAGGAGCTACATGCCGGAATGGTGGAGTGAGATACTCCTTATTGTAAATTACAGAAACTCATCCATGAATGGAGTTAAAATGACACTTGCTAGAAGTGAATGAAGCCACTGAAGGAGTGTTCCATGCACATTTCAAGCCAGCACGGGATCCGCTCACAGAGACTGGCCTCTCTTCAGACATGCGGAGCCTGGTTCCACGTGTGCTGTCTCGCGTTTCCTGGGAGTGAAGGATGGCCCAGCTCTGCCGGCTTCACCCGCCAGAGGGGCCTGCCCCGGGGTGTCTTCTACACCCCAGAAGAGGGGAGGCAACTTGCTGCTCTCAGGCCCTGGCAGGCGCGGAGAAGGGCGACCACAGTGCTGAGCTGGTAAATGGTGATAAAAACCGGGACTCGGGGAAAAAAAAAAGCCCTGATTCTTTTAGCGTCTGCCAATTGCTGGGGTGTAAATACTTCAGCCGTGGCTGGTCTCAAGCTGCAAGTGGGGCGTCACTGAAGAGTTGGTAAGAGGTGCTCGTGATCAGCTCTCGTGTGCCAGAAGGAGCCACTCCATCACACCAGTGTGTGTGCGTGTGTGTGTGTGTGTGTGTGCGTGTGCGTGCACGTGCTTGGGAAGCCTGGATGCACGCACGAATGAGTGAGAGAGGGATTCCAATGTTGTGAAAGTAATGGGAGAGAAGTAGAATGAGCAGAACGTGTTTCTAACTGCCGTGGATACAACTTTACAAGTAGACCAGGCCAGGCTCAGCACAAAAAGCATTTTCAGCAGCTTCTCCAAACTGCTTTCAGAGTCATGCCTCTGTCTTTTTATAAAGAGGAATGACCGCGAAAGGCACGGCCACATAGCTCCCTACCTGTGCGGCTCGGGGCACGTTACTGAGTCTCTCTGTTTCCTCGCCAGCAACGGGGGTGGGGGGCGGTGATGACACCCACCTCACAGTGCTGCTGGGAAGAGGGCAGCAGTCAGAGGCCTCAGCAAATGGGAGAGCCGGCACCTGGGCCTTGGCAAATCATGGAGACGCCAGACTACCGCTCCTTGAGGTTGGCCATGTCCCCAGTGCCCGGCGAAACACCTGCAGCGTCCCACACGTGCCACGGTTATTTTTTTTCTGCTTTAAAATATTTATTCATTTTCAGATTCTGTGTCTCCCTCTCTCTCTCTCTCTCTGTCCCTCCCCAACTCGCGCGTGCTCTCTCTCTCTCTCTCTCTCAAAAAAAAAATAAATAAACATTAAAAAAAATAAAATCTTTATTTTTAGAGAGAGGAGGAGGGGCATAGAGAGAGAGAGAGAGAGAGAGAGAGAATCCCAAGCAGACTCCAGGCTGTCTGCGCAGAGCTGACGCGGGGCTCGATCCCACAAACCACGAGATCGTGAAACTGAGCGGAAATCAAGAGTAGGACGCTTAACTGACTGAGCCAACCAGGTGCCTCCCAATGGTTATTCTTGAAATGCATTTTGAGTAAAGGCAGTGGGGTCAGCGAGCTTAGTGGGTAATGTGGAAAGAGCACATACTAAGGAACAGGTGAGCCGCTGTTCAATTTCCATGAGCTTCCTCATCGTATGGCATACAGAAAATACGGATAAAGATAAAACACTTCCCTCCCCAAATGCCCTAATCTGTGTTTCAATATCAAGATTCATAGAAGCCATTTTCACTTTCACTGTTCTTAACGTTCTGGTCTAATTGACGGATGCGTTCATGAGTGGAGGCCCCTCTGAATCTCATTATGCCAGGGCTCCTGGGTGTATCGATCCTATTTAGAAATAAGGCAATAAATCGTCCACAGACGTAATGACCCAACCCACACAGGCTGCCAAGGGAGAGAGTCCAGAAAGCAGAGCTTTCTCACACACTGTCTGTCTTTAACTTTTGTCACCAGTGTGGATTTCTGAATCGCTGATAAGTATCAATGGCTTTAAAAATGCTTGTTCCAGGGGCGCCTGGGTGGCGCAGTCGGTTAAGCGTCCGACTTCAGCCAGGTCACGATCTCGCGGTCCGTGGGTTCGAGCCCCGCGTCGGGCTCTGGGCTGATGGCTCAGAGCCTGGAGCCTGTTTCGGATTCTGTGTCTCCCTCTCTCTCTGCCCCTCCCCCGTTCATGCTCTGTCTCTCTCTGTCCCAAAAATAAATAAATGTTGAAAAAAAAAATTTTAAAAAAAAATATAGATATAAAAAAAAAATGCTTGTTGCCTTTGAGACAGTCATTCCATTTCTAAGAATCATCCCGAGGAAATAGTCTTCTGTGAAGACTAAAATTTGTACGCTATGGTGATCACCATGTTATTTATTACAGAAAAAAAAAAAAGAAGAAAGCCAGTCAAATGTTCAGTAACAGGGGTCGAGAGAGTTTTGTGGCATATAAACCATGGACAGTGAAGTTTATGAAGACTGTGTTAGCAGGGGGAAAAGTCTACAAGATGAAGTGATAAAATTGTACATTGATTCCTACTATCAATATTGTGGGGAAACATACCCATCGGGATAAAAAGGGACATGTGCCAAAATGTTAACGGTGATTTGGTTTCTATGGTTTTTAATGGTTTCTCCTATTATTATTATTATTTTATTATTTTTAAAAAATGCTTTTATTTTTGAAAGAGAGGAAGGGGCAGAGAGAGAGAGGCAAACAGAGGATCCAAAGGGGGCTCCGTGCTGACAGCAGAGAGCCCGATGCAGGGCTTGAACTCACAAACTGAGATCATGACCTGAGCTGAAATCATGAATCATATGCTTAACTGACTGAACCACGCAGGTGCCCCTTTAATGTTTTCTTCTTAACTGCAATTACTTTTGGTAATTTGAATTTTTCAGTAGGTACGCAAGCATATGATGGCCTCTCTTACAGAGCTAGCAGATCTATAGGAAAGAACACATACAATGGTACTCCTCATTTCTCACTTGTTAGAAATACTTAGAGAGTCTAATGTCCTTTTCTCTAGTGTTAAAGGTACTCTCTCCCTTGGATGTAACCTTGAGCTTGTGTTACATGGCTGAGTCAGTAACTCAGTATGGCCTGGGATTTTCCATGCACACAGAAACGCGGAGAAAAGCCACCTTCCATCAGATCGAACGTGGGAGATGAGTGCCACATCATCGTGTATTTTCCCACGAGGATGGATTCTCCTATATTTCTTGTGAGTATTAATCTAGTCTTACGTGTTTGTCTGGTCACTTTCTTTCCTTTGTCCAGTGAGCAGCTCAGAAAGGTGCTGAGTTATTCTAAATTCTTTTTTTAAATTTTTTTAAATGTTTATTTATTATTGACAGACACAGAGAGAGAGAGACAGAGTGTGAGCAGGGGAGGGGCCGAGAGACGGGAGACACAGAATCCGAAGCAGGCTCCAGGCTCTGAGCCGTCAGCACGGAGCTCAACGTGGGGCTCGAACTCATGGACCGTGAGATCATGACCTGAGCCGAAGTCGGACGCTTAACCGACTGAGCCACCCGGGCGCCCCTATTCTAAATTCTACGCCTGCATATATTACCTCGAATTCACAGGATGAGCACTGCAAACACCTGTCACCACCTTCCAGTCCCATCCCAGCCCAAACCTGTCTCCAAGTCATAGCCAGAGTGGTCTTTCTAGGATGTAAACGTAGTCCTGACATTCTTCCAGCAGGGTGAAGAGGCTTCCATGGCTCCCACCACCACATCAGGCCTTGACCATAGACATGATTTTCCCCCACGCAGCCCACATAGCCCAAGGTCCACTCATGCCCATCCTACCTTTCCCAGACACAGCATGTTCTTCAGACCCTTATCTGGGCTCAGACTATGGAAAGACACCATTGCTGACCAGTCGACAGCTATTCCCAATCCCTTTCTGCCTTGTCACCTCCCACCAGAGAGGTTGGGAAGGTGAAAACTGGCTTTCAAGAAGAAATGGTCACGGGACACGTTTATGGGTGAATCTGGCCAATGTGATACAAAGCAAAGCTGGCTGGAGCCATCTGGGAAAGGTTTTCCTCTCCTTTTCCTCTTGGGACACAGATGTGAAGTCTGAAGCCACAGTAGCTCCCTTGTGACCTCAAGGCGATAATCACCAGGAATAAACACAAAGAAGCAGAAGCCAGTGGAGCTGAGCGATGGAGGACAGCCAGGCGGTTGACAGTCATCAGTGAAATGACAGACCAGCCTCGAGGCTGGTAAGTTAAGGTGAGGGGTTCTATTGCTACTGGCTGCATATCTTGTACTGGACTCACTTTTTCCCTCATATTCCGCAACGCAGACAAAACGGGGAGCTCAGTGGCTGGAACATTCTAGAAGTTCCGTTTCCTCTTCTTCCTAAGCATTCTTTTTGGGACAAACCTACTCACCTGTTGGGAATACACTGTACCCAGAACCATATATTTGTGCTAGGTTGTCTGGCACATAATTTGGCATACCATCTGGGATGCAATTTGACTGCCCGTGACAGCAACCAAATTGAAGTGGCTTAGACAAAAATAAGACCGTATGGCAAGGAGATCTCCCATACCAGGAGGGAAGGCTGAACAGCCATCCCCAGGGGTAACTGGGCTCCACACACAGCTGGCACCAGTGACCCTTAAGCACTACAGGACGCTCTCACCACTTTTCTGTTTCTCCTTGGCTGATACTGGTTTCCTTCTTATTCCGCACCGGCTCGCTCCCTGTAACAGGGCGCAGACACATTGACAGCTCCCAAAGTCACCGAGGGGTCCTAATCTGAAAGAATCTTCGGCAGTTTCAGAGCAGAAAAATCCTAGAAGAATTCCGATGGGCCGGCTTGGGTCAGGTGTCTAGCTGCGGGCCAATCAACGGCCAGGGGGCGGAGCAGAGCCAAGGGAGTTCAGCACCCCCCCCCCCCCCGCAGGACAGGTGTAGGGAGGAGTCTGCCCAGCTGGACGCCCGCGCTCAGTTGGTCCCCCTCACTCCACCACCCACCCCTCCCTCCCCAGTACACACAACCAAGATGCCCCTAGAGCAGGGTGATGTGCCCAAGGCAAAAGCCATGACTCTGTGTGATCATGAAAACTGTCTTGGTTTGGGTCCCCCTAAAAGCAGAGCCTGAGGCTTCCGAGAAGCACACAGAAGACCGTTTTCTGCTTAGAGGGTGGGAGCCCATGCCTGAGGTGGGCGCAAGGTAATTACTGTATTCATGCCCATGTTACAGATGAGGAAGCTGAGGCTCAGAGATGCCAAGTAACTTGTCCAAGGTCACCCAGGTGGAAAGTGGGCAAAACCAGCATTCAAGTCCAGATCCGCCTTGCTCCCACGTCCGGACTCCCGCAGCGCACCTCGCTGTCCCCAGAGTTTCAGCACAAAGGGACAGCTGGGCGAGAGCCAGTCCCTGAGAGCCTTTGAGAAGGTGGCCTCGTTCACACAGCCCCGACCAGCCAGCCTGAGATTGCAAAAGCTAGACATTTTTAACCTTTACCTAAAAAGTAAGAGAAAACAAGCAGGGAAGCGAACGGAAACATATCAGTGAACCTTCTTGAAAAAGAATAAAAGCACTGGGCCAGTCACGCAGGGAAGGTGGAGGGTTTCCGTTCCTTTATTTCTGTTGAAAGCTACAGCGCGTCTCCTCCCTGAGCTTTGAGGCTCACACCCAACCCCAGAAGGCGTCTCATTACCGAGCATTGCTGGTCTCTGTTTGCCCAGGTCATTCAGAGACACCCAGCCTATGACATCCGTAAATCATAGCAGGCCAAGCAGGGGCCCAGGGCGAGGTGGCACAATCAGCTCAGGGTACAATGAGATGTGGCCGGTCATCCATCAGAGGGCCCAGGGACCAGATGGATGCAAATAATGACTAAGAAGAATGGTTCCAGGGCCCAGAGCGACAGGCACATAATGCAAGGGCAACATTTGAAAAAACACAAACCGCACTGTCACTTCTGTCATCGTGAAGCTCCAAGAACCACCCCCTCCCCCGCAACTGAAATGCAAAACGCAAAAGCGAGGCTCCCTAGCGTGACTCCCTCTGACCTCGAGGATGTCGAGCATCGGTAGCAGGAAGGGTGACGGGCTCTGGGTGACAGCCCCTTCTCATGACTTGTGTGACAATTCAGATGAAGCAACGCAGGTGACACGTCAATGGTGTGGCTCCCCTTCTCCTCCCGCTTTCCCCAACCATCACCGCCAGCCTCCCTTCTACCTGCATGTGGCGGCTTTGTCATTTGGCCTTTTGCGCTCCTCGGTGACACTCACAGCACCCTGGGACTTCCTAATTGGTCCTTCCCTTCCTCACATCCGCTGGTGGCCCTGCTGTCCACCTCCAAACAGCAGCCACAGTGAACAGGCAGCAGGCAGTCCACACCCCTGCTTTGAAAATCTCCCGTGGCTTTCCCACTGCAGCTCCCGACGCAGACTTCCGCCCTGGCCCACGGGCCCGAATGGCCAGCTCACGTCTGCCTCCTTGACCACATCCCCCCACGCTCCCTCCCACGCTCGCTGCCCTCCCAGGACTCGCGGCCCTTCACCGTCCCCCGAGTGGCCAGGTCCTCTCCTGCCTCGGGGACCTGTATGTGCTCTTCCTTCTGCTGGAATGTTTGCCCCTCAACACTCGGAGACCTTCTACTCATCCTCCAGATCTTGGCTTGGCTGTCACTTCCTCTGGAGGTTTCCCCTACCAGATTACCCCCCCCCCCCCCGGTTACAGACCCTCACTGTCCTCTTCTTGGCAATCACAATGACTGAAATTTCTGGATTTCTTGGGTAAGTATTTATGGACCCTCTAAGACAGCTGTTTGCTCTTTGTGGCCAGGATGGTTGTGTCTCTGTCGCTCACCGCTGGTGCCCCTCCACTGAGCCCAGGGCCTGGCACAAGGAGGTACTTGAGAAACAACATGTTTGATAACTGAATGAATGGCCCTTATCCTAGACTGATGCCATCCTGGTTAAGAGGCTTTCAGACGAATTCTCTACTCTTGGTTCATGTTTGGATTTTAACGTCTAATCATCTTCCTTTTCGAAGAAACGAGCAACCCAAAACAACCTAAAGCCAAGACTTTTGCACCTTCCCCTGACAGTAAGCACCAATGTTTATCTCTCCTTGAAGAAATGATATAAGAATGATGAAGTCCTAGGCACGCAATGATCGTTGATATTTATGGCTGGGGTGCTGTACCTAGTTAGTTCTCACGACCACCCCGGGAGGTAGGGCCTCTCCAGAGGAGATGGGGTCACGGGGTGCCGAGTGCCTTGCCCAAGGTCTCCCATTACACGTGGTGTTGCTGGAGTTCCAATCTGGGTAGTTGGGCTCCTGAACCACACTCTTGAACGGTTCACACCAGCACCTTTGGCAGGAAAAATAAAAAACAGCCAATCTCTTCCCATAGTTAGGTCTTGACAGGTGGTTCAGGCAGGCTTTGGCTCATGGGTAACGAACGATGGTGGGCCCCCGTGGGCTGTGTGGGACAGAGAGGAGAGGAAGTCGGGACTGCGGCGTGTGATTTCAGGGGGAAGCTGTCAGGGTAAGGATAGAACAAATCTTGTCTTAGCTGGTTTCTGGTAGATCGACTTTCACTGCTCCCACATCTCCAAGGCACGGGAGGAAACTGGACAGCCTCTGTGGCCTTTCTGCTTTCAAGGACGTCTCCTGGCAAGCAGCATCTAGGGCTCCCCGTTGGCCGAGGAGCTGACCTTGGCAGAGGTCACCAGGGTCCATGCCTCTGTCAAAGCCACCTGGGGACCTTTCAAAAGTGTTAATCCCTGGGCGCCCCTGGGCCAAGCAGGTAGAGTCTTTGGGCCCCGGGCCGCGACACCTCAGTGTTTAAAGCTCCCCAGTGGGTGGGAATGTGCAGCCGGAGCTGAAGGCCATGGTCCCGAGCTGTGACCCTTCTCAGAGGGAGAAACAGACTGGAGATGTAGGAAAGTCACTCGAGATCCCATGGGGCATGGTGAGTTTCGAAGAGAATTTGCCGATGGGACCCCTGGTCAGGATGGCTATTAGTCTCTCTCTCTCTCTCTCTCCCAGATGCTGACTTTGCCAGTGAGTGGCAGGGTGGGGGCTGACATCAGATCTTAGGACCCCCTCTGTCCCGTTCAGGGTCTCTTGGCTGTCTCATTTCCGGAGCCGAGGTGCTGCCACAGCTTCCAGCTCAGAGAAAGCCCCAGGTTCGCAAGCTGGCCGATCCAGCCCCAGTTTCCATGGATACTGCAGTTCAGGAAGGTCCTGGAAGGTTCTGGAAGTGTGGATGGGCTAACCTGGGGGGACACATCAAGTCTGCGTCACTCATTCCTCCGAAGCAGTGGGCTGAGGCAGGTGCAGGTGGGTGTGGTGGCAGGGGCCACACCCCTTCTTCAGGGACTAATGTGCCTCAGTGCCCGAAGCAACGCTTCTCAGCCCCTGCAGGGAGGCTGGGCTGACGGTGCCCCCGGCAGATTTCCCTGAGCAACCAGCAACAGAAGCATGGCTGACAAGGACCCCTGCTTGGTCTCTAAGAGCCTCCTTTCTAATGCCACCACCCCTGCCGGATCCTGTCACAAAACCAGGATCGGCAAACAGCATGCTGGCCCAGAGTGCCTTGGCAGGACCCACGGCTGTGAGCGAGCGCAACACAGGCTGGTGTCAGCAGGTTCTGGAACCAAGAAATTGCTGCGGGAGTGGAGACAGGTAGCACAGGAAATACCGAGTCACTGAGCCTCAACAAAGCATATGATGTGGGACGCTTTACCGGAGTCAGCTCTGAATTCAGGATTTCTTAAGGGAGAGTCATTATTTACTGCATAGCAATCAGGAGCTTGGGCTCTGGAATCAGACTGCCACGGTTCAAATCCCACCTCTGCCGCTCATCAGCTGTGTGATCTTGGGCAAGTTGTGAACCTCTCTGTTTCCGCATCTATAAGAGGTAGACAGTAATATCTACTTCACAGTGGAACTTGTAATAATTAAGTGAATTGATGTGTGCAGAGTGCTTAATACACGGCCTGGAACGTGATATGCACTTACTACGTGCTAGCGTTGTCTTAGTCTGTTCCACCTGTTGTAACAAAGCGCCGTAGACTGGGTGGCTCGGAAACAACAGAATGTAAGGCCACAAACGCAAACATAAAGAAGCGGGACTACATCAAGCTAAAAAGTGTCTGCACAGCACAGAAAACCATCCACAAAATGAAAAGGCAAACTACTCAACGGGAGACGATATTTGCAATCATATATCTGTTAAGGGACATAAAGAACTCATACGACCCCATGGCAAAAAAAAAACAAAGGATCTCATTAAAAAATGGGCAGAAGATCTGAAATGACGTTTTCCCAAAGGAGACATCCAGATGGCCAAGAGGCACACAAAAAGATGCTACACATCACTCATCATCAGGGAAATGCAAATCAAAACCACAGTGAGCTATGCCCTCACACCTGTCAGAACGACTAGTATCAAAAACACAAGAAACAACAGGTGTTGGCGAGGATGCGGAGAGAGGGGAACCCTCCTGCACTGTTGGTGGGGATGCAAACTGGTACAGCCACTGTGGACAACAGTGTGGGGGCGTTCTCACATAATTAAAAGTAGAACTACCCTATGACCCAGCAATTCTACTCTGGGATATTTTTGTTGTGTTTTGTTTTAATTTTTTTATGTTTATTTATCATTTTTGAGAGAGAATGAGAGAGAGAGAGAGAGCAAGAGGGGAGGGGCAGAGAGACAGCGAGACGCAGAACCTGAAGCAGACTCCAGGCTCTGAGCCATCAGCACAGAGCCCTTTGCAGGGCTTGAACTCAAGAACTGCCCGAACCACAAGATCATGACCTGAGCCAAAGTCGGACGCCCAACCAACCGAGCCACCGAGGCGCCCCTACTCTGGGATGTTTTTGAAGAAAATGAAACCATTTATTTGAAAGGATGTCTCCACCTCTGTATTTATTACAGCATTAATGACAACAGCCCAGACATGGAAACAACCTAAGTGTCCATCGATGGGCGAGTGGACAAAGAAGATGTGGTGTGTGCACACAATGGAATATTACTCAGCCATAACATACATTTGCAACAACACAAGTGGAACCTGAAGGCATTATGCTAATTGAAATAAGTCAGAGAAAGACAAATTCTGTATGGCCTCACTTATAAGTGGAGTCTGAAAAAATAAGAATAATTTTACAAAATGAGCTCACGGTTGCCAAGAACAGATTGGTGGTTGCAGGGGTGGGGGGCGGGGTGGGAGAAATGGGTGAATGGGGCAAAATGTACAAACTTCCAGTTTTAAGATAAATAAGTCACAGGGATGTAATGTACAGTATCCCCAGCTGATATATTGATAATGCTGTGCTGTGTATTTGAGAGTTGCTAGGAGAGTAGATCTGAAAAGTTCTCATCACAAGAAAAAGAATTGTTATTGTGTGATGGCACATGTCAGCTGGGCCAATTACGGTGACCATTTTGCCACATGCACATGTCTTATGTTGTCCACCTGATGCTAATATAATGTTATATGTCAATTGTAACCCAGTTTAAGAGTAAACAACGGAAATGTATTTCTCACAGTTCTGGAGATCAGGGTGCTGGCACGGCCAAGGTCTGGTGAGATACCCTTTGTAACAAAGACCAGTGTGATGGCCGGTGCTGGGAAGTGAGAAATGGGGACAGGACAGCTGGCCGGAGAGTGTAGGCACAGGGCTGCCCAGGGTGGGGGGGGTGGGGAGGCAGAGAGGGCTCAGCTCCTCCATCAGATGCAAAAGGCAGCTGAACAGCTCTCCGATGCCACTTGGAAAGTCCCCATGGGGACCAAATAACAGGAATCAACAAGAGCACGGCATTCTGCCCCCCCAGCAAGCTGGTCTCCAGCCAGAGCAGGGAAGTGACGGGGACCCAGGGAAAAAGCAAATTTGAAAGATCTCAGGGTGGCTGTCCAGCCCTTGTGCAGCTCACGGGGAAGACAAATGAATGACCTGTGGGGTGGGGCGTGCCTGCCTGGTCCCTGACTGCTTGGAGACCAGCTTTCATTAACTCACTTCCACGCCACGCCCATCTATCCTGCACACCTTCCAGGTGCCGGGCCCTGTGCCCGGCAGGGAGGCAAGACAGAGCCCTTAGCCTCAACGGGTTGGCACTCCGGGGACCGGAGTGGGGACTGAACTCCCCAAAGAGGCCGGCACTGCCCACGACAGGTGGTTCTGTAGAGGAGGTCTTTGGGAGAAGGTTCCTTACAAATTGCTTTTCTAAGTGTCTGGCCCGAGGACCGCCAGTCTTCAGCGGTGCCGGGCACAGAACAAACGCTTGCCGCACGTTCCAGGGATGGGCGCACACAAGTCGAAGCCGCTGAAGGACCCAGAGAGTTTGCGGGACTGCGGCCCCGGTGCCCTAAGTGACGCACAACCCAAGGTCTCTTAACTGGCAATGTTTTCTCCCTCGGTGTCTCTAAAAGACCCTCTGAAAGCAGGAGGAGAGAGCTTCATCTCACAGCAGGCCTCTCTCCCGGCTGCCCTAAATTTTAATTAGTCATAATCGTTATAAACACGTTTATGGCACTTGAGCATTTACGATCCACTTCGCACACATTATCTCCCTGGGATCTCAGACAACTCCTCTGTAAGGAGGGACAGACGATCAACTTTACTGACGGTGTTCATGATCTTCCCTGTTACGGGAGGGAGGGGAATTGGGGTCCTACACCTGCGCCTCCCCCCACCCATGCTGGTTGTCTTACAAATGTTGTTCATAGTTCACTTTTACGTGCAACTTATTAAGTCCGATCAACAACAATGCCCGGGAATTCCGTTCATCCCTATTCTAGATATTCGGAGAAATATTCGAGAAACTGATATTCGGAGACGTCAAACATCTTCCCCAAGGATCCCCAGCTAGTGAGGTAGCATTCGAGCCTGGATCTGTGTCACCCCCCAGGCTAGTCATCCTGACAACAAAGGTGGTAAAGGGTGGTGCGGGCAGTGGCGGGTGCTTGTTGAGTGCTAACTCTGGGCCTAGCACTGAGCCTGGTGCTCGATGAGTATTGTTAATTTAATACTCAATTT
Source organism: Lynx canadensis (assembly GCF_007474595.2). Lineage (NCBI taxonomy): Eukaryota > Metazoa > Chordata > Mammalia > Carnivora > Felidae > Lynx > Lynx canadensis. The sequence goes on from NC_044306.2 coordinate 200,999,496, forward strand.
CATATTAACCTGGTAGTCAGCTAATACTGATGTGATAATGCTGATAATCCCATTGGGTAACTGCCATTGGTAGCCACCATGATGGGCCACAGGCACTCGGGGACTTGTGTGTCGGGAGGCCACGGGGGGCTGGTACCTGATGTCTCCCAGGCATTAGGTAGCTCCAGATTTGCTACTCTGTGCTACCAGTTTAAGGCTCGGCATGCAGCTTCGTGGCCTAGGCTAAAAAGTAGAAATGAACCCGACATACGGAGACATGCTCTCAAGAGGCATCAATGAAGTGTATCTCCAGACCTGATCCTATTTGAATTTTGTTTTCACCGTGCTTATTCTCATAGACCCTGAGAAGGGTAACTTCAGCTCTGAAGAACAAAGAGTTTTCTAAGAAATCAAGGTCTTTTGAGCCATTCTTGGAATGGCTAAAATTAACAGCTCAGGAAACAACAGATGTCGGCAAGGATGCGGAAAAAGGGGAACCCTTTTGCATTGTTGGTGGGAATGCAAGATGATGCAGCTGCTCTGGAGAACAGTGTGGAGGTTCCTCAAAAAGTTGAAAATAGAACTACCCTACGACCCAGCAATTGCACTACTAGGGATTTGTCCAAAGGATCCAAAAATGCTGATTCTAAGGGACACATGCACCCCAATGTTTATAGCAGTGCTATCGACAATAGCAAATTATGGAAAGAGCCCAAATGTCCATCACCTGGTGAATGGATAAAGAAGACTTCTTTATCCATATGGGCGCCTGGGTGGCTCAGTCGATTAAGCGTCCGACTTCGGCTCAGGTCATGAGCTCACCCTTCGTGAATTCGAGCCCACATTGGGCTCTGAGCTGACAGCTCAGAGCCTGGAGCCTGCTTTGGATTCTGTGTCTCCCTTTCTCTCTGCCCCTCCCCTGTTCATGCCCTGTCTCTCTCTGTCTCTCAAAACTGAATAAAAGTTAAAAAAATGAAAACACACACACACACACACACACACACACACACACACACACTGGAATACTACTTGGCTATCAAAAAGAATGAAATCTTGCCATTTGCAACAACATGGATGGAACTAGAGTGTATTATGCTGAGTGAAATAAGTCAGTCAGAGAAAGACAAATATCATATGATTTCCCTCATGTTTGGAATTTGAGAAACACAACAGATGAAGGGAAGGGAAGGAAAAATAAGACACAAACAGAGAGGGAGGCAAACCATAAGAGACTCTTAGATACAGAGAACAAACTGAGGGTTGCTGGAGGTGAGGTGGGTGGGGGATGGGCTAGGTGGGTGATGGGCATTGAGGAGGGCACTTGTCGGGATGAGCCCTGGGTGTCGTATGTAAGACATGAATTACTGGGTTCTGCTCCTGAAGCCAAGACTATACTGTCCGTTAACTAACCTGAATTTAAATAAATACATTAAAAAAAAAAAGAAATCAAGGTCTTTTGAAATGGACTGTGTGGCTCAGGGCTGTCGTGAGCTCCCTGTCTCTGGACGTCCATGTAAGAGTGACAAAAAGCTCAGGGTGTGACAGTTCTGTGCTTGTGGAGGGGTCTCTCCACGGAAGAAAGGCCCACCAGGGCAAGAAATCCGGGTGGGTGAATCTTCGCAGGGTAGAGGGGAGGAGAGCATCCTGAGCGTCGGGGCCCACGCGGGAGCTGCTGGGGGCTGCGCTAGAACCCGCCGGCGCTCACCGCCAAGGGCTTCTCCTGCAAACACAAATGATTTTCCAGATCACGGGTATCAGACCAGCCCCCGCTGGGCCGGGGATGAAGCAAAACCCAAAGCAATCCGTTTCATCCTCGTCCTGGGCTAAGACAAGGTCACCGTGCGAACCGCAGAAATGGCCAACACCCCCAGCCTGGCTGCATTCATTTCCTGTGGCTGCTCTACCAAGTCACCACACGCATAGGGCTCAGTGGAGTCTTTCCCCCCTTTGAGGTGAGATCGACTGAGATGCCCACTTCTGGACAGCATCCAAGCCCGAACAAAGCCCGTCTTCCCTGAAACCTCCCCACACCTCCTCCCACAAGCCTAAACCCTACAGTCAGGACTTTCTAGAAACCGCAGTGCGGACCGGAGGGGCTGTGTGTGTTTGGGGGACGCAGGCAAGCGGGTAGGGCACCAGAAGAGGCTCCGTGGGCCTGGAGTTTCGGGGGCTCTGTGAGGACCCAGGGGCCACATGGCTTCCCAACAGCACGGTGTGGGGACTGTCACCCTCTTTCGGCAGAGGAGGAAACGACCCCCACCCGGGGTTAGGGGGTTACAGGACCCAGGCCAGTGGGTGGAGAAGCCAGGCAGTGAGGCTGGCCTTTGGGACTCACAAACCCAGATAGATGCACCCCTGCCCCCAGCCATGCAGGACAACACAAGGAGGGGCCGGATCACCAAGAGCACCTGTGCCATGGGTTGGGGGGTGGCCAACAGGGGGTGGAGGATGGGGGGAGCATACACAATTAGACTGAGGGGCTGGTGGAGGAGGGGAAGGCTGGTGGTGGGGGGATGCCTGGAGCCCACCCGAGCAGCAGAGGACGGAGCAGCTAGAGAGAATGTTGGTGGAAAATCATTCCATGCAGGGGGAAGGAGGACATCCGTGGGTTATCAGGGCAAAGGGGCAGAGTCCTGGCCCACAGCAACAGCTGGCACCTCTCGTATTCCTCCCTTGGGGAAGAAGGGGCCAGAGGCCGCCCCCAGGCAGGGACAAACCAGAGCCCCCCTGTGGCATAGGGGAGGCAGTGAGTGGGTGTCTGCTCGCCCAGCCCGAGCTGTGTCAGAGGGGCAGAACTCTAGATGATACGAAGCCTTGTTGTTCACATCTGGCTAAGTTCCGGCCGCCCCCAGCGGCCCTCAGTCTGGACTAGGAGGGAGGCGGATGGAGTGGGAAGGCTGGGTGGCCTGGAGGGGCGTCTGGGCTGGAGCCAGATGCCAGGTCTGGGACAAAGCTATGGGAAAGAGCACGGTGGGGGCAGGAGGAGAGGGCGGGGAAGGCGCTAGGGAAGCCCACAGGCAGGAAGGAAGGGGGACCAGGTGGTGTAGGGGCCCAGTAGAGGGAGGGGAGCGGCCTTGCACGGCTCTCTAACGAGTAGGGGAAGAGACTCAGCGCAGAAGGACCAGGAAGTGAGCTTTGGGTCTGAGCCCAAGTGGAGGCTGGGGTGGGAGCAGTGTCTGAGGAATGGAGGTGTTAGGAGAAGCTAGATGGAGTGGGTGCAGGACCCCAGCGGCCACTGGGAAGCGGGCAGAGGGGAAGCGGGCAGGGAAGTAGGGACCTGGCTGCAGCAAGGGAACCAGCGGGTTGGGAATGCAGGCGGGAGGATGGCACAGCTGGTGGAGGGGATTCAGAGAGGAGGCAGGAGCAGGGGCGGAAGCGGCAGGCAAGGAGCCCCCTTCCTCTGTGGCCACAAGAAAACGAGGCAAATTGGGGACGGGGTGTCGGTGGCCCTCCACGACCCAGAGTCCCCATTTTCTTTTCCAGTTTTCCAGAACTTTTCCAGTTAGAGGGCACATGGGGAGCATAGAGGCCTGCGTGGGAACTGGTGACCACTCCCTCCGAGGCCTGAGATCTAGGACATACTTGATCTAAGGCTACAGGGCCAGGTAGGCCAATGGTCATCCCGCGGAGGAGGCTGCCTGGGGGAGGGTCTGGCTGGCATGATGCCATAGGCAACCAGTCTGTCCCTGGGGGTGTTGAGAGAAGGCTGGCTGCATCAGACAGACGGGTCCCAGTCCTAGACATCCAAAAACTGAGTTTCTATGGCAACCTGTCTCTGACCTGCATATCCCACAAATGTTCAGCTTCAGTAAAGTGCTTTCTTTTTTCTTTTTTTTTTGGAGAGAGAGAGAGAGAGAGAGAGAGAGAGAGAGAGAGGAGAGAGAGAGAGAATCTCAAGAGAGGGAGAGGTAGAGGGAAAGAGAGAGAGGGAGAGAAGCAGGGCTCATGCTCACCGGATGTGGGACTCGAACTCATGAACCATGAGCTCATGACCTGAGCCAAACGTCAGATGCTTAACGACTGAGCCACCCAGGTGCCCAGCAGCAAAGCACTTTCTGAGCACCAGGCCCCACATGGCCCCGGCCCTGGGGAGCCCGTGGTCTTGTAGGGGAGACACGCCGGCACCGGGGTTTGGGCTGAGGACGGGGCTAGGAACCTCAGGACTCACCCGTGGGAAGCAGGGATGACTTCCGGAGATGGCAGTGTCTCAGCTGGGAGCTGATCAAGGGGCTGGGAACATCTACGGCCTCTGGGGTGTTAGCAGCGGCGAGGAGCAGAAGCCCAGGGTGGACGGACGGGCTTGGGCCTCCCGGAAGCCTCCCTTCCCTGTGAATGCGTCCTTCTCTAAGGTTTACACTTTGATAACGAACACCATTAATCCGGCGCCTTAAAGTTTCACAACAGCCGAGAGACGGAAACAACCCAAAGGTCCGTCAAGTGGCGGATGGATAAGACAGTGCGGTGTATCCACACAGAGGCCTCTCATTCAACCACAAAAGGGAACCGACTTGTGACACGCACCCCGCCACGGCTGACCTTTGAAACCTCACGCTAAGGGAACGGGGCCAGACACGGCAGGCCGAGTGCTGTGCGATTCCGCCTGCTCGAAATGTCCAGAAGAGGCACATGCAGAGAGACGGGAAGACTAGTGGCTTCCGGGAGCTGGGGGAGGAGGGAGCGGGCCCCGAACGCCCAATGGGGACTAGGGCTTCTTTTTGGGATGACGAAAACGTTCTGAAACCAGCCAGGGGCGATGGTTGCACAACATTATGAAGGTACTAAAGGCCATGGAATTGAAGGCCTTAAAATGGCTAGTGTGGTAGATTTTATGTTATGTGAATTTTTCCTCAATTGTTTTTACAAAAGTGGATGAACCCGCCCAGGACCTGTACCCTCAGACCTGTAGGTCACAACTCAGAGCCAGAGGAAGAGGTAACAAGCTGCTGGAGATAAACCAGTCTGTAAGTAGGACCCCTACCCCCGCCCCCCGCCATTCTTCCGGCTCTCCGTCTCCCACCCAGCAAGGACACCAGCTTTGTCATTAGGGAGAACTATACTTGGTGCCTCCATAGCCTATTTGTATCATTCATTCACTCACTCATTTGTTCAATAAATATTTTATGGGTGCTTTCTTTTTTTCTTTGAGACAGAGTACAAGCAGGGGAGGGGTAGAGAGAGAGGGAGACACAGAATCCAAAGCAGGCTCCAGGCTCCGAGCTGTCAGCAGAGAACCCGACGCGGGGCTTGCGCTCACGAACTGTGAGATCGTGACCCGAGCCAACATCGGACGCTTAACCGGCTGAGCCCCCCGCCCCAGGCACAATATTTTGTGGGTGCTTTCTGTGTGCCAACATCTCTGGTGAGATGCGTGAAGGTCCTGCTCTCACGGACCTCCACTCTGGAAGGGGAAGGCAGACAAGAGTCGATGCACATTTGGCAGATGGCCATGAGCGCTAGAAAAAAACCACAAAGTAGGATAAGGGGGCGGCAGGGGTACCCAGCTGTGCCCAGGAGCCAGAAGACCGGTCATCCAGAGGTGGCTCAGTAATCAGGGCTCAGGGACAGATGCCATGGCTACAGTCTGATGTCCACACGTGTGGGGCTACCGTTGAGACCCCCTTGCCTCGAGGGCACGACTCCTCCAGATCCTGCCTCCTCTGCGGGTCCCAGCACGGATCACGCAACGTTGCCAATGTCTGAGCCAGGTATGCGTCCCTGGCGGACCCTGAGCCGTCGGGACAGGACACTGCCTCGGTCACCTCTAAGTCCCAGGTATAGCTCGCTGGAGGGGTCTGAAACGAGGAGCTGAAATTAACACATGGAACTTGCAATATCAAGGAACATAAAGTTTATAGTCTTCTATAAATGTTAAACGTTCATAATACACCCGATAATTTAACTGAGGTAGAGCTCATTAAGTCAAAAATAGAAAGACAAAGTCTTTCACAAAATTCTCCTGAATAACATGTCTTAGTTCGTTTTATATTCGGGGCGTGTCTACCATATGCAGGGCACCTGGAAATACGAGCGGTGAGGTATTTAATCGTGCAAGGTCAAAGGCAAGATCGGCAAACAAAGCCCTTTGCTGGGCTGGCTCTCTTTCTCTCTCTCATACACACACACACACACACACACACACACACACACACACATGCGCACACACACACACACACACATGCGCACACACACACAGCTCTCTCAGACAGCAGCAACCAGGGGTGTGGGTCACCAGGGAGTGTGCAGAGCAAATGATGAAGTACCTTTGTTTGCTCTGACCGAGGGCTGTGCGGGAGCCAGCCGGCTGGTCTGCGTGCTGATGGACAGGAAGTGAGAAGGTGACACTCCCCTCGAGCTGCTGGAGGAAGGGGGTGGGCGCAAGCATGAGCCAGAGGCACAGATGTCCTGCACACTTCCCAGCGACATAACGTCTCCCCAGGGCCAGGCGCCATTCTTCCTGGGGAGAACACCTTCCCGTGTCACTTCCAAAGGGACAGTGACTTCCAACATACGGACACAGTTCCTGAGAGTGGCACGTCCAAATTCATATTCCAAAATGCTTTTGAAACACTGGGGGGGTTTTCCCCACTGTAGAAGTTTTATGTGCATCTTAAAGATATTCGGAGAAACAGATAAAAAAAAACAAAAAATAAGCCAGCTTCCCAGAAACCACGTATGTGTGTGTTTTCAACACAATTGAGATCATGAAATTTCACAGGGGTTTTTACTGACCATTATATGATTTTCTCAAAGCATCGTGTTTCGCAGCAACCATTGTTAACATCTACGTAATCTGCAGGTCCATAGTTGCATACGCAACTCGTAACACCGTCCTTGGGACACAGTGGGCACTCAGTAAATGTGTGTTGCGTGAATGTCAAATGGCCAACATTTCACGGAGAGGATATATCACCATCTACCTGACCATTTCCTGCAGTTGGAACTATAGGGTTTTTCAAATAGCCAGCAAGTATAAATCATACTGTGATAAATAGTGCAATTAATTATATCTGTGTCTCAGTGATCACGCAAGTGAAGAATCCCCAAAAGGGGTTATTACACAGTCAAAGGGTGTGAACATTTCTCAGGCTGCTGGCTCCCCTGCCAGCAGGAGTGGTTTTTTTTTTTTTTTAAGCCAAATCTGCTTTATTTTATTTTATTTTATTTATTTTTTTGTAATTTAACTTTATTTTTTATTTTTTTAAATTTACATCCCAAATCTGCTTTATTTTAAAAGCTGGAGGTTATGTAAATATTCCTGTATCCCAAACCCAATAGCCAAGGCAACTAGGATTTACATTTTGTTTTGCAAAAGTGAGCGCTCGCTCCTTTAGAAATGACATTAAATCTTGACATTTATGCACAAGATGAAATATTCCCTTGGAGGAGCCAGGAGAACGGAGTCTGACGTGAACCATATTCGAATAGCAGTGACTCGTATTAGAAGCACAAGGACAGAAGGAAGCGGGGGGGGGGGGGATTTACGACTTAGTTGTTCTAAACAGAAAAATCAAATTGAGAAACTGAGGGAAACGCGGGCCCCGTACACGAAGCACATCCTGCTTCAGCTGGACCCCAAGGTACTTAAGAAACTTAACAGAAATCCATGGGGGAGGGGAAGGAAAAAAAAAAAAAGAGGTTAGAGTGGGAGAGAGCCAAAGCATAAGAGACTCTTAAAAACTGAGAACAAACTGAGGGTTGATGGGGGGTGGGAGGGAGGGGAGGGTGCGTGATGGGTATTGAGGAGGGCACCTTTTGGGATGAGCACTGGGTGTTGTATGGAACCATTTTGACAATAAATTTCATATATTGAAAAAAAAAAAGAAACTCTCAGTCTGTACACATCACCTTCTTACAAACGGGAGACGGCTAAGAGTTCAAGTGCTTGGTGCAATTACCTAATTCTGCTATAATCTAATAAAGGGTAATTAAGTGCTGAAGATGTTAGGTCATTAAGGACTGTTGTGACAACGAGCACCTTTAAATATTAGCTCCCCCACCGTGAGCAAACCCGATTGGGCACCTCCAGAGAAGTGGAGTTTCAGATGGCTTTTACATGATAGGTTTATAGCCTCATGAATGTTTATGGTCTTTAAATTTTGTTCCTGTGTTTACAGGACTCAGAAGACACCTCCAGGTGTGGATATGGAAATCACTGGGTCCCCGGCAGAGGCTGCCCCCCTGTGTGGCAGGTGCGGGACCGAGAATCGGGGACCTGGGCTCTGTGCGGGCCACTGCTCGACAGGATTCCTGATCCTGCCCCGGGCATCAGACTGACTGTGGCTTCAACTACTGGTTGAAAACATCATCAAACTTTTCTCAATTGTTTTCTCTGTTGGCCACTTCATCGTTGAGATTTTGTAAGCTTTGGAAGACTGGACAAGTTTAACAGTTTTAATCAACGCATCTGGGCACCCCCTCCCCAACATCACACGCCGGGGACAGGTGCAGCAGCTTTGTATACGGGGTGCACGGAGCATGAAACCCCCCCGCCAATCCCAGGTGGGAAGGTCTGACCGCTCCCTTCCGGTAGCTGGGTCACCCTCCCACGAGGCTGTGCAAATGTGTGCCCAGCTAGAGGGGCTGTAACTAACTCCAGAGCCCCTGGGGGAACACGTAAGCCCCTGGGGGGGCAGGGACTGTGTTTTAGATTCAACTCTGCTACCCAGGATGCCTGGCCCGGACCGGGGTGGTGCTCCAAACAATGTTCTAAGGCATAAGTGGAAGGAGAGAAGTGTGGAGGCCACGAGGAAAGAAAGGAGGGAGGGATAGCCCCGGACAGAATGAATCGATGCCCTGTGCATAAGCGAGTGAACGATTCAGGCCGATTGGCCCTCTGGCATTGCGTGTAAGAGGGCCTCACTCCCTTCCCAAGGGCCCAGAATTAAAGTGTCACCCCCAGGCCCCAAGGTGGCTGGAATCCACCTCTGTCAACTGGCTGAAAAGGCACTCCCAGAGACCAGACGGAGCTAGAAACATGCGGGAGAACCAGCCCCCCGGGGCCTCGCCGTCCCGGCTGCGTGGCTGCTGTATTCCCATGCCCTCTGTGGTCTGCATCCAGGGCAAAGGGAGGAGACACAGAGGAAGCCCCACCCGGGCAGGGGGTCGTTCTTGGGGGATCTGCATGAGGCTCCCAGGAACGGTGTTCAGTTTCCCGTGTAGAGAAATACATCCTCACATAGGTGAGGATTTTCTCTGTCTGGTTCCCCTTGGGCAAGATGAAATAATTTGTCATTATCTCATTTCACAGGACAGAAAAAAAAAAAAAAAGCTTCGAAACAAAGAGCCACTTTCCCAGAGGATGTGCAGCTCTTGTGAGGCCAAGAAGAACTAAACCCCCGTCCCCTGAGTCCCCCTTCTAGCACAAAAGTCCTCCTCTGCTTCTGGGACGGCCCTGCTCCGCTCTCTATGCAGGAGGATTCCTCATGCCACCTCTTCCAGGAAGTCTTCTCAGATTACTCACGCCCCCTCCATGCACCCGGCACCCCTGGCTGGATCCACTCCTGAACTGTGTGCTTTAACGCAGAATTCACCACCCCGGGTGGCCGTCTCTTTGATGTCATTTCCTCCCTCGGTTAATTTATTCAAGAAAATTTAGAGATCCTCTGGGGAAGGGGAGGCTGAGGCTGGCAAGGCCACACAGAAGGCTAGACTAGAAGCCACACAAGAACATGTCCGCTCAGTGAATATTTAGAGAGAGTTGCCCCAGGAGCCCCAAATAGGTTCTTTCCAGGACCCGCCTCTTCGTGGGGGCTCACTTCTGCACGACGTTTGGACCTCCGCCCATCGGGGTCGAGATGGCAGGTGTAACTCAGGAAGCTGCCAGGTATTGGCCCAGCAGCCACCTGTCTCCACAGGGAGATGAACCACGGTTCTTGGCTGAATGCCTCACAAAAGCAGAAGAATATGTGATTTGCATGCTAGCGCCTTCGTTCCTTGGTCTGTTTATGGAGCGCGCACTTGAACAGCTAGGCTGGGCTCCTTTTGAGAACCCAGGCGTCCAAGAGGGGCACGTAAGAGGCAGATCCACCACCAAAGAGAGAGCGGCTTCGCTCTTTGGAACCTCAGTTTCCTTCGTTGCGTTGTGAGAGCATCACCAGGTCACAGATTGTTACAACACGGAGCACAGCCCCTGGCCTACAGCAGGCACTCCACAAACGACACAGATATTATTGCTGCACATTATCCTCATGACCTCTGCCCCACAGCTTTTGCAACGAAGTTTCCTTTAAAATTTGTTTTTCAATGTTTGTTTCTTTTTGAGAGACATAGACAGAGCGCAAGTAGGGGAGGGGCAGAGAGAGGGGGAGACACAGACTCCGAAGCAGGCCCAGCTCCCGGCTGTCAGCACAGAGCCCCGCGCGGGGCTGGAACTCACGAGCCGTGAGATCGTGACCTGAGCCGAAGTCAGGCGCTCAACTGAATGAGCCACCCAGGCGCCCCCTGAGTTTCCTTTTAGAAGGGCTACCCTCAAAACAAGGGATCGGGAACCTAGAGGGGAGAAGCCCCACGGGGAACACCAAAGACTGGTTCTGCTGTATTGGATTGCGAGCGACCCGGCAAGTCCCTTGCCCCTTCTGCAGCTCAGTTTTCCCATCTGTAACATGGGCATGGTTTGACCCGCCTTCCTCTCCCACAGGGTGGTGGATATGCAACGATGCGCATGAAAACACTTTTAAAAACATGCCTCAGAGAATAAAAATACACACTGTTACTGCCCGGCTTAAAATCTCCGGATGGCTCCCTACTGATTCTGGGAGAAGATCCAAATTCCCAGGGCACCACTCACAGCACTTGGTGTGATGGGGCCTTTTTCTGCTTTTCCAGCCTCCTTGAGTGGCAGCCTGCCTGGTACCCCCCACCCCACCCCCACATTCTCCATGTGCGGGAAGGAGTGGGGGTGGGGGAGGGGAGAAGTCCCAACACGCATCCGTCACATCAGGCTGCACTCCAGTGACTTGCTTATGGGGCTGGAGTCCCAGAGGGCTGGCACCGTCTCGCTCATCCCCGTGTGCCCAACTGGAGCCCTCGGCCAGCCCAGACTCGCTCAGTGTCTGGTGCAAGAATGAAGGGGGTAGGGGGTGGGGCTGTCTCAGGCAGAGCCATTTCTGTCCTGTCCAAACCCGCTCTTCCCTGCAGGGCTCAGGTGCTCGTGGGAAACGGGCTAGGGCAGCAACGGTGTCCTCTCTGGCCTGGACCCACGGAGGTTGCCATTCTCAAGGGTGGCTCTCAGGCAGCCCTGGGAGGTGTGGAAGTGAGCCAGGGGTGGGTGAAAGCCCCCCTTAGCCCAGAAAGCAGCCAAACACCGGGATCCTGGCGACAAGCCTACAGTGGAGAGGGCTGGGGAAGTGAGGGGACAGAAGAAGGAGGATGAGAGGAGAGAATGGGGGAGAAGAGGAAGGGGAGGGATGACCCCAGGACCGAGACACCCCCCCCCTGCTTTTCCCTCTAAAACTGGAGAGGCACCTGGTGTAGAGGTTGAGAACGTACTCCAGAACCAAGCCCCCCCCCCCAAGCCCTTGAGCAGTATTCTTGCCCGCTTTGTGCCTCAGTTTCCCCGCCTGTAGAAAGGGATAATCACATGACCATGTGGCCACGAGTGCTCAGAGCAATGCGGGCTCCCAGCCTGCACCCGAAAGTGTCCACTCCCGTTCGTAACATCCGTGAACCTCAGGCAGCATCATCGTCAAATGTGGGTCCTTTCTGTGCCACCTGCCTCCACTATCTCTCTGCTCAAATGTCACCGATACGAATTTCCCTACACGTTTCCTTTGATGGGAGAACTCAACACAACATTGAGCTTTTTAAAAAAATCGATCTCCGCCTCTACACAAGAGCTCCTCAGTCCCTGCAGGAGGGACTCCGCACTCCTTGGGCCGCCTTTATCTCGCCCCATCTGTCCTTTCTCGGTGTCCTGCCCCTCTCTTCTCCCAGCCACACTGACCCCTCCGCTTTAACATTGCCTGCCCCCACCCCCATGGCCCTGCCTCCCCAGGCCCACGGGGCCCTCTAAGGCTGATCTGAGTGGCGCTTCCTTCCATACATGTATCTGGGTCTCCTGGGCCATGATCTGAGCTCTGGGAACAGGATTCACTTGTAAATAACACCCAATACTGTGTACTCCCCTTTACGGGCTAGAGACCATGCGAAGTGTCTTCCCACAGCCTGGGAGGCAGCACCATGTTGCTTAACAGCACGGATCTGGATGTAAACCGCCTGGGTTCAAATCCCAGCTCCTACTTTCTGGTGGGGTGATCCCCAGCCAACTCTGTAACAGCTTTGTGCCTGTTTTCTCACCTGTGGACAGGGTTGGCAATTGTGTGCACATATGGCTGCTGGGAGGGCTCTGAGTTAGTAGCTGTAAATGCTGGGAAGGGTGGTTGGCACCCAAGAAGCTCTAAGAAGCATGTCGCTGTTACTGAAGCCTGTCTCATGGTTTCCTCACAGTGGCTCAATGAGGAAAGCATCCTACGAGGGAACGAAGGCTCGGGGGTGAGAGATTGATGGAGGCCCCAGGTGGGGTAGACACCGGCAGGACTGGCCCCCCAGTTGCTCAAGGCCAAAGCCTGTGCTCGCCTCTTCTCCGCCCTGCTGGCACTGACTGGGTCGTAGCTCTGGCATTTTCTCGGAATTGGTGTGGGATCATTGGAAAGACAGAATCACAGACCGGAACCTCCTGCCCTATCTGCCCATCAATGGGATCTCCAGGTGTCCTACACACCTTGACCTTTGGGAAGCGTTGCCCCACTCACGACCCTGTCAGCTCCAGAAGGGCTAGGTCCAGGTCTGCCTTAATGACCACTGTCCTCGGGGCCCAGACAGCATCAGGCACATAGGAAGCATATAAGAAACACTGTTAGCTGACCTCTTGAGGGAATATCACAGTCTCCAACTAAATTCCTCTTGTCCTGGGGCACCTGGGTGGCTCAGTCCATTAAGTGGTTAAGCATCTGCCTCTTGATTTGGGCTCAGGTCATGAGTCCCAGCACCGTGTTGGGCTCAATGCTGACAGTGTGGAGCCTGCTTGGGATTCTCTGTTTCTTTCTCTCCCTCTGCCCCTCCCCTGCTCTCTCTCTTTCTCTCTCTCCCAAAATAAATAAATAAATAAACATTTAAAACATAAATAAATTCCTCTTGTCCTCCTTCCAGGCATAGTCTCCTATACTTAGGACAGGACTCCTGACAAGGTGGAGGTGTGGTTCTGAGTGACAGTCAAGGCTCTGAACTGGAGGCCTGAGCTCTTACATGTTCTGCCATCCAGTCTGTCCTTCAACAGACATTTCCTGAGACCAACCTTGAGCTGGGCTCCGGGCAAGATGTGGGGTTGTAAGGAAGACCAAGAAAGGACTCAACCTCCTGCAATATGGCGGACAGGATAACTTTCGCATTGCTGGATAAAGCACTTAACGTGTCTTCTACATGAAGGGTTGAACTCGCAAGCCAGTAAAGGAAATGTGCATGAGACACAGTGGAAGGCCATGCTGGTCTCTGTGCATGAGGGGAATGGGATGCAGAGAGAGTCAGGGCCCTGGAACTGAGACCACCACATAAAGCCAGCACCCTGGAAAGGCCATTCCCTCAGCAGAAGAGGTAGGCTGGTAACACCCCAGTTTAGCATAAGAGATCACAAGGAGGCCGTCTTAGCCTGAGCTCTAGGTGGGGTGAAAAAAAATCTCCCTTGAGAATACATGAATACAGGCCTATGTCCTATGGCAATTTGGGGCTGAACTTATGTCATCCTAATGGCCCACAAACCTTCAGTTGGTGAATGAACAGAAAAAGGTGCCAGTGAAACCCCTGGCTAATGATACTCCTAATACTCCTGACATCCCAGACCAGGGACACTCTTGATTCTCCTGGGCGTGATATCGCTGATATCTCTGCGCCTGTAATACCTTTGCAGCCAAAGCTGAGACACATAGGACTCCTACAGATAAAGCCCCAGGGACCAAGACTACAGAGCACTCAAGAGAATAGTATTTCATGAGTGAAGACATAAGACATATAATCAGCAGGGTTAAGTTCCCCAAGAACACCAAATAACAGAACTATTGGATAAAGAGTATAAAGTAGATTCTTATAATAAGTAAAAGAAGGACTAACTTATATACAGCACTTACTAGGGATCAGGTTATGCTCTCTCTCTCTCTCTCTATATATATATATAGACTCATTTAACCTCAAAATAATTTTAAATGGCTAGGTATTAGTGTAACTTTCACTGTAAAGATGCTAAAACTGAGGCACAGAAAGGGCTCATTGCCTAAATCTGAACTCCAACAGTCTAGTTACAGGGTCTTCACATTACAAAAAAAAAAAAATAGCAAACTTGAAGATTGATCTGAGGAAATTACACAGAATGTTACTTGGACAGATTAGAAAACATGAACGTGATTATGAGCCATTGAATAAAAAATGGGGTACCCCAACAATGTTAATATGAGTTCCAAAAGGAAAGAAAGGCGGGAGGAAAAGTAATATTCAAATATATAATAACAGATTGTCCAGAAATGCTGAAAGATATAAGTCCTAAGATTCAGGAATCACAAGTTCCAAGCAGGATAAATAAAAATAAGCATGTCTTGTAGCAAAAGTCTAGAATCCCAAAGACAAAGAGAAGATCCTAAAAGCAACCAGAAAGAAAGATTACCTAAAAATCTATGGCAATTACACCAATAGCAAGCATCTTGATAGAAACCAGAAGACAACAGAATAACACTGTCACATTACCAAGAAGAAGTAACTGGGGATCTAGAATTCTATATCTAGCTAATGATCACTCAATGATGAAAATAAAATAAACACATTCTCAGGCATAGAGAAAGCATGTAAGACGCTTACAGGTTAAATGTCTCGCTGATAAAATGTTAGTAAAGAATGTGTTCCAGGGAGAACTAAATTAACCCCCCCCCCCGCCAAATATAAGAAGGAATGGTAAGCAAACAAATTGGTAATTAAAACAAGTATTGACTATATAAAATACTGGCTAATGTGAGAAGTATAAAAGTAGTGTGGAAATATGCTTCTGGGCAGTATGAAAGACAAAAAAGGAGTTATCAGAATTAAAGCCATTTAGGCTCTTGTATATAGGAGGCAGGTAGAGATATTAAGCCGAGAATGCTCATTGAAACTTTAAAGAGTTGCCACTAAAAAAATGGAAATGTGCCTAGGGTGAATAAAGAAAACTTAATCCATTTTATAGAGAGCCGGAAATGAGAAAAACAAAGAGCAGAGCAAAACCAGGGTAGATAGGAAGCACAAAATAAGATGACGGAAATAAACACATATATCAGTTATCATAATAATTATAAATGGACTAAACTCTCCATTAAAAAGACAAGGATCGTCCTGTTGGATTTCCAAAATGCAGCCTCAGGCTGTTACCAGAGATATACCTAAATTGTAAGGGCAGAGAAAGGTTGAATTTAATAGAATAGGAAAAGCTGTACCAAGCAAACACTAACCAAATAAACTCAATATCACTATATTAACATTAAACAAAATAGACTCAAAAGCAGAAAGAAGGTCACTACCTCTTTGTAAAATAAAAATTCATAGCATAATAGAAAAATACTAGACTCACAAGTACTGAATAATATAGCCTCGAAATACACAAAACAAAATTAAGAAAATTAGAAAGAGAAATTGCTAAATCTCCTACCATCGTTGGATGATTAAACACATCTTCAGAACTTGACAGATTTAGCATACTAAAATGCCAGTCTGGCCAAATAAAATTTGAAGAACATAATTAATAAGACTGATATAATGATACACCTATAGAAGTCTGAAGCCAGTAATAACTAAATATGTACTATTTTCAACCGTATATGGGACATTTGCAAGAACTGATCATCTTGGAAAATAGAGCAAGTCCACACAAATAAAAAAGACATGGGGGTTGTAATCAGTTTACTGGGTCCCTTGAGCAAGATGGTGCCATTTTCCTGCCCCAGCCTTGGTTTCCCCAAATGAAGGAGTTGAGCTGATTCGCCCGCATGTCTCAGAGAACTGCTTTATTGGTTTTTCAACCTAATTTGGATCCACCCCTAGTTTCAAATCTGCTTAATATCACACGGATCAAAACGAATCCTCCCCCGCATTGTAAAAACCCCATTCGTCCAACCCCTTTCGTAATGCCACGTCAGTTTTCTTTTCTTTCTTATCACTTAAGACAAATGATGCCTCTTTTCTGCCTTGGCTTCACCCTCATCTTCCCAAGTTTGCTGCAGAGACAGATGGTCCATTCATCAAGTGGTGTGCCTTCCTCTGTCTGCTCGTGTTTATCTGCTCCTTTGATTTATGAAAGAAATGGAGTAAATCAATCATCATGCAGCCCCTCAGTCATTGTCCACAACCAGCACCTCCTTCTCCTGTACCCTCCCATCCCTTCTCTGCACTGGGTCCAGAATGGTCTTCCTAAAGTATACAGCCATTCTCCTGCTGGAAGCACCTCTGTGGCTGCAAGGGACCCTGAACTCAAACACCAGATGAGGGCCCAGCTAGCTCACTGGGTCCTGTCCATGGTAGGGCCTATACACCGATCCTCTGCTTCTCAGCATCTAGACTAGAAAAACTCTGTTTTGCTGTTCAGAGGTTTTCTTGTTGGTTTATCTACGCCCCGCTCTGCAAGCTTTAGAATCTAGCAAATGTCTGGAGGAGGAAACCAATCAGGTGTTTGAAGTGCCCCCCCAACTCCCCAGTCTCTAATTCTGTCACTTCGGCCCCAGTAGAGAGCATCTCACTGTCTCCTGCAGGGTCATCTACTGCACCAGGTCTGGACTCAAAGCCTTGTCCCAAGGTCACAAAAGACCCCAGAACCAGGCTCCTCTGTCTCTCACCACTTCAGCTGCTCCCTGAGGATTTGAATGGGTGATTTTTATATTTTGTACAACATAGACTTTCTCATCGTTCTTGGCAAGAGTGGTTGTCTCCTCCAACAAACTCCACCCTGCCCAGAATTCATCTCACTCTCTAGCCAAAAACACTGGCTTCAAAAGTCCAGAGGCAAAAGCAACAAGCATGTGGATGAAGAAGTATTGTGTCCACACCCACCTTGCTTTATGTGGTCAGGACATTAAAGTGGCCTCACCAAGAGCTCCTCTGAGACTGACTGACTAGATGATTCCATTCTCCCTTGTCAGTTAAGGCCCTTCAAAAATCATGTGCCTCTCTCTTCCTTAATGCCTGGAGGGAACCACACATCTTTGCTGATATTCACTTCTTGTCAGC
This sequence comes from Lynx canadensis, assembly GCF_007474595.2. Classification (NCBI taxonomy): domain Eukaryota; kingdom Metazoa; phylum Chordata; class Mammalia; order Carnivora; family Felidae; genus Lynx; species Lynx canadensis. The sequence goes on from NC_044306.2 coordinate 201,016,704, forward strand.
AAAATCAACATGACTCTGCAATCCCACCACTCAACAGAAATCCTACCTCTCACCCACAATTCTCTTTGCTATTGTGAATTTTCTTCCAACCCTGCAACTCTTGCTAACAGAAAGAACCCTGGTGCCCTTCTCCCAGCCCCTAGTCTGCAGCCTACATCCCACCATCTCCATCATTTTAACAGTACTGCAGACCTGGCTTGAATATTCCTAGTACAGTGAAGTCCTCACATCACCACGGAGATAATTTTGCTGTGTGACCAAAGGCTATGAAAGTCAATGTGCCTGGGAGGTCAGCAGGGCCTCAAAAATGTTAGCTCCCTCTGTAAAAGGCTGTTTTCAAAGCTGGTTGTGAGAATCCCTCCCATCTCTGGGTGCATGTGCATTTGCAAAACAACTCCCCTGCACCACCTACCAGGAGAGTCTGGCTCCCTCCTGCCTGGGCTGCCCTGGTAACAGACCAGGATCAGTATAAAGGGAGCAGAAGTGACATTGTGGGCATTCTGAGCCTGGGCCACAGGGGCCTTCAAGGTCCTACTCTCTTGGAACGCTGGCTCTAGACCAGCAGATGCAGAATGAGAGCCCACATGAAGCAGAACTAAGCATCCTCAGAACAGACCAGCCATCTACTGGCTGGCATCAACCCCCAGACGTGAGGCCATCTGACGACCCATTCCCAGTCGAGCCACCTGATTATCACGGCCACGGGAATGACCTAGGTAAGACCAGCAAAAAACCACCCCGTAGAGCCCATCCAACCTGCTAACCCAGATGAGCAAATACATAAAATCCTGGTGGCTTTAAACCACTAAGCTCTGGGGTGGTTTATTACCCAATAATATCTAATTAAAATGCTTTCTCTCTGTCAATTAATAGACCGTGATGATGATGATGATGATGATGATGACTTATATCAAGTAGATGCTTCCTTTGTGCCAGGCTCTAAATAATTCTTAAACAACCCTATGAGTTAAGGACGATTATTGTTAATGAGGGGACTGAGGACCTGAGATGAGGCACTTTGCTAAACCTGCACAGCCAGCAACTGCAGGTGCACTGGCTCCAGGGCTGGCACCTCACCTCAGCTCACGCGCTTCTCTCTCCCCGGGCCATCCTTCCCCCCTGCTCCCCACCTCCTCACCACACCTCTCCGTAACTTCCCCCTGGGACTCAGACAGAATGAGTGTTGGGTTATGCAATAACATCTCCTCACACGTTTTTATATTAAAAACATTAATTCCGGGGCGCCTGGGTGGCGCAGTCGGTTAAGCGTCCGACTTCGGCCAGGTCACGATCTCGCGGTCCGTGAGTTCGAGCCCCACGTCGGGCTCTGGGCTGATGGCTCGGAGCCTGGAGCCTGTTTCCGATTCTGTGTCTCCCTCTCTCTCTGCCCCTCCCCCGTTCATGCTCTGTCTCTCTCTGTCCCAAAAATAAATAAAAAACGTTGAAAAAAAAATAAAAAAAAAACATTAATTCCTAGGACAAAGCAGACAAAGAGCTCTGTTCTGAAAGGTCTAAACGCAGGCCCTGCACACGCAGCCACTCTGAGTTCATGTTCCTCCTCGCTGCAGCCTTATGGGGTAGACAGCAGATGGGGCCAAGGAAAATAAGGACACTCGCCCAAGGTCACTCAGGGATAGAACCCAGGTTGGCCTGACCCCAGACTTAAGCTTTCCCTAATCGACCATTGGACCCCCCCCTTTCCCCACAGCTCCTTGGGTATGGATGTCCTGATTCTTCTCCAAATTAAAGGCCCCATTTCCTTTCTTTGTCCTTAGGTCTTCAGTCCCAAGGACCTTTTGCTTGCCAAGGCTTATGTTTATGGAGTGGCTTTCAGCTCAACTGTACGCACATTTATGGAGCACTTGGCATCTGTCAGGCCCTGGGGAAAGGGCTGGCTTTAAGGGGGAATCCCAGTCCCAGCTGCCTAAGAAAACTGAAGGCAGAGGTGGCAGCTGGCTTGAAATCACAGGGTGACACATGGGATGAAAAGCCCCATCCCCCACCACCCTGCACACACTGCCCCAGGAAGCAGTAGCAATCAATGCCTGACAAATCAATAGTAGCTTCTCGAGTGCCAATCTAGTTTTCTCAGAGCTAAGATGGGCAGCAGGGTGGTCTGAGAGCAGAGGTTTGGGCGTCAGACTGGGCCAATCACAACATGACATGGCAAATGACGTGCCTGCTCCAAGTCTCAGTGTCAACACCTGTGAAATGGGAGACAATACTAATTTCTTGGCATCATTATAGAGATTAAGTGAGGCAACATGATCAGCAAAACTAAAAGGCGACCGACGGAATGGGAGAAGATATTTGCAAATGACATTTCTGATAAAGGGTCAGTATCCAAAATCTATAAAACACTTATCAAACTCAATACCCAAAAAAACAAATAATCCAGTGAAGAAATGGGCAGAAGACATGAACAGACACTTTTCCAAAGAAGACATCCAGATGGCCAATAGACACCTGAAAAGATGCTCAACATCACTCATCATCAGGGAAATAAAAACCAAAACTACAACGAGACATCACCTCACACCTGTCAGAATGGCTACAATCAACGACACAAGAAACAACAGATGTTGGCAAGGAGGTGGAGAAAGGGGAACCCTCTTGCACTGTTGGTGGGAATGCAAACTGGCACAGCCACTCTGGAGAACAGTGTAGAAGCTCCTCACAAAGTTAGAAATAGAACTACCTTACCACCCAGCAATTGCACTACTAGCTATCTACCCAAAGGGTACAAAAATACCGATGTTTATAGCAGCGCTATCAACAATAGCCAAAGTATGCAAGGAGCCCAAATGTCCATTGATGGATGAATGGATAAGGAAGAGGTGGTGTATATATACAATGGACTATTACTCTACCAAAAAAAAAAAAAAAAGAATGGAATCTTGCCATTTGCAATGACATGGATGGAGCTAGAACGTATTACGCTAAGCAAAGTAAGTCAATCAGAGAAAGACACATACCATATGATTTCACTCATATGTGAAATTTAAGAAACAAAACAAACAAACATGGGGGGAAAGGAGAAAGAAAGCAAGAAACAGACTCTTAACTATAGAGAACAAACCGGTGGTCACCAGAGGGGGGTGGTGGATAGGTTAACGGGGGATGGGCGAAATAGATGGGAGTTCAGGAGGGCACTTATTGTGATGAGCACTGGGTGATGTACAGAATTGCTGAATCACTAAATTCTACACCGGAAACTAATATTACACCAACTGAAATTTAAATAAAGACTTGGAAGAAAAAAGAAGGACAGAAAGAAATATGGCACCATGTGTGAGAAGGCTTTGGAAAATGTTCAGCACTCGTGCAGTCACACAGAGAATGTGCTCAGAGTGGTTGCCTGTGTTGGGCACGTGTTTAGACCCTTAAGGGTAGAGGTCTTGTCTACTGTGTTGTAGACATAGGTATCCTTAATTTTTAGGAAGAGTACTGGGCACACAGCAGGTGTGAGGCAATGGTTATTGCATGAATGAATAAAGTAAGTAGCTGGTGTTTCTTAAATAATCTTACTAAGAATAGTAACACTATCAAATACTTAGAACTTGCTATGTGTCAGGCTCTGTTCTAAGCACGTTACATATTTAGTTCTTTGCTCCAATGAGCAGGCGAGATACACACTATGCTTATTTATATTGCATTCAAGGTTGGGGCGCCTGGGTGGCGCAGTCGGTTAAGCGTCCGACTTCAGCCAGGTCACGATCTCGCGGTCCGTGAGTTCGAGCCCCGCGTTGGGCTCTGGGCTGATGGCTCAGAGCCTGGAGCCTGTTTCCGATTCTGTGTCTCCCTCTCTCTCTGCCCCTCCCCCGTTCATGCTCTGTCTCTCTCTGTCCCAAAAATAAATAAAATTTGAAAAAAAAATTTTATATTGCATTCGAGGAAATGAAGGCCCCGGGGAATTCAGTCAACTTGACCACAGCTAGTAAACGCTCCAGACTCCATTACCTTAAGCAGCAGGTCTCCTGCCCCTGTGAAATCACACGACAATAACACATTGTTGACCGGGAAATGCTACTACACATCGTTATACACAGTGCGATCGCAAGTTGTAAAAAGTCTGGCCGAATAAGGGTAAATGTCCAAGCGCTGAAAGTTGACCCCTCTTAATGATGGGAGTCCATGCACTTTTGTTTAGTTTTTTTTTTGTATTTTCTAAGTTTACCCAAGAAAGCATATATTAACTTTTATAAGCAGGAAAAAATGTGACTTAAATTATGTCTCGGAGTATCTGCTCTGCCAGGCTTAGTTAGGCACTGGGCTTATTTCAAAGGCTATGATGTTATTCTGGTGTTTTTGGGCAACCAGGGAGGCTCCCAGCCTGAGCCACAAGAGATGCTCAGGGATGCTCGGCCTCTTTCCTCACAGCAGCAGCTTTTTCTGGGATATCTGGACCCCCTCTCCCCCCCGCCCCCCACGGTAGGCTCCTCCTTAAAGTGGCCACACCCTCCCTAAAACCGTTCTGAACACAACAGAACCTGGCAATATTTTAACGATTTTGTTTCTTTACATCCACTCTGCGGATAGGTTCTAAGTTTCCCCAGGGGGGTCTCATTTTTGGGGTCCTCCCCTTTAGTTTTTGAATTTTACTGGGGATGTACCTTTGGGCTTGGTGTCCAAGCACCGGCAGGTGGAACTGGGATAGCGTGGAGGTATGTGGTGCCCTTTCCAGATCCCTTGTGAGGAGTCAGGGTAAAGAGGGCTCCACCTCTCGTCCGTGCCGTGTGGTCTTGGGCAGACATGAGCATTCGGGAGGTGGCTCAGGCAATCCCCGAGCTCCCATACCCCTCCCACAGAAACCTCCGACACGCTGTGTCCCTAGCCGATGGGACACAGCTCTGGACAGGAAGTCAGAAGACCCGTGCTGCAGTCACCAATGCCACTGGTGTCCAGATCCCTCATCTGTCCCCTGGACAATCACAGTGGACAGCCTGTAAGAGGCTGGGTTCTTATCTTGTCCAGGGTTCCCCTTTGTTGCCCCCATAACCCTGGCCTGTTTCTATGGCTATTGGCTATGTCTCCCTCAGGCACTAGGGAAGTGTTTGGGGAGTGAATGAGGGAGTGAACGAATGGGAATGACAGATGGGGCCGACATCGAGGCAGAAGTTACGACCCAGAGCCGCTCGGCACATCCTCCCCTCCCCTGACGGGTGAGCAAAGGCCACAGCCTGGTTAATACCCGGGAGAATCTTCTGGAAGCCCCCAGCCCCCAGTGGAGGAAGTGTCTCCACCCTCCTAGGGCTTGCAGGGGTGGAGGATGAAGAGATGAGCAGGGTGGGCCCACACGCTTGAAGAGCACACGGCCTGGCGGGGAGACGGATCGGGGACAAGCAGCAGGGACCAGGCTCATCTGTGCAGCGGGAAACTGAGGCTGGAAGCCGAGTGCCTGGGTGGCCGCGTCTGGGAAGGGCTGCTCTGCCTTAATTCACCAACTCCTTCTGAAAACCTAGTAAGACACCTGCCCAGGGCCCCACGGCTGGTAAATGGTGTGGCTGGAGTTCCCACCCAGGCCCAAGTGGCCCCACAGTCTGTTCTCAGATTTACAAAACAAACCTCGATAAAAGACTCCATCACTTGAGTGTATATGACGAGGTGCTCTGGGCTGAGAATGTCGAAGCCTTTCTGGTGAACAGGAGGATCTCCTGGGGTCATTGGAGCCCCCAGCCCCCACTGCGTGAGGGAGCCAGGGCAGAGAGCGGAGGGTCCCCTTAGTAAGCAACACTCTGTTTAGGCAGCCTGGACAAGGCATGACATCCTAACCTTCCTTCCGGTGTCATTTGTGATTCAGCTTGTCCCCTGGATTCCCGAGGGGCCGAGCCGGCTGCTGGTGCCCAGGTCCCAGCTGAGGCCAAACCCGAAGACTCACGTTACCTTCCTCTACGTTCTCTTCCCTAGGGTTCGATCAGCCTCAGACAGAGCTCTGGGGAAGGGACAACCCTGCGAGGGTTCACAGATGAGCTTCTTGGCCGTGAGTACTGAGCATCTGTATACTCGGTGACTCACACGAGTAGCCTAATGAGCAAAGCAAGCTCCAGAGTGTTCTGAAACTGCCCACCCAAGGAGGCCTGCAGCTCGGACCCGCCCAGGCCTCCTGACTCCTTATCAGCCTCTCTTTCTCCATCTCAGTGGCTCCTATCAATCATGGTGGGAAATTCAAATTTTTGTTCAGTATCTACTATGCACGTAGGCTCTGGTTAACCTTGGTCAGCCGAACCTCCTGCTGTGTTTTCATGTACTCTGCTGGTTTTTCTGCCTTCCTGGCCCCATTCTCTGGGCTCCAGGAGGCCGACCCCGAAGGATGAACCCAAGAGACCCACCCTTAAGGATGACCCCAGGAGGTTGACCTCAAGAATAACGTTTCCCTTGGTCTCTGGCTCCTTGACAATGAGAGATGCAGGCAGGCGTCTGGAGAGAGGGAAGACAGAAGGTTCTGTCCCATCAAAAGCTTGGGCAATGGCAGGGTAGCTCTCTCCACCTCCTGGGGTAGCAGCACCTTGTCCTCATCTGCAGCCCTTGGGTGGTAATGACTTCTGCTCTTGCTCTCCTCACCCCTCCCCCTCCCCCCAACAGCAAATGCACTCACTCTTCAACCCACTTGGGGATGTTGCCTCTTTCCTTCTGGGGTGTGAGACAAAGGAGCTGAACTATGTAGCCTCCAAGACTTGGCCTTCATTTCCTGTTGACCCAAAGTCTACCAACTGGAGAGTTCTGTGGTCAAGCCCTCTTTTGGGGTGCAGACATGGGGGAGGAACTCAATGTCCATCACCTCCCTGCTCCCTGGAGTAGGTAAGTGCAGCCAGGGGAGACAGACGGACGGAATAAGAAGTTGCCTGTAGGAAAAGACCTAAGGAGCCACATGTCTACAGGTCGGCAGGGGCAGCGGGGTCTGTGGAGGTCAGTCCCCCCACACCCCAGCCCTGGGCCTCCCTCGTCTGACAGCCTGTGGAGGCCAGGCCCCCCACGCCCCAGCCCTGGGCCTCCCTCGTCTGACAGCCTGTGGAGGCCAGGCCCCCCACCCCCCAGCCCTGGGCCTCCCTCGTCTGACAGCCTGTGGAGGCCAGGCCCCCCACGCCCCAGCCCTGGGCCTCCCTCGTCTGACAGCCTGTGGAGGCCAGGACCCCACGCCGCAGCCCTGGGCTTCCCTCGTCTGACAGCTGCTGACTCCTGTGCGAAGCAGGTTCCTCCCGTGTGTCCTCTGAGGTCCTGGTCACTCCCACTGAGACCCCTGCATGCAGCTGTGTCCGGGCTCTAACCCAAGGCTCCTCTGATTCCAGGGGATGGGAACCACCCTGAGGAATGCCAGCTGATCTGTCCCTCTGGGAGCTGATGTCAGGGTGGTTTGTGTGCATTCCAGCTTTAAAAACTCAAACTTCGAAAGTGTCAAAGCGTGAGCTGTCAGCCAGGCCAGCAGGAACCCACGTCAGCCAGCTGACCGTCACCATCCGCTAATCCTGGCCCAAGATGACAGGAGTCAGATTTGCCACTAAAGCGCTTCTTCCAGTCTCCCCAGCCCTGTGCACCCATGGGACCTTAACACTTCTGTTATCCTGGTCGCCTGTTATTCCGTTATCTCCTTCGGGTGTGTGATCACCCAGGGACAGTGCCTCATCTTTCTACCCTCAGCAAGCACCCAGAGCAGGCAGTCGGTAAAAGTTGGGAAGTGAGTGAGTGTGTGAGTGAATGAGTTCGTCAATGAGGAAGTTAATGAATGAGTTAGTGAGTGAGAGAATGAGTGAGCTAGTGAGTTGATGAATGAGTGAGTTAATGAATGAGTGTGAGGGTGAGTGAGTTAATGAGTGGGTGAGTTCACGAATGAATGAGTGGGTGAGTGAGTGAATGAATGAATGTGTGGTGACTGAGTGAATGAGTGAATGAATGAGTTTTGAATGAGTGAGTTAATGAACGAATGGGTGAATGAGTGAGTGACCGAGTGAATGAGTTTGTGAGCGAGTGAGCCTCGGAGCCTGGAGCCTGTTTCCGATTCTGTGTCTCCCTCTCTCTCTGCCCCTCCCCCGTTCATGCTCTGTCTCTCTCTGTCCCAAAAATAAATAAAAAACAAAACAAAACAAAAACGTTAAAAACAATCCCGTAAGTGCCCACTGATGGAAGAATGGACAAACACACTATGTCCACCCAGCAGAGCGTGACTCATCCTTGAAGAGGAAGGGCATTCTACCACACGCGACAACATGGATGAACCTTGCGGACACGGCCACAAAAGCGCAAACACGGTGCGATTCCATTTACGGGACGTCCCCAGAGTAGTCAGGTTCGTGAACAGAAAGCAGATGGCGGGGGCAGGGGGCCGGGGAGGCAATGGGGTGGGGGGAGGGAGAATTTCACGGAGACAGAGCTTCAGTTTGGGAAGACGAGAAAGTTCCGGAGACGGATGGCGGAGATGGTTGTACGACAGTGTGAATACTTATTGGTTAAAATGCTAAATGTTACCACAAAAAAAGACACACCGGGAAATCACAGTTTAAGGACCTTATCTAGATCCTGATCCCAACAAACTGCAAAAAAACAATTTTACCTATTAACTGATGAGACAATTGGCAACTTGAAGACTGATTGGGTGTTTGATGAAATCAAGGGATTGTTTATTTGAGGTATGATGGCTTTGTAAAATATTTATGAATTCAGTGATAAATTGTCTAGTTTTACTTGAAAGTAATACATGTGAGAAGTGGGTGCTGTACAGATGAAACGAGATTGTTCTGGAACAAACCAGTGTTGAAGCTGACTGACGTCTACGGAGGGGCTCCTTTTGTTATTCTGTCTCCTTTCTGAGCGCTTGTATTTTCTCGTAAAACAGTGTTTTCCGAAATGATGCCAATGGATTTCTCTGTTCAGATGAGCATGTTCACAAAATGCAAATGTCCCTCGACACTAGCAGCCATTCACCACATAGCATGAAATAGTCACACCAGATGACTGTCCTAGTCACAGTACAGCAGAGCCACCTGCACCCAAGGTATGACCGCTCTGATGGACGGGGGAGGACAAAACTGGAGTGGGAAGCTGAAGCCAACCGACTCACGCATTCATTCCACAAACACGGAGCCCCCAGCGTGTGCCAGTCAGTGTTTCAGGCACTGGGAATATGTCCGCAGGACAACCGGTCCTTGTTGGGGTTGGTAACAAGTGGTCGGGTCCTGGATGTATTCTGAGTATCTGAGGACCCATGCACACACATATGCACACACGCACACCCATGTGCACATGCACAGAGGAGCAAGAAGGAGAGAGAGAGAGAAGGACAACGGAAGTTAAGCTTTCCGGCTTTCCCTGCTGTGCTGATTTCCTGAAGCCGGCGAGCTCACGCCTCAGAATCCTAGCGAAGCCGGCAACGAGCCAGGGCACTTCTGATGGCTGGACACAGAGTAGGACTAAACACACAGGTGTGGTGACATCTGTCCAGAAAGCAGCGAGGCCAGGGGTCCCTGCTCCCAGGCCGCTCGGCCCGGTGACCCCACCCCAGCTGACCTGGGACGGCGGGCAGCCGGCCCTTGCCACCCCAGGAGGCCATGGGGAAAACATTCCCAGCTTCCTAAAAGATCCAGTGCACGAGATAAAGGCGCCTGGCCCCTCTGAGGACTTGATTCCGTTTTCCTCTTCTGGATGTCTCGGTTCAGATCCGTTTGGCAGACCGGAAGGAAAGCCAAGCGTTGCCAGGAGGCAGACTGGGCAGGAAGGAGCCGGTCGGAGGCGGGAACAGCCGGGCAGGCCCTCCAGCGGGGACACTGAGGCCCACAAGCGGGGCTGTGTGCACCAGGGGGCCCTCCACCCCTCACTCCGCTTGGGGCACATGGATGTCCCTGGCGAATTTTGGATTTGCTCAAAACAGTTTATGTCAACATAAAGATATTCAAAGAACGGCAGAGGAGGAAGGCAGTGGACACAAAGTCACCGCTGTGATGGCCACTCTGCACAGCTGGTCACCTCCCACCCTGACCGCTGAACCGCACAGGACGCACTCAAGTCCTGCTGCGAGGGGGTGGCGGGTTGGGGTTTCTGACCGGTTCGTCCGCCTGCTGCGTGAGCTTGTAACTCGGGGGAGGGGGCGGGGGGCGCGTATTTCCTCACCCTGTGGATGTTCAACCTGTTCCCGCGACTCATTTTGACTGCTCTGAGCAGAGGGGTCAAGAGGCTTCGCTGCTCTGTGTGCCCTCCTCCGTGCCGCGGAGGACCAGGCCCAGGTGGCCGGAGGAGGGATTCCGAGAATCCCAAGGAGGACACGGTGGCAGGGGGAGCCGGCCCGAACCCAGCTCGCAACCCGAACCCAGCCTGGCTGGCCGCAGCCAAGTCAACCTGCAGACCCGAGAGTGTGAGAATCGATTTTCCAGGAGGCTGAACTCGGGCTGGTTTACGATGCCGTAATAGCGACGCTTCGGCCAATGAGCACAGAGAAGGTAAGTGACTCACCTGGGCACACGCATGTATCGGGAAGCAGCCCTGGGAGTGGGCCCAGGCCCCTTGGCTCCGGGTCCAGTGCTCCGTCTCTCCCCTCAGCTTGGTGCTGGGGCAGAGGAGCCCTTAAGCTCCTGACACAGGACTGAGGACGCAGGGCTCAGCCTACTTGGGGGTAAAGGGAGGAATCAGTGACCTTGGTCTCTTCAGACAGGCACTTGGCAAGGAGAGGGTAAGGGTGGATTTCACCTCTTTTTGCCCCCGGCCAGATGCTTTGTTCAGTACACAACCTGAACAACCAGACACAGCAGCCCTGGAAGAGTGGGGAGGGTGGCTGGCTGGCTGGTTCCTGCTACCTGACAGCGGGCCCCCTCCCCCACCCCCAGCAGGTATTCTCTGACCCAGCGCTGCCTACCTGGAACCCAGGACAGCAAAAACACAACAGGCCCGCAGTAACGGCTCGCACCCAATAACGAACCATGGTTAACGACGGGGGGTTGGCTACTCGAGGCCACTGGGACTGCCGGTCCTGAAGCTCAGCCCCAGTGGGTCCGGGAGCCCAGGAGAGCACTTAGCTGAGATTTATAGCCGAGGAGAGAATTGCTGTGTGCGTCCGTGTGTGTGTGTGTGTGTGTGTGTGTGTGTGGTGGACGGGGAGGGCGGGAGGGGGATTAGCTCCTGGCAGGAAATCCAGCGCGGAGCCCCCTGAGCTGGGCACTGCCACAGAGGGGAAGGGCTTTGGAGGATGGCAGGGATTTCTGCGCCCCACAAGCAGAGTAGACGTAGAACACGGCCGAAGCTTCTCCACGGGTCGCATCCCTAAAGGGCAACTTACGCTGCTCAGCCCAGGGAGCCGTGAGAACCCCACAAAGCCTGGCGTGGCCGAGGGAGAGGCAGGGCGCGGCTTCAACTAGAGGCGCCTTCCCTCCCCAAGGTTGTGGAGGCGTGTCACCAGGGACACGAGTCGCCATTTGTCCTGGCCACAGTCTAGAGACCCTCAGGAGGCCTGCCCTCCGGGCTCAGAGCTGCAAGAAACGTTCTCCAAACCTGTTTCCTTTTATTGGAAAGTCAGCGCGGGACAGCCCATGCCACTCCCCTTTTTTGCCTCGGCTACCAGGAAGCTCAGAACTCACTTTTCCATTCAGTTGGGTTTGGGTATGGCTATGGGTACCTACCCACAGCCTCAGGGCCCAGAATAATTATTCTGTCCTACTCCCTCTTCACCTATGATTGACCCTAAGGTTTCATGCTTCTGCAACACACATTCTTTTTCTCGTATCTATGTCTTTTTTTTAGGTCTAACTCCTCCCTAGAAGCAGACAGTAACACACGCAGCATGCAGGGGGGGTGGGTTACAAGGGTACAGACGTGAGGACCTGCGCGCCCGGTTGGAAAGAAAGCTGATTTCAGGGTCAGAGCCCTACAGACGGGGACTCAAATCCTGGCTCTAGCAGTCTGGGCCTCAGTTTTCTCAGCTTCAAAATGGGCACGAAGCCCTTCCCTCGCAGGCTGGACAGCGAGAAGGTCCAGAGACACGGCGCCGGCCTGGAGCCACAGGGGCGCCGTGCCCAGGGTGATGACGGATCAGGGGCGCTGTGTGCTGTTGACTCCCGCAACGGGCAGCTTGACACTGTCCCCTGACTTGCGCAGGTGACGAATTTAATGACAGCAGAAATCATCATAGCTTACACAGTGAGGGGACTCTGGACTTTGTAAGTGTAAGTGTCCCCATTTTACAGATAAGAACACTGAGGCCCAGAGGCGCTAAACTTGCCCGAGGCCATACAGAGAGGCCACGGCTGGCAGGCAAGCAGAACTCGAGGCTGGAGCCGGCCCTGATCCATCACGGAGCTGCTCCCACGGGCTCGAAGGGGGAAGGGGGAGCCCGGGAACTCATTTCACACGCCACACAGTGAGTTCTTTGTTGGTGAAGTGCTTCCTCTGCCTGACAGCGGCTGCTGGCTTTCTAGGTGAAGGGGTGCTGACCGGCTGTGCTTTAGGAAACCATCAATACCGCCAACAGCTAAGGATCAGGCTCCTAGCCTCTACCCAGTCCTTCCAGAATACACTCCCTGAGGTGGATTCTGTTATTTGCATCCTTTTCCGGGGAAGGAGACAGAGGCACAGAGATGTTAAGTAGCTTGCTCAAGGTCATGCGGTTGCCAGGGAGCAGAGCCGGGGTTGTGGCGGGAGTAGACTAGCTCTCTCTCTCTCTAAGCTTCCACGGCCCATGTTAGATTTGTTAGTTTTAAAAGGGTCCAAAGGAAGAAAAAGGACACACTCGAGCAGTAGAAGTGAGCACTCTTCCAGATAAATAAACAGGGACTTTCAGGAAATGGAAGGAAGTCAGCTGCCCCCGGCCATCTCCGGAAGGATCCCGGCAAGGAGACCCTCCGCTCTCTGGGAAGGCAGAGCAATAGAAAGGCCCAGAGACCCCGGAGGGGGTGCACCGCTTCGCGCTGGGGTGGCGAGGGCCAGTGCAAGGCCTCAGCCCGCGGGGACCGGGTGGCCGCTTTCGGGACTAAATTTACAAGCCGGTCTGCTGCGGCCCCGGAAAGCTCGGCTGCGTCACCACACGCGGGGCCCAAGCGGCAGTGAGACCGCATTCCGGTCTCTTTTGCCCCCTGCCCCCCACCCCCAATCAGCTTTCGGTCCTGAGCACTGGCTGGGCCACGTCACTAGGCCGCCCTCTCTCCTGCTCTGCCTCCCAGGACTCTCATCCTTTCTGGTTTTCAAAAATCCGGTGCAGAGACAACACATCGGACGGGCGTCCGTACTCGCCACGGTGCTCGAGGGCCTTTTCTCAGCGCTCGGGGTGTGTGAACTCACTGGTCCCTCAGACCCTCCCTGGGAGGCAGGCATCCCCATTTGACAGATGAGAAAACTGAGGCACAGAGAAGTGAGCTGAAGCAGGGTGTGGGCCGAGCTCCTGAGCGCCAGCAAAAAAGGGAGGGAAAGAGGGACGCGCAGGGACAGGGCGTGTGTCACAGACATCAGACCCCGGCAAGGCTCCGGTGTGGTGAGACTGTGTTCAGAGTGATGCCACTTCCTTTTTACAGGAGGAAACCCAGCCTCCCATCCACCCAGCCGTGGATGCAGGTGTCGGCACCACCTGCTGCGTGGGGTCGTCTGCCTGGGGCCCTCCGGCCACCTCCGGCTTCCTAGGCCCCTGCCGGGCGTCGACCCTGGGACCTGGGGTGCCAGCCACCGAGCACGGAGCCCAGCGCACAGCGTGGCTCAGAAACCCTAGGTCCCTTCCTGCCGGCCCCACCCAGGCCACCACCTCTGCTCTGGGGACCGCATCGCCCCTCGTGGCTCAGCCTGAACGCCACCTTCTCTGCTCCCCGCTGCCTCTAGCTGCCTGCTGCCTTGTCGTCATCCGTCCCCGGTGTCCAGATCCCAGCTCCCCTGCCCTGAGGTCACTCCCACCACACATCGCGTCCCACCCAGGCTGTGAGCGTCTGCAGGATGGAAACCCAGATGGTCCCTCACTGGGTCAGGAAGGAAACACCTGCTTACAAACTCTCACGTCCCCACTCAGCAGCTCCCTGGTGAGGGCGAGGGCCCCCTCTGTCTAGCTCACCACCTCCAACCACGCCGGGCACATGGTAGGGGCTGGAAGGTAGATGCTGAATTGGAAGAACATGGCACGGCTGCGGGCAGCCAAGACCCCCAAGCCTTGCAAGTGGGACCTCCCCGGGGTGGGGAGGGGGGCGGGCAGCAGGCTGTGCTTCGAGCCAGGCGTATGTGCGAGCATTTGCACCACGGCACCGGCTTGAACGGCAACAGATCACAAACGACGCAGACGTCCGTCGAAAGAGGACGGGTAGAAGCCACACGTGGAAAACAACGCAACTGTTGAAACACGAAGGCGAAACGTATGTTCTGATGCAGCACAGACACCAAGATAGCGTTGATGGAAAGGCCCCGGGGGCAGGACGGTATGGAGCGCCTCCCTCGGGGCACAGATGTGCGTGTCCCTGGGCCACCGCTTATAGCACGCCAGCATCTCCAGAGGGATTCGTAAGAAATCCCTCCTTGGCACCCTGGGGCGCCTGGGGGGCTCAGCCGGTTAAGCGTCCGACTCTTTACGTCGGCTCAGGTCATGATCTCACGGTTTGTGGGTTCAAGCCCCGCTGGGCTCTAAGCTGACAGCTCACAGCCTGCTTGGGATTCTCTCTCCCTCCCTCTCTGCCCCTCCTCCGATCATGCCCCCCCCAAAAATAAATACTTAAAAAAAGAAAAAAGAAACTGGGACCTGTTGGCCCCTGGGGAAGGGAGAGGAAAAGGAAGAAGCTGGCCCTGTGCACACCTGTGCCTTCCAGATTTTGAAGAATGAAACTGTCTTCCTTCTACCAAATGCATACGTTCAATAAAACGAGAGAATCACAGCACGATTGCAGAAAAAGGCAGCACCTTCCTTCTGGCAACGTCGACCCCAGGATTACAGAAAGACAAGTAGGTCCACCCTACTTCCTACCCGCCCCCCGACTGCACCCCAGGCCTTTGCACACGTGGCTGCCGCCTCCCTCCGGGGCTGACCCCTGCTCATCTCCAGGACCCGTTACAGTTGGCACTTCCTCCAGGAAGTCCTCGCTGACCCTTCGCTGCTTAAGCGGCTCTGTGCCCCCGGGCCCGGCATTCGCCCCGCTGCACCCGGCCCACGCCAGGAGGTCTTGGTCCGCCTGCACATCTGCCCGCCAGGGGCCTGAAGGATGGAAACCTGGAACGAGGCCCCTGTGACCCAGCTCCCGGCCCTTCACCCGCCCCAGCAGGTGCCCCAGGAAGTGTCTGCTGAGCAGAACCTCTTCCACTAGAGGAAAATGCCTCCCCGGAGGGCAGGACAATGAATCAGGGGGCCGGGAGAGACACGCACTTAACATTCCCTGCAGCTTGGCCACAGGCCAGGCCAACACTCTCATCTGATTTGCTTAAGAGCCCGGGTGGGGCCCTTTTGCAGGAGTGAGGGGTGGGGGTGGGGGGGGAGTGCATTACCTCGCTCGGGCTCAGGGCTTCCGTTCTGCAGAGCCTGGGCAGGCAGTCCCAAAGAAGGTCACCGTGGCTGTTTATTGACAGCCCTCTGACAAATTGTTTTCTGCCGCGGCAGCCGGGCCGGTCCATCTGGTCGCTCCCTGGAGGCCTCGGGTCACTCACAGTGCGGTTCCCGGTGTGGGGGGGCGGCCTGACCCCAGCTTCTGCGTGCCGGGTTCCTGCCTGACCCCACTCTGCCGCCCCAGCTGGTGCAGCCTCCACCCGGGGGGCATCTGACCAGACTGGGCGCTGGCCACATCGGGCCCAGCGAGGGGGTGGCCCCTTCCCAGGGCTGGGGTCTACGGTGGAGGTGAAGAAAATGCCAGAGTCCTTCATCCGCCATCGCAAATGCACCACCAGGGAGTCACAGCCCCAAGCAACGACCCGGCTTGAGGCGACAGGAAGTGCCAGCCCCAGGCCGGTTGATAAGTGGTTTCTGGCTTCGGAAGATGATTTATTACGGAATCACTGTGTTATGCTACAAAGATTGCCTTGGCTTCCTTTAATGGGTTTTCCCCAGTCGCCTCTCCGCTGAGGCCCAGGCTATGAGAAGCAGGAGGTGGAGCATTCACGTGACAGGCGGCAGGGCCCCCGAACCCGGGGGGAGCGTCCTGGAGATCAGGGGTGGCCTCGAGAGCATCCGGCCGGCTTAGCAGTGAGGTTCGGCTGGCTGTTGCCCGGCCTCACCTGGCTCATCCCTCCTCTTCCTCGTAGTCCCAGTGCCCAAAGCTGACGGCGTTGTCCCAAAATAAAGGTGGAGAAAGGGCCCAAAGAGAGGTCCCACACGGACGTGAGGGACCAGCTGTATAGGACGCCACACGGCTGGCAATTCCGTGGCTGGCGTTGGTGGCCGGAATGGCAGTAATTACAACAGTGTTTTCCAACATCGGGGGTTCCTTGAGCACCTGATGGGGACGCACGGTTGCCAGGAGGTCCTGGGGGATACGGACCGACCACATCTTCTTTGTTCCTGCTTCCCGGGACCTGACCTCACATGGCAGTTAGCGCTGAATGCGCACTGAACAAACGGATGGGTGGGTCCGTTGGCAAATCAGCGCAAGGACAGGTGGATGGATGTGATGACCCATCACGCAGCCCCTTGGGTTCATCACGGTGGCGGCAGCTCAGGGTGTTGTCGCTGGCTCGACGGCCCCGCTTTTCTTACGAATCAATGGCTCCCCCGGGTTCCCTCAAAATAAATCCGTTGGTTTCTGTCACTGCCGCGTGGTCAGGTGTATAAGATGTGAACGTTACGGGAGGCCAGGGGAGGGGTAGATGGGACCTCCCTGCACTTCCCAATATTTAAAGTTCAACCTCATTCAAGTAAAATCTACACATTTGCCTGCTGCCCCGGGGAGCCCCAGGTCTCTGGTCCCGATACCTCCTTGGCCCGAAGTGACAAGACATTCCAGGGGGGAACAGAACCGGGCAGGTAACTCTGACCTTTCCCTCAACCCTTCACCAGTCCCTTTCCAGAGACAGAGATGGTGTCTCTGATTGGTGAGCCCGGGGACAGGATCTGGGCATGAGTGGTGCAAGGCCCCTTGATTCTTTTGTTGGGCGGCTTGCCCTCAGGATAGATGCATTTTCTTCACCCCTGAGTCCTACACCCAGGTCAGGGCATAAGTCCTATTCTCAGGAGGAAAGAGAGGGGTGCAGGATGGGATGAGGCAGGAACCCCTCGTAGCTGGCTGGGCCAGGGGCTGCTTTGCACACGTCTTTAATGACACGCACAAAGTTCAGTTCCATGCCTCGGGGCCTTTGCACGTGCTGTTCCCTTTGACTGCAACACCCTTCCCTACCTCACCTGTGTGTTGAACACCTCAGTGGGCCCAGGGGCTCTGCTCAGCCATCCCCTCCTGAATGACCTCCATTTTCCGAGGCCGGGCAGAAAGGGCCTTTACCTTCGTCTCACCACAACTCACAGCACTTTTAATGAGCTACACGGTGCGTGGTTCATACGTGTGTCTCCCATTGCCCCGTGAGCAACCTGAGGCAGGGACCAGAGTTGGCTCACCTCCCTCCCCCTCACATTATACTTCCTGGCATTCGCTGGATGTCAACAAACGTTGTTTGAACGAATGGGCCTTATTAGAAAGTTCCGATGGGTTTTAATGCCTTAACATGTAAAATATATAATTACTTAAATCAAACATTTCATCTAGTAGACAAAACTCTTTTCACACACGGGGAGGGGCCCCAAGGGCAGGAAAATAACAACACAGGTCTCTGTGGCTGTCAATGTTAGGAGCTGATAGACCAGTTCAGGGGTTCCCAACCCTGGCGCTGTTGACATCTGGGCTGGATTACCTGTGTTCTAGGACACTGCCTTGTGCATCGTGGGATGTTTAACGGCATCCCCGGCCTCTACCCACTAGATGCCGGGAGCGGCTTCCGAGTTAGGACCAAAGAAAATGTCTCCGGACGTTGCCAATTTTTTCCCTGGTTGGGAAAAATCACGCCCAGTTGAGAACCACCGGACCAGTCTTTCAATAGGTTTTGGTACGGTAAATATTCCCTTTGCTGCCTTGACAAAGCTCTTGGAATGTGTCGGGCACAGTCGCGTATTTCTCCCAAGCTCCGACGAGCAGCACAGACCCCCGAGCCAGAGGCAAAACCACTTGCCACCGAATGAGGGCTTTGATTGCTACCAATTCCTTAAAGCCGTGTCTGAAGGCTCGGCTTCAAATATTTATGGAGTCTATGAAACGGCCCCGGAGCGTGAGCGCTTCTATTAAATTTATAACTCCAGCGGTGATCGATGGACCTGGGCATTGCCGCGAATGCTTTGTGTGAGCTCTTTGTGGAAAGCCAGGATCCTCGCAGGACTCAGGAGCTCAGAGGGTGGCGGGGGGTCATCGGCACGGAGGACGGGACAGGACAGCCCGCCTTCTCCCCACGGGCGTCGCGCAGGGCACGCGGGCTCCACGGCGGCTGCAGCCGGACACGGACACGCTCCGGGACCAGGCGTCGGCCCTGAGGGCGGGGGAAGCTGGAGGCAAGAGCAGAATGAAATGGTCTCTGCCTCTCCAAGCTCGTAAAAGCCCCCTCATCCCACACTCATCCAGGGAAGAGACGGCAACAGGAAGGAACATTTGCGGAGGCTTTGTGTGCCCGGCACGAGTGCTCCCCCTGCACCGCTCACGTCCTCCTATACAGCTCAACGAGGCACACGATGCCTTCACGGTGTGGCGGGGGAGGAACAGGGGCTGGGGGGTGGCCCTCACCACGTCATCCAGCAGGTGTCTGCCAGGACAATCACTGATGGTGTCCCCATAGAGCGGGGACGTTTCTTGTTTGCAGGGACGAGAGATGGCGAGTGTCCCATCAAACGGCAATCGATGTCGACTGGCTGCCGACCTCATGCCGGGCACCGCCCACGGCTCTTGTCACCGAGCTGGTTCACCTGTTTCCACTGAGCCCTCCCACCAGGCTGTCATCAGGCCCGCATGACCGATGGGGAAACAGGTGCCTGTTTCAGAGACCCTAAATAGCTCACCTAAATCTATGCAGCTGCTGAACCCAAGCCCACCTGCCCTCAAAGCCCCACCCATTCTTTCTGGAGCTCCACCCTCCCCTAGCATACGCATGTCAGCCCTCCCTGCCCAGCATCCACAGTTATCGAGCACCTTCCCCGCAAATGACGGAAGGAAGGATCCCCATGCTGGGCAGTGTCAGTCCTACGCCACTGGCAGAGGGCCTCAGCACTCAGACGGGCAGAAGGGAGCAAACTTCTCCCATGCCCTCGGGAGGCCGTGACCAGTGGGTGGCGTGGCACACGCAGTTCCACTGATGGCTGAGAAAGGCACAGCCAGGGAGGAGAGGAAATGCCAGTCATCGGGCGCTGGCCTGTGTGCCCCGCCTGGACCGGCCCCTCCCCCAGGGTGCTCCTCCCCCAGCGGCACAGGCAGGCCAAAAAACGTGGAGGTCCGCTGCCGAATCAGTGTCGGAAGAGAGGCCCACGCACCCGCCAGTGGAGCACCCGGGAGGGGAGCACTGGCCGTACACTGAGGGGCAGGAAGGCCTCCTGGAGGAGGCGGTGTCTGAGCCAGACTTTCGAGAAGGAGCAGGATTCTGCTGTTAAAAGCTGAAGGGGAGGGGCGCCTGGGTGGCGCAGTCGGTTAAGCGTCCGACTTCAGCCAGGTCATGATCTCGCGGTCCGGGAGTTCGAGCCCCGCGTCGGGCTCTGGGCTGATGGCTCGGAGCCTGGAGCCTGCTTTGGATTCTGTGTCTCCCTCTCTCTCTGCCCCTCCCCCGTTCATGCTCTGTCTCTCTCTGTCCCAAAAATAAATAAAAAACGTTGAAAAAAAATTAAAAAAAAAAAAAGCTGAAGGTCATTGCACGTAGAGTAACGTGCAACCAGCAACTTAAGGAATCTGCGCTTGTCGATGATAACAGTTTAAACCTCATGAAACCGCAGATTCTGTCGCGAGAAGGTAGTATAATATCTCCTACGGTTCAGCCTATGGCCGCGAACATTTCTGGAGCTCCTATGATGTGCCGGATATCATGCTAAGCAATGTATACATATCGATCCATTCCGTCTTTAACCCAAAAAGGCAACTAGGATTATTACCTCATTGTACAGATGAAGAAACAGAGGCCCAGAGAGGTTACGTGACTTGCCTATGGCCACACAGCTAACAGGAGGCAGAGGCAGGATTTGAGCCCAGGTCGCTCAACCCCCGGGCCTGCACCGTTCACCCCTACAGCCGGCTGTCACACACAGGACAGATGAAGGGTCTTCAGTGGGGCAGTGGCATGACCAGTCTGTGACACAGGGACAGACATTGCCTCCATCACCAAAGGTTTACCAGCCTTCTTGGGATATTTGCGTGTATTTCCAGGCCCTCCCTGCCTTCTTTCTTTTTTCTTTTCTCTAAGCTCGACCATAAAATAAGAGAATTGTGACATGTGACAAATTTAGCTACTGCCCTTCAACAATGACCTCGTTTTGCTGCTAGGTCACTGATCCCCTAGTGTAGTTATTTAACAAACTCATTTTCGCCACAGGAAGCCCTTCCCCTCGAGCCAGCCCGGATCTACGGCTCGCAATCTGTTGTCCCACAAGGCAACGGGCTCTCTACTTCTTGACGCCCTGCACAGCGGAGCAGGGTGCAGCCTGCGTGGGGTGGGGGGGGGGACCAGGTGCCCCGGGACCGTCTAGAGAAAGAGCCCACCAGCCCCTCGCTCTGATTCTGCATCCCACAGGCCCTTGAGAGGGCCCCCTGTGGGCCAGGTGCTCGCAAAGCAGGGGAACAAAAATGCCTGTACCGACATCCCATCATCTCGCTGCAGAGTCAGGCCAACATCCCGCGGATTTGTCACTGCGTCCAATGGAGGAAGCGTGTTTAATGGTGGCATTCGACGTGCGTGGCAATGACTCTGAAGAAAGCTAAAGAACAATCCGGAAACTTGGAGCACCTTGTGGTTCACTCACTCACTCATTCATTCATTCAGTTTATGCTCTGCCCATTTCCTCAAGTTTCTGGCCAGCACCACCTAGCGCACGCCCTCGCGGGGTTTTTCTCACCCTGAACTCCAGGCTGGGCCGTGCAGGGGGCAGGAGACACTGTTCCCATCCCTCCCGTGAAGGCTTCTCACCGTCTGGCCACTCAGCGGCCGCAGCCCCAGCTCCAGAGCCAGGCTGCCTGGGTGGGACCCCAGCTCTGCTGCCTATGAACTGCGTGACCCAGGGTCGGCTATATACCTCCTCTGCGCCTCGTCTTTTCTCACAGGTAAAGGGGGCAAATGCTGATGCCTATTTTGTAAGCCCCTCGTGAGGACTGGAAGAGCCAGTGCATTGCACACGGCGAGCAGGCATTCGGGAAGGGGGCGGGGGGCTTCTTTCCCACTGTTACTCTCATCATCATCATCACCGGGGGGCACCTGGGTGGCTCAGTTGGTTAAACATCCGACTTCAGCTCAGGTCACGATCTCACGGTTCATGGGTTCGAGCCCCGCATTGGGCTGTGTGCTGACAGCTCGGAGCCTGGAGCCTGCTTCGGATGCTGTGTCTCCCTCTCTCTCTCTGTCCCTCCCCCGCTTACACACACACTCTCTCTCTCTGTGTCCTTCAAAAATGAATAAATGAATAAACAAAACATTAAAAAATTTTTAACATCACCACTGGGATCTCTAAGACCCCTCTCTACACCTTCTTACTTCCTGCCACAGCCACGTTTAACTGCCCGCAATGCCCCTGACACCTGAGGAGCATTGACCCCTCCGTCTTTGCGGGTACTGTTTCCTTTTTGTAGAATGCCTTCTATTGCTTGGGATAAGCCAGGCCAAAGGTCAAAAGTCAGAGGAAATTTTCCTAGGAAAAGATCAAAGCTAGGAAAAAAACAAAAAAACAAAAAAAGTACTCATTCTTAGGTAATAAACCTGTAGACGAGTAATTTAAAATTAAAGTCACCAGTCAGGGGGAAAAAATGTTTAAGAAGGTCACCACTAGGGGCGTCTGGGTGGCTCAGTTGGTTAAGCATCCAACGTTTGATTTCGGCTCAGGTCATGATCTCACGGTTCGAGAGATCGAGCCCCGCATCAGCTCTGTGCTGACAGTGTGGAGCCTGCTTGGGATTCTCTCTCTCTGCCCCTCCCCCCACTTGCTTTCTCTTTCTCTCTCTCTCTCTCTCTCTCAAAAATAAATAAATGAAATTTTAAAAATAAATGAAGGCCAGTAACAATAGCTGTCATTTATTGACCACCTCTCGTGTACCAAGCAGTATAGCAAGCATGTTATGTGTGTGCTTTCATTGAACTGTCCTAACAATTCTAAGAGGTTAATACTGTCTCAATTTTTTAGATAAAAAAATTAATGTAATCATGGAGGCAGGAGACATGCCACGCGAATGACAGGTGGAAGGAAATCACCAATAGGCTGAGATGAAATGCTAAGAATAAGATCAGATTCCTCCTGAGTAATGGCGACTTTCTTCTTCTCCTGAGCATCTCTCTTGTTCACATACTTATTCAGCCCTGTTTACCTGATTTTGTGATCATACTAGCAGTTGGAAGTATCATCCCCACGTTACAGACAAGGAAGCAGAGACACAGACATAGTAAGTCCTCTGCCCAACATCACGCTGAGTTACAGTTGCGATTTGAACTCAAGCCCATCAGACTTCACATCTCATCAGTAAAAGATGTTCTCTCTGAGAGAAGGGGGGGCTGCTGTGGCTCCGCTTGGTTAGGACATTTTGGACTGAACCTCTGGCAAATACTAGAAAAGCTGGACAGAACAGAGCACACCTTGTATTTAAACCATCTGAGAGCTACGGAGATGGGCAGGATCTGAGGGACTAAAGCTGAAAACAGGAGAGAAGCCGGGAGTCATTGGCATGGCCGTGGAGGCCATACTTCCCTCCAGGTGAGAGCCTACGGTAACAGTGGCAGTTGTGATGCAGAAGGCTAAGCAAGGCTTTTCCCAGCCTCATGGGACTGACAAGGGCCACGGGCAAAAGATGCTGGTAAACACTACAGTCTTCTGGTCAGGACGCCAAAGGCTATGCCCAAGGAGTGAGAGTGAAAGGGAAGGAAAACAGAACTCGTAAGTGCTGAAACCATCTCTGAACCAGGTTATGATGTGAGGAATGGCCTGAGCCCGGCCTGGCCACCTGTCACAAGCAAAAGGAAGCGTGCTCTGGATGAAGACAATACACTATGAGGCAGAACCCCAGATTATATCTTTAGGTTTTGACTCATGATGTCTAGCACTCAGGGGAAAAATAACCAGACACCGAACACATGCCTTGATCAAAACCACAAATTAAATGGTAGATAATAGATAGAGACTAGGAAGGGAAACCAAGGGGTTTCTGTGGTGCTGGTCGCTTTTCTAGTTCTCAACCTGGTGATGGCTTTTGGGGTGTCACTCCATGATAATTCGTTGATCTGTACACTTACAATTTGTGCCATTTTCCTTATGTGTGTTACAGTCTTGATAAAAACAAAAGTTTATCGAAGAAATTAGATGACTGACGTCCTCTCACCTTTGGTGAATCCGGTCTAGCCGTGTTCTGTGCTGGCCACTCAGCCTCGGGAACAGGCCAGGACTCTGAATGCAAAGGTCTTTGGATGATGACACTGTCTGTTTTGGGCTTCGGGAGGTATTTCTGAGCTAGAAAAGAGTATTTTCAGTCAAGCCTCAAACCAGAAATCTACTCTAAAAATCACAAGTCTCGGAGCCTTGGAATAACCTTTTCCATTCTCTTTCATTCCCAGATCCCCACGTACCCATGACAGAGGCCCTCTCGGATGCCCACAAGCCCTTGAGTGCCTTATCCACACCCCTCTGATGGTCCCGTCATGCCTGTGGGTATCCTAGAAAACTACCTGCCCTCGTCAGCTTTCTTTCCTTGGCCGTCAGCTCGTTCAACACAGGGACCACCACCTCTGCAAGCTGACCCATTTTTGTAAACCCTGAGATACACCCCCTGGGTCTGGTACCCAGTAGCCTTCTGGAAATGTTTAAGGAACAAGTAACTCAATCAACTGAGCACATTTCTGAGGACGCTGAGCCCACAGAAGGAAGGACACTTGCACAAATTAGTGGCAGATGAAGGGCCAAGTGGAATTCAGGCCCTTCCAACTGTGAAAACAGATGCCAACTCAGACTGCTAGGAGGACACGACAGTACAGAGGGCAGGCCCATCCTGACCGGACAAAGACTGAGAAAAGATCTCTCTTTTTGGGTCAGGCAGTAAGACACTCCTGAGAAAGGTCGTATTATTCTCCTTTAAAAGATAAGACTCTGGGGCTCAGAGAGGCTAATTAACTCATCCAAGATTACACAGCTGGTAAGCACAAGACCCTATAATAAGAATTGCTAGATAAGCAGATCTCAAGAGCAACCCACTCACCTGCAGACAATGCCATCCGTGCTTTCTCTGTGTTTCTTTTTTTTTTTTTTTAATGTTTATTTATTTATTTTGAGAGAGAGAGAAAGCGAGCTAGGGAGGGGCAGAGAGAAAGGGACACGGAGAACCCCAAGCAGGCTCCACGCTGTCAGCATGGAGCCCGATGTAGGGCTTGAACTCAAGAACCGGGAGGTCATGACCTGAGCCAATGATCACGGCTTAGCGCCCCACTTCCTCCACGTTTCTGCTGAGCATCCGATGTGAACAGAATGCTAAACGAATCCCTTCCCCCATGCTGAGAGCGTGCTGCACTTAACCAGGGAAATCCCATCTGCCCAGGTAGCATCTGAGTTTCCTTTTTAGGAATAAACAGAGCAGAGGCACCTGGGTGGCTCAGTCTGTTAAGCGTCTGGCTTCGGCTCCAGTCACGATCTCACGGTTGGTGGGATCGAGCCCTGCATCGGGCACTGCACTGACAGCTCGGAGCCTGCAGCCTGCTTCGGATTCTGTGTCCCCCTCTCTCTCTGCCCCTCCCCCGCTCACACTCTGTCTCTCTCAAAAATAAATAAACGTTAAAACAAATTTAAAAATAATCATAATAAACGGAACAAAAGCAATCACCCGCTGCCATCTTTCTACGTAACCGCTGTGAGCATCTGAGTTTATCCGCCCGCTTAAGTTGCTACTCATACAGATGATGTGCTTACATAGCCCTATCCCTGTAATCATCCAGTGCATTCCATTCCCCATCTCATATATGATATTCTCCTAAATTTTTAAAAGACAGGGCTCATCGACAATGCTGGAGGGCCCCCGCCCCACAGAGCTTTTCATTATCAGAAACACCAGGGCATGAATACACCTGTCCATTGAGTTTTTCCACACAGAGAATTATTTCCTTAGGATGAATTTCCAGGAGCGAAACCGCAGAGCTGAGGAGACCGGCCACTTCTGTGGAGTGTTTCTCGTCCCGTGTTCTCCTTACACTGGGGAGCGAGAAGGCAGGGCCAAGTAGGGCAGGAGGGGGAGACGGCGGGGCTGGTTCCTCACAGTCTGCACTTGACCCTGGCCCACCTGTCAGATGGTCCTGGCGTCTGAGCACACAGATATCGCTAATTGAAAATCGCACTGACCTCTTACAGCTGCTGCCGTCTCAGACTCGACATCCAGGTGGTGGCTGGTCTGGAAGAAAAGACGCGTCAGCAGTTATTCCGCGTGATCCAGGAGAACAAGCCTCCCGCGGATGGCTGCAACTGGGAGGAAGCAGGTCATGCGCTGCCCCCCCCTCCTCCCGCGCAAAGCACATTCTCCGGTCAGAGCCACCCCTCCCCCCTCTGCCCGTGACCCTCGAAGGAGTCCAGAATCTGCTCTTAGGGAATACAGGTGCAGGAGAGCAATTGCATTTTCTCTACTCAGATTAAATCCTCAAACGGAGACTGTGATTAATGTGTTTTAGAAACTGCTGTGAAAAGTGGGGGGAGGAAATGAGGGCGGCTGGACGGCAAAGTTTCCAGGAGAGATGTTCTTCCTCCACGGAGGTCCTGCCAGACCTTGCACCGGCCGATTGCTGAGCTGCCCCGGGGTCCCTGGCTCAGTCACCCAGGAACTCAGGTCGGGCTTGAACTGGAGTCCCCCGCGCCACCGTGTAGACCGGGTGCCTGTCCTCCTGGGTCCCACGACCGCACAGGGTCTACAAAAGGTGGTGTGGCAAAGTTGGCTAGCTGGTGTGTCCCGACTGGTTTAACAAGAGCAGGGCTGGACCTTCAAGGCAGGTCAGATTCCAGACCAGCAGCCCAGACCTTGCCTCCTCTTGGGCGTTTCTGGCGGGGCAGGGGCCCGTGTGCGGTGTCACTGTGACATCTCGCTTCCCCATCACTGTGTCCTCCAGGTAGTTACATCAGCTGGCCCCCGGCCTGAAGACCCCTGCCCTTTCTCTCTTTCTCTGGCGAACTTCTATGTATATGTCACAACCCAACTGAAATGTCCCCTCCGGTAGGAAGTCTTCCCTGATTTCACCCACCTGCTTCTCACATAGCCCCTCCGGGCTGTGCCGTGCGTGACAAGGGACTCTTTTGTCCCCTCGAAAATGGATTGACCAACCCAGCGACGGATACACAAGGGCACAGATTATGGCTTGACCATCTTGACCGGCCCCACTTACTGGAGCCTTCTGTATTAGGCACGCCGCCTCTTCTTCCGCTCACGGGGCGCTGCGCTCATATCCCCGGGGACACCGCGTGTCCTCCGGCACCATCACGGCTCACAGCCCTGTGCCCGCCCACGTCCAGCTCTCCGGGGCCCAGACGGCCTTCGCTCCACTTTTTCTGGCTACTACAACCCCTCTGTATCCCTCCAGGCCTGGTGTGTGTGCCGCCTCCTCCAGGAAGCATACTCCCCATCAAGTCCCTCTCTCCTCTCTCCACACGTTTACTGTCCCTCGCACCAGCCTCCGAGGGGGGCCCGTTCGATGCCGACTCCTTCGCCACGAGAACGAGGTCTCATTGACCTTCGTGTCCAGAGTAGCCTCAGACCCATCCCACCGATGGCCAGGGGGCAGCCTGTGATCGGGGAGCCACAGATCCTCCTTCCCTTCCTGCCCCTCGTTCCTCCCACCGGCCTGGAGAGGCTCAGGGCCGGGCACCGCCATGCGGAATCCTGGCTCTGCCGCCTCCCTGGTCTCGGCCAAGCAAGACACCCCAGACCCTGAGCCGTGCCGCTTCCATCTGCAGAATGGAGGCGCTCACGTGTTCCTGGCGGGGGCTTGTCGGAACGCGAGGAGAGTGGACGTCTACGAAATGCTCCACACAGGGTAGCGGACTACCGTTTGCCCTGTGGGCGCCGCTCCCCTCCCTCCCCCATGTAAACTTTTGGGGGCCATATTCTAAATTTCATAAAAGGCAAGAGCTAAAGGGAAAATAATTTCCCGGATCCTTGGAGGCCCAGGCCTGGGGGTCGCCGATTTAATGAATTAGGGGAGTTTAGGGCTCTGAGCCCCGCTGCTGCTTGTGAAGACGCGATTGCTTTTCTGGAAGCCCGTCTATAGATCTCGCTGACGATGCCCAGAGGAGAGCAAAGAGGTGGAGGAAAAGGAGAGCGCGGGGCAAGAGGAAGCAAAGGTAGCAGCCCCCTTGCCGGTCGCCTGCCCCCGCCCAGGGCTGCGGTGTAGACAGCTCCCCACTGCTGGAATGCCCAAGCCCCGACCTCCGCCCGGGGACCCTGGTGCTCTCTGAGTGCCGGTACGTGACAGCTCGTGTGGCCATTTGACACGAGGTCTTACTGAAGCCTCACAGAGCCCGGTGGAGGGACCGCAGCCCCCTGGCCTAAGGGAACGGGCAGCTTAGGAAGGTGAGGGGGGAGCACCATGGTCACAGGCCGGCAATTCTTCGGGGTCTGGGGCGTGTCCGTCTGCCCGGTACGAACGTGCGGGGAGAAAATACAGTGACCCCCGAGTCCCGGAACTGCTGGGTGCCAGGCAGGCCCCACTCATCAAGTTCTCTGATGGGACCTGCCATCAGAGCTGACAGCAGGCCAGACCCTGGGGGAGGCGGTTCAGGCTCAGGCAGGAGGGCGTGCCTGCACCCTAACCAGGGCCGTGTCCGGGGTGAGGCCTGGCACCCCCTCCCCAGCTCCCCCCTCCCACCAAGGGCATCTGCCCCCAAGGAGGGGATGACACCTGAATAGAAACCACAAAGAAAGGTGTGCCTCATTCTTGGCTTGGGAATGTCAACAGCCTAGGTCCTGGCAGAAGCCGGGGAGAAAACAGGTGTCCTGGGACTGGGGGCGGGGGACGCTGCCCACTTAAGCCAAGCTTGAGGGGTGGGTGGAATTGAGACCCCGCCCCCACCTCCCAGAGAGGTTTTCAGGAATCCAAAAGAGGGAAGGAACCTGCCCTCCCCTTGCTCCCACCTCCGGGTACAGGCAGGGAGGTGGCGAGACCCCCGTGGTGCCCGCTGAAAGATGGTGGGGAAGCTGGCCGAGCTGGCCTCAGGGCAATGCCCCACTTGAGAACTAGTGCCTGAGCTGCGCTGGAGGAAAGACACCGGGGCACGTGCAAGGCCAGACATGCCAAGGGCCAGCACAGCACCCCTATGTGATGGTATTCAGAGGGCGCCTTTGGGAGGTGATCAGGGCCTAAGGAGGGAGCCCTCGGGATGGGATTAGTGCCCTTGTAACCAGAGACACGGGAGAGCTTGCCTCTGTGGGGACACAGCGAGAAGGCAGCCGTCTGCAACCAGCAGACTACTTGGAGCCTCAGTGGCCTCCCTAAAAACGCAGGCTTTGGGAGGAGGAAATGAGCGAATGGAAAACGCTGGCACGGGGGAGGGCTGAGTCTCGGCCAGCATCCCCACGGCTAGTGGATAAAGCACCGGCCTGTCTGATGGGGCCCGTCCGGTTGGGCCCCACCCCAGCCCCCAGCCCCCAGCCCCGTCCTCCGTCAAACCTTTGCATTTAGTGGGAGCCTCTTCCCGAGGCCAGGGGCCAGACCACCTGAGCCTCCAGGGTCCAGGCCCTCCCGGGATGCTTCCGGGAGCACGGCCGGGCCTCAGTGCTCCCTCTGCCCTGGCACAGCCCACCCCGAGCCCACCCGTGTCTCCCCAGCCAGCTGGGCAGTGCCCCCAGGCTGAAGCCTCCACGGGGAATCTGTGTTCTCTGAATGAGAGGCAGCGCCCGTCAAACCCACCCCCTGCCCGGCCGCCAGCAACACTCTGCCCTAGTCGCCTGGCCCTCGGTCCTCACAGCCCAAGTCACTGGCTGTTGAAAGAGAGAAGCTGCTGTGTGCACAGCACCCACCCCCCCCCCACCCCCCAGGCTGCAGCTGGGTCTCACCCCTACACCTGCTGGGTCTGCCTTCCCAGAGCATGGGGACCCCGCTCCACCACCAGCACCGGTGTCCCCACTCACGAGGAACACAGCCTAAGTGACCTCCCACCCAGCCAGTCTCCCACCACTGCTCCACGAAGCACCCGGGCCCTGCAGCCAGCCCGGAACACCCTTGGTTTCTTAAACACATCACGGCCTTGTAGCCGCACTCGGAGGGCCAGCCTTCCAGAAACAAGAGGGACCGAGTCCTTGAGGGCCTGGGACGTGCCAGACCCCGCACCACCCATATTCCCAACGGTGCATGCGCACGCACCCTACCCCCCTCCCGCAGGGGTGGTGACGGCACTGGCTGGGTGCAGGGGCCCCCTGTCAACGTCAAAGCCCAGCTCGGCTCAGGCACACGGCCTCTTGCAGAGAAGGCCGAGCTGGAGAGCCACTTGTAGACGTGTGTCTCTGGGCAGGACTTGAGACCCCTGAGCCTCAGGCTTCTCAACTGGAGAAGGGACCATGACAGCACCTTGCCTGTGGGAGGACCTCCCGAGTCAGCTCCATGAAGCACTTGGGACAGCGTCCGAGCGCTGTAAGGGGTACGTGGAAGTGTCCCCTCCTAAGGCCATAGAGCTAGACAGTGGCCACCCTCTTGACAGCTGCCCGCACACAGACCAGCTTCCCACCAAGTGGGACCACCCCCCCCCCCCATACAGGGCGCTTCACAAACGACCTGTCTTCATGTCAACTCTGCCCAGTAGGCTCTCCTGTTCCCATTTGACAGATGGGAAAACTGAGGCTCAGAACAAGTACGAGTCTTGCCCAGAGACACACACATAGTCAGTCAGTCTCTGCCCCAGTCCCGTTTTCGCTTCCTTCATGACCCTCACCACGACTCACGATTATCTACTCCTCCGTTGTCGGCAGGTTTGCTCTGAGAAATGATTCACCGTTTCTCCCCCTCAGTGCTCAGCACCTGAGGTCACGGTAGGGGGCAACGACACAGCCAGGGTTTTGTGGTTTGCACAGGGAATTGTGAGGCGTCCCCCTGATCGTGCAAATAGGGGTGTTCTTGGAGAGCGGAATTGCAAAGTAATGCAAAGTCCTTAAAAGAAGGGAGTAGAAGTTTATGTAACTGGCCGTTGCTTTCAACAGGTCTCGGGGAAGACACCCCAGGAGGCAAGTCTGGTCCCAGGAGCACATCCTTACAGGAAATGAATGAATCAGGCTGATAACACCATTCATTCTCCCTGTTTTCATTCCTGCCTCCAAAATGACCTGGTTATAAATGTTTAGTGACTAACAGACGAACGAAGGAACGAATGAATGAACTTGATTGCCTGACAATTCCACTATACAGGGGGAGAATATGCAGAAAAGTTTCCATCCATCCCTGCAATACTTCAGCCTGCACATGGTTCTAGTTCTCATGGGAAACTGATACATTAGTGTTAAGGTTTGTACATCAGTCTCTGTGAATTTGGTTATTATGAGTCAGCCCAGCCAATCCCGGTGAACATTTCAGTTCTAGTTTCAGAGCAGACCCTGGGGGGGTGGGGCTCTCACTGCTATGATGCCTTCTCAGCAGGGGGCCAGCTGGCCCTCCCGGGTGACTGCAGCCCACACCCCGGAACTCTGCTTTCTGTCCTGCCTCCGTCAACACAGAGACTGTGCAAAGCTTCTCAACAACATGCTAACTTCCTTCCTCAGCCCTATCCTGGCTCTCAAGAGGTTTGAACCACTCGGGCAGAGAGATGAGCCCCGGACTGAGAGTCTGGGACTCCGGATTCAAACTCTGGCTCTGAACTCAACTGTCATGCAGCCCTGAGCGGATCCCTGGGCCTCCCGGTCTCCATCTCCCGGGCTGGTTGGTGGCTGGGACCAGGGGGCCTCTGATGACTATGGGGGAAAGGAAGGGACAGAGAAGGCCGGGCTTGCAGAGCTGGGCTGGGAAGGGCCGAGCTGCTGATCAGGAGCGTGGGGAGCAGGGCCGGCTGTGTCTACAGCGGGAACTGCGTTTCGCCCTCACACCATCAGGAGCCGCGCTCGGCGGGGGCGTTGCGGCCGGTCCCCAGGAATGAAGCTGCCTGCGTGCGCACACGCGTGTGTGTGTGGAGGGTGGGCTCAGTGAGCACCCACCATACTCTGCACACAAATGCCGGGACGCTGCTGTTCAGAGCTGGGCACAGATCCGGGAGCCCCTCCCCGGACCTGGGTCAGAGCCGGCATCCAGACCGTCCCCACTACCTGGGGGCTGTGTGACCTCGAGTGAGCCTCCCAACTTCTCTGGGCCTCAGTTTCCTTTTTGGTTGACTATCAGGAGAGGAGACCCTCATTCATCCAGTTCATTATTTCATTCATTCAACCTGTCTCCCCCGGGCGGCTTCTCTGTGCCAGGCACTAGGGAGACACAGATGGTTACGGAGCCTCTCTGGCCCCATCAGAGAGGTGCTGACAAAGCTCCCACGACAGCAGGGCAAAATCCCTCCCACGTGCCATGTCATGAACATCCACGTGCCATGGGGGACAGAGGAGGTGGCTGACTCTGTGGTGCATGGGAATCAGGGAAGCCTCCCTGGGCAAGGTCACACTTGAACTGTGCCTTGAAGGATGGCTGGGAGGCTGCGGGACAGACAAGGATGCTACCAGAGGACGCGGTGAGTGCTAAGGCCCTGAGGCACACGTGCAAGAACGCTCTGGTGAAGTAAGTGCCGCGGGGCTTGTAGGACTGTGGCTGTGTGTGTCTGTCTCCTGCATGTGCTGGGAGCACTTTAAGGGTAAGATGCCCAGCTCGCCGTCCTGCACCAGCCAGGAGCGCAGGGGCCGGCCCAGAGCAAGAGTCCTGGGCGTGTTCTGGGTGGGCTCAGTGGACAGAGGGAGGGAGGGACGGTTCGGGTCAGGCAGGTGGACAGGAAGCCGTGTGCCCTCAGCCCCCGGAGGACAAGTGTCAGCGGGTCTCTGGAGACTACCTCTGGGAGCGCCGGAGCCAGGAAGGTGGCCGCGTACTCGGCCAGTGCCACGTCGGCCACCATGCCCCGCGCCGTCTCGGAGAGCAGGGGATCCTCGGCCCCGCGTCGGTGCAGCTCCCGCAGCAGGTGCGTGATGAGGCGGTTCCTCTCCCGGCACTTCTGGACCAGAGAAGCCAGCTTGGCCTGCAGGGGTGGGAGCAGAGGTGCTCCAGGCGGGTCCGCGGAGGCAGGGCACCCTTGGGGGCCGGGCAGCTGGGCTGGGCTCTGGGCCCTGCGCTGTACCCACCTGTGCCGCCTTAGCTCGGCCCCCTCCCTGCGCCCCGAAGCCAGAGCAGCTTTGAAAAGTAGCCATGCAGCCACACACCCTCAGGGGCTCCCCACTGCCCTCTGGGTGGGGTCCAGGCTCAGAGCGTGGGCCCCACCACCGACCATCTCTGTGACCAAGCTCCTCTCTACACCTTGACTTGCTCATCTGTACAATGGTCATTGTTAAGGGCAAAGGGGTTGCTGTCTCTCTGTGCCCGGCTTCAGGCTTCCTTCTATCCCAACAATTAACGTTCATATCTGTGGGTCTGTCTCCCGCGTAGCCCAGGAGCTCCTCAAGGTCAAAGCTGACATTCCCCTAGATCCTTGCACCATCTCTGTGCCATTGCTGGGCACACCATGGCCCCTGGGAGGGATCTGCTGCATGAATGGTGTGAGAGGGGACCCTCCTGCCATGAAATGACCTCCCACATCTGGGCATGTCTGGAGGGGGTGACAGATAGACCCTCCTCATTTGAGGGTGGCCCCGGGCGAGTCCCTTCCTTCCTGATGTGCACTCCTCCTCCATCAGAAGAGCAGGTGACCATCTTTTCCTGCCAGGACTTCAGGCCCAGCCCAGCCCAGAGGCCCAGGAACATTCCCTAGGCAGTGATGCTTGGGCACCCAGTACCGGCTGGCAGGGCAGGAGGGTGGCCTGAGGTGCAGGCCAGGGCTCCCCGGGTCCCCTGGATCGCACCACCCCAAAACATCAGGGCCTCGTGCATTCGGCCGGCACGTGCCATAGCTTCAGAGGTCGGGACAGACGGGGACAGTCCTCCTGGGTCACGCTCTCAGGCAGGAAAGCAGGACACGGACAGGGAGGTGTGGTGGGGCCTCAGACACACGCAAAATATACTGGAAGAAAATTAATGAAAGCCCTAGGTTCAAACGGGGATTTATGGTGGTATTGGTCTCTCCCATTTTTCTTTCCAGTTTTATTTCATAATAGACACGGACTACATCTAGAATGGGGAAGATACTAAGCTCGTTATTTTATCTTATTTTTTTTTTGGAAAGGGACATCGCATATCGATCTCACAGACATCATTACCTTCAAAGGAGCCACGGCCGAATTTGCCTCGTGTTGCTTTCTCTGAAGTTCCTCAAGCTGAAAGAGAACCAACATGGTTGATAACGCCGAGCCCCCGTTGACACAGCCTGAGCCTCCCCAGGGGAGCTGGGCTCAGAGAGGTTGGCTCTGGTCCCCTCTCTTCCCACAGTGGCTGGGGGGGGGGGTGGTTCTCAGTGGGGAGCGGGGGCCTTGCCCATCACCTGCCCGGTGAGATCTGGGCGGGGAAGGATGCTCTGAGCGCTACGAATGAGCTCTGCCAGATTGCAGGTGCCCGGCCAGCTCTGTTCCCTCTTCCTTCCAGAAGGAAGCCTTCCCAGATTCCCCATGAAGCGATTTTTTTTGGTGCTGTGTTAACCTCTGGGAATCCAAGCCAGACACCCTGGGTCCTAATCCTGGCTCAGCCACTCACTACCACTGTGACCTTGTGCAAATCACCTCTCTTTCTGTCTCGGTCTTCTTGTCTGTAGAGTGGGCGTCCTATCAGAGCCCACCCAATTAGTGAGGATTGCAGCGAGGAGTCCGTGAATTGTCCCCTGTGAAGTGCTTAGAACATCCAGTTAGCACCCACTGAAGGTCAACCGTTATTACGAACTGGCAGAGGCACCAGGCACGGGAGGAAAGCCACCTCGGACCCTCCAGCCTCGCCCTGCACGCAGCTGAATACCAGCAGGTGACTCCCATCGATGCTTTGTGGGGCGGAGCTGTCCAGCCGCGTCCCGTCCGAACTGCTGACCCACCAAATCATAAGACAGAACAAGAGGGCTGCTGTGTCAGGCCTTCTGCCTCACCCTCTCGTTCCCTCTGTAGTCGGCACAAAGAAAGCTACACAAATAAAAGTCCTTTTTCCTCTTCCCGACCTCCTCTGACCTCTAACGCTGTTCTCAGCCTTCCATACCCACCCTCACAATGCCTACACATACGAAACTGTGCTATTCAAATGTCTTACATCTTGGATTGCCGTTTGATTTTAAATCATCGTGTTATCTTGGGCCACCTGGGCGGCCCCATCAGTTAAGTGTCTGACTCTTGATTTCAGCTCAGGTCATGATCTCACGGTTCATGAGATCGAGCCCCAAGTTGGGCTCTGTGCTGACAGCACGGAGCCTGCTTGGGATTCTCTCTCTCTCTCTCTCTCTCTCTCTCTCTCTCTCTCTCTCATAATAAATAAATAAACATTAAAATAAAATAAAATAAAATAAAATAAAATCATGGCATTATTTCTATGTCATTTCATACAAACGGACCATGTTCTTTTAAAATCTTGCATATTATTTCATCACGAGGCTGACACATAATCTATTTAACCGATTCTTTGTGAAAGTTTATATTGTTTCTTTGTTTCACAGACAGGCTTCAATGAACATTTCTATATAGCTATTTTTTCGCATATACCTTCCTGAATGTAATCAAAGTGTAAAATACCAGCTCCAAGCCAACTGTCTTGCATTCAAAAGGCACTCAATAATATTTGCAGGCTTGGATTCAACCATGTCTCTGCTTCTGCTTAGGAAATAGCAAGAATGTGTTGCTGGGCGCCGTGTGGTGGGGCATTTGCCATGAAAACGTGAATGAGAAGAGAGTAAACAGACAACAGGTGGGAGAAAACACCACTGGGGAAATGTAAATCAAACCACACTGAGACACCACGTCGTGCCCACGGGGATGGCGATCACCAAACAGACAGTAGGGAGCGTCGGGGAGCTTGCGGAGAGGTTGGGGCCTCGAACCAGCAATCAGAGACCCATCTTAAGATAACTAAGTGTGACTGAAAAGTTCCATCAACATATTACAAGAATTTCATCATTGAGCTGAAAACTATAAGAAAAGGAACCAAATGGAAATACTAGGACTGCAACATACAATCCCTGAAATCAAGAACTAAAATAATGAGTTTATGAGTAAACTCAATGCCCCCGAAAAGCATTAACTAGAAGATGGGTTAGGAAGAAATATTCGAACTGAAGGGCAGAGAGAGAAAAAAGATTGAAAATAATGAAAACCAGACTTCCAAATACATTGGATATGGTAAAAAGCCCTACCATGTGTAGTGGGGGTTATATTTCTCACACCTCAGTGACAGGAGGGAAAAGGGATGGTCCCTCCCTTGCTGGCTGAGGCACAGTGAAAAACACTGGTTATTGCCTTGGCTTTGGAAGCGGGTCACAGTGTCGTGGAAAGGCATTCTTCAATATCTGTTAAGAATCAACAACATCTCCACTCGGGACCAGTATGCCCCCAGTTCTCTGAGCTCTTGCATATAAACAGGAATTTATAAATGAATGGAAATAACCATAGATCCAACAACAGGGGAATGAACATCGTACCCAGCCGATGGATTACCACACAGGAAAAAAAAATTGGGTACAAAGGCTACGAAGCAACGTGGACATGAGGCTAAGTATAGTATAAATGCATCTGATTATACAGAGACTGCACGGGAAAGGAGCCAGAAATTACATCACAATGTTGATGATGTGTTTTCCATCCATCAGCTTGTCAAAAACATGTAAAGTGTGATAACATTTGGGGTACCAAGTGTGGGCAAACACTAGCCTCATTTATTCTTGGTGGAAGCATAAATGATGTAGTCACTTTGGAGGGTTCTTTGCCTTTATGTTTCAAAGCCAATTATGTACATATCCTTTGACCCAGTAATTATTCTGCTAGAATGTTACCCTTTGCATATGTAGCAGAAACATATCCTAAGACAGGGGTATAGAAAGGTTCACTGAGCTTTGTTTGTAAAGCAAAGAAACAGAAACAATTTGGATTTCCATAAACAAAGCATTGGTTAAATAAGTTATGGTTTGGCCTCTTGAAAAAATAATATGCCAGATTTTTTAAAAAAATTTTTTTAACGTTTATTTATTTTTGAGACAGAGAGAGACAGAGCATGAACTGGGGAGGGGCAGAGAGAGGGAGACACAGAATCTGAAACAGGCTCCAGGCTCTGAGCTGTCAGCACAGAGCCCGACGCGGGGCTCAAACTCACGGACCGCGAGATCATGACCTGAGCCGAAGTCGGCCGCTTAACCGACTGAGCCACCCAGGCGCCCCATATGCCAGATTTTTTAAAGATGAGGTCAGTCTGTAGGTGTTGATATGGAAATATTACCAGTATTTTTTTTTTTAATTTTTTTTTCAACATTTATTTATTTTTGGGACAGAGAGAGAGAGACAGAGCATGAACGGGGGAGGGGCAGAGAGAGGGAGACACAGAATCGGAAACAGGCTCCAGGCTCCGAGCCATCAGCCCAGAGCCTGACGCGGGGCTCGAACTCACGGACCGCGAGATCGTGACCTGGCTGAAGTCGGACGCTTAACCGACTGCGCCACCCAGGCGCCCCGGCCAGTATTTTTATTAAATGATAAAATCAAGGCGCAGAATATTTTGGGGTGGTATAATTTCACTTTTGTGTATGCATCCATACATACACCAAATATGAGTAGATAAGGCTGAAAAAAATACTGGAGGTCAGAAGCGGTTGGGGCCAAAGGGGGGGAAGAACTAATTTTTTTTTTTGCATTTTAAATTTTTTTTTTCAACGTTTATTTATTTTTGGGACAGAGAGAGAGAGAGCATGAACGGGGGAGGGGCAGAGAGAGGGGGAGACACAGAATCGGAAACAGGCTCCAGGCTCCGAGCCATCAGCCCAGAGCCCGACGCGGGGCTCGAACTCACGGACCGCGAGATCGTGACCTGGCTGAAGTCGGACGCTTAACCGTCTGCGCCACCCAGGCGCCCCTTTTTTTTGCATTTTAAGAAAATAGCTAATTATAGATCTACATGCACTTGTAAGTAATAATACAGAGAATTTTGCCCTGTTTCTGCCAAGGGGAGCATTTTGTAAAATTATTGTATGTGACAACGTTATCATGTCGATTATACTGACGCTGGTATAATCTTCCAATATTACTCAGGTTTCTTCAGTCCTACTTGTACTGTGTGTGTGTGTGTGTGTGTGTGTGTGTGTGTGTACTAAGTTCTATGCAATGTTATCACCCGTGAACATTCACGTCTCCATCACGATGGACAAGACAATGAACAGGGGACACTCGCTTCATTCCTACAGAGGAAGGACTTTTATTTACGTAACAGTTGAAAACCTGTTAGACTTTTTAGGAAACCATTATGCATATTTACCACCTTTAGATGGAACAGAAGTTAGCTGGGTGGAGGGATTCCTTCCCCACACCGATCTTTACTTGAGACATCTAATATATACTAGCAAACCGCTGGGAATGGTGACATCTTGCCTGATTCTTCTATTCTCAAAACTCCCCGGAGCCTGGGAACGTTTCATTCACAGGCGGGAAAGAACCTGCGGGCCCAGCCTACCTCGCCCTTGAGCTGGTCCCGGAGGCGGGTGGCTTCCCCATGTGACACCTGCAGTACCCGGTGGGCAGAAGCCTGGTCTCTGAGCTGGCACCGCAGGGTCAGCACCTGGTGCTGGAGGTGCCCAATGCACAGCCTGAGGTCCTCTTTGGGGGTGTCTGTCTCCGTGCCCTGCAGCGGCAGAAATCACAGATCGCACGAAATGCTTAGGTTAGCTTATCTTCCAAAGCAACTTGCCTTAGCAAACAAACAGGATCCGTTTTCTTTCTTAATTCTTTTTCTGCCTACGTTTTTTTTCTCGAGTGAAAAATTTCAGAAAATAAAGTGGCAGAAGTCACCCCACATCCTATTAGCCAGAGTAATCATTGTGATCATCCGTGTATTTTCTCCAGTCTTTCTGATGCCCTTCCTTACGCGCGTGCGTGTGTGTGTGTGTGTGGCCCATGCTGGGAATCAGGGTGTTGGGGGAGTCTAGAGAATTAGAGAATAACATTCTCGAGTGTGATTTTCAAGAGACACATGTATCTATCTATATCTTTTGCATATATTTTCAAAAATACGTAAAATGGCATGGCATTCCAGAATCTATTTCAATCAATTTCGGTCACCACTCCGCTGAAAAAAAGTATAATGAATGGAATTTAAGGTTCAAATCCAATTACGAGATGCTTATCACATTAAAGCATCATCTGTTGATATAAAAGAGGATACTGCATTTTCCCCACTTTTCTTAAATCAGTACAAAATTGTCTCTCACTCTTTTTGGGTCAGACATGGGCAGCTTTCATACGGACGTTATGGGGAACTTCTGGGAGGCAGCAAGGCGGGAAGGAGAGGTAATTTAGCACTCTGGGAAGGGTGATTAAATGACAGTGACGCTGCGTCCCCCGATGGTTCTGGACTCTACAGTTTTATTTTCTAGTAACTTCTATACGGAGACACATACACTCAGGCACGCACAAACACACATTCTTTTCTACATAACATTGAACACACCGTGTATTTTGCATCCTGCTTCTCCCCTTTAATACCATGCCATGAGCATTCTTCCAAATTAGTAAAGAATACTGAAAACACTGTGTTAGCACACGGGAAGCCTTCTGCACCGTGCTGGAGGTGCAGGTCATTCTAAGGTTCTGCTGCTGTAACCGAGGCCGTGATAGAGACTCTGACACACGGCTCCTGCCCAGACTCCGAGCCCTTCCGTGGGATCACCAGGGAGGGGGTTTTCTGGGTCCAGGACCCAGAGTATCAAGAAGTTCCCAGTTCCCGTGCGAAAGTGGCCTGTGAAGGAGCAAATCTGCTAATCACGGCTCCATTTGCGGGAGCCCAGGAGCTCGAGGCTTCCCGGACCCTCAATCTCACTGGGGTGGTCCACCTTCCAACTAAGGCAGCCGCCCTGGGAATCTGAGGCCTGGGAAAGCCATGCCTGCCTCGCGCTCCTGGCCCCGGGTGGTGAGCCATCCTGCCCGGTGAGGAGAGAGAACACCGTGTTGAGGACACAGCCTGCCCCACGGCTGATGAGGCCTCCGCCTCGTTAGCAAGGAATCCGAGAGCAGGATGTGGTTTTCTTCTAATTAATAGAAATTCACAGAGCGTGGGCCTGAGACGCACAGGCTGGGCCCTGTCAGGAACAGATGGGTTCTCCGGATGGCTCCATGAAATCCGGCTCTAAGACTTGCAAAACAACTTGGCCTTTCTGGGAAGTTTGGTGCCTTCGCTGTGTCCTCCCCCCCCC
Source organism: Lynx canadensis (assembly GCF_007474595.2). Taxonomy (NCBI): domain Eukaryota; kingdom Metazoa; phylum Chordata; class Mammalia; order Carnivora; family Felidae; genus Lynx; species Lynx canadensis. The sequence goes on from NC_044306.2 coordinate 201,056,245, forward strand.
GGTCCCCCCCTCCCCTCCAGGACTTGGACGAGGGCTTTGCCCCAAGGATCCTGAGAGAAAAACCCCCATGCGTTCTAAGGAGAATGCACGTGTGGGGTGGGGGCCAGCAGCCTGGTGAACGGCCCCGTGACCCACTTGTTCCCTAACAGACTATCGGCACAGGCTCCAGCCACACGCCGTACTTGGGCTGAGAGCCACGGTGCACACGGCCCTCTGGGAGCTCTGTCTGCAGGGGGGGACTGGCAGGGCGCGGTAAGGGGAAGGCCAGGAGGCACTGAACCAGAGGCACCCACTGCCACCCAGGCGGGCGGTGGCGAACGTTGTCACAACTGCTCTGTGGGCGGGTCAAGGGCCACACAAATCTGTAGCATTTGCCGATTTCCATGGCGTAAAGGTCCCCACTGTGAGCCACGACACGCTATGAAAATGGCATCACACCTCCACCCTGAGGCCGTCCTGGGGTGCCAGGAGGAGATGCCCCCCAAAAGAAGACCCCGCAGATGAGCCACAGGTCCCAGGAGGAAGTGGGGTCGAGGAGGGGCAGAGCAAGGAGGCCAGCGTGCAGAGCGTAGGACGTATGCAGCAGTAGCCAAGGCTCCCGGGCTCATGATCCGCCAGAAGGAAGGTGGAGTTCACACCAAGTGCAAGAGGGAAAAGGCAGAAGGGTTTTAAGCAGAAGAACAACACGATCGGGTTTTGACTTAGGATGATGGAAAGGGGAGGCTTCCTCATGCTCTGCCTCTTGTGCATCCACAAACCTCATTTCTTTCAACTCTGGCTCTTGTCTGGAATCCTCCCTTCTTTCAGCTCCAAATTCCTCCGCCCTGGCATCGTGTCTTGGCATCGTCTCTTGACTGCAAAGTCGTCTTGACTGTTCCCCTGCATCCCCCTGGCCCTTTGCCTCACAGCACACAGTGATCTTTTTACACAAGAAATTGAACCATGTTGTTCTCCTGCTTAAAACCCACCAGCGGCTTCCCATTGCACGTACAAAGGATCCTAACGGGGGCCTGCAGGCTGTCCCCCCTCTGCCCCGTCTCACACCACACCCACCCTTTCCCACGTGATCCCACCACGCTGGCTCCTCTGTTCTTCCAGTGAGCCAGGCTCACTCCTGCCCCAGGGCCTTGCCACTTACTTCTGCCTCTGCCTGAAAAGCTCTCTGCCTGTTGCTCCTTCCCCACCTTGAAATGCTCAGCTTGATATTCCTCCCCTCCGAGTCCAGTCCCTAGCAGGTCTGACTGGCTGAGATTGGACAGCTACAGAATCTGGGGAAATGCATAAAGCAATTCTTTGCGAGCATTGAGTGGCAGCCGAGGCAGGGCTACAATCCTGGAGGGAAAGGATGTACATCAAGGTGAGCTCCATTTCTCCCTGGATTTCTCTCTGGCGCATTTTCCAAAGCCTGGGCCAGGAGTGGAGCCCAGGCCGTGCGGCGGTCCTGCTAGATGGAGGGCTCAGAGGCTGGGGATCAGAGGCGCTCTGATATCTGGGTCTGGGGAACAAAGTAACAGGAAGGAGAGAGCCTGGCACTGCCCCGGAAATGCCCCCTTGGGTCCTTGGCTGAATTCTAAGCTGAGCAGCATAGTGTGGGACTCTGGGGCCTCGCAAAGGAGAGCAACTGGTCGGCCAATTGCTGGAGAGACCTCAGCAGTGGCACACCGTCACCAAGTTGGCAGACTTTCGGCCAAGCCCCAGTTGAGCGTCCTCGGCAAATACTCAGGGGCCTCAGCTGCTACCACTGAAAGTCTGGGACCCAGGAGCAAGGTCCACACCATAGGAGGACAATCAGGCCCTAGGACGGGGTTGAAACTCACATACACCTGCACAGGAATGATACGGTCTGCTGATCATCCCACGACCTGCCAGAGGAAGACACACTCAGGAGTCGCTACCACATCTCATCCTACACGATGTCCAACATACAAAAGATTTTGAAAATTACCAGACACATGAAGAAGATGGAAAATGGACTTAACCAAGAAGATAACCAAAGATCAACCAAACAGTTGATAAAAACAGACCCAGAGAGGGGTGCCTGGGTGGCGCAGTCGGTTAAGCGGCCGACTTCAGCCAGGTCACGATCTCGCGGTCCGGGAGTTCGAGCCCCGCGTCAGGCTCTGGGCTGATGGCTTAGAGCCTGGAGCCTGCTTCCGATTCTGTGTCTCCCTCTCTCTCTGCCCCTCCCCCATTCATGCTCAGTCTCTCTCTGTCCCAAAAATAAATAAAAACGTTGAAAAAAAATTAAAAAAAAAAAAACAGACCCAGAGATATCTAGATATTGGCATGAGCAGACAAGACCTTCAAAATATAGGAAAGATTGGGGTGCCTGGGGGCTCGGTTGGTTAAGCATCTCACTTCAGCTCAGGTCATGATCTCATGGTTTGTGGGTTTGAGCCCCACGTCGGGCTCTGTGCTGACAGCTTGGAGCCTGGAACCTGCTTCGGATTCTGTGTCTCCCTCTCTCTCTGCCCCTGCCCTGCTCGCACCCTGTCTCTCTCTGTCTCTCAAAAATGAATAAATGGTTCATTTAAAAGAAAATGAACCATTTAAGAAAAGAAAAGAAAAGGAAAGAAAAGAAAATGGTTCATTTAAAAAATATTTTTTTAATATAGGGAAGATAGACAAAATGAATGAAAAGATGGGAGTATTTCAATAGAGAATCAGAATCTCTTTAAGAAGGATAAAATGGATATTCTAGAGCCAAAAAAATAGAACAAATGAAATGAAGAACTCATAGGATGGAATTATCAGAAGATAGGACACAAGAGAACACAGGATTAGTGAACTAAACACAGGTCAATAGAAAATCCAAAGTAACGCACAAATATTTTTTAAAAAGGAAGAAACAGAACAGTTTCCAAAGATGTGGGATAGAGTCAAAAACTCTGGATATCCAGGAAATGAGAGAAAAATAGGACAGAACAACATATTTGAATAAATAACGACCCCAAATTCTCCACACTTGATTAAAAAAACCCTCGAATCTACCATTTTAAGACGCTCACAAAAATCCAAGCAGGATAAATATAAATAAAACCACACCAGGCACATCACAGTCAATTTGCCAGAACCCAAAGATAAAAAGGAAATCTTAAAGCAGTCAGAGACAAAATAACACATGTATTTCAGAAAAACAAAACCAAGCAAAAAAAAAAAAAAAAAAAAAAAGGACTCGGATAAAAACAACCAATTTTTGAACAGAAGCTATGGTAACCAGAAGGCAACTCAATGAGATCTTCAAAGGGCCAAAAGAGGGGGAAATATCTGCCTACCTAAAATTCTAAATCCAGATCCTCACCAGAAGAAATAACCAAGTTCTTCGGACAGAAGGAAAACAGATCCCCAGGACTGAATGCACAGCTCAGACACGTGAGGACATGTGGGAAACGTAGATCATTGCTTGCTTTAAACAACAACAGTAACAACGCCTCGTGACATTTATTAGACAGAGACATAATATATATGCTAAAAATGAAGAAAAGAACAAAGAGGAATGGAGATAAACTGTTAAAATTTTTGCATTGATCATTAATAATTATTCACTTATTTGGGACTTCTGCATTACCTGCTAAAAGTACCAATGTAAGGTACATTTAAATAATTAACAGGTACACTTTGAAATCTCTAGGGCAAATACTGAAAAAATGAGGAACAGAATGAGCTAACGGAGAAGAAAAATGAATAATAGAAAATATTTATGAATACCAAAAGCAAAGGCCAGAAAGGAGAAACAGAACAGAACAGACAAAGAGAACAAAAACCCAATTCTATCATCACATGCGTGAAATGTACGTGGACCAAACACCTGAACTGGAAAGCAGAGGCTGTGGAACTGAGCTAAGTGAAAACACACCAGTCGCATGCTATTTCGAGGATGCCCGTGGGTTGGATGCAAAAGGATGAATGGTGTACAAGAAGTTGAGGATTCCATGAAAACACTAAGGGAAGAAGCTGATGTGCCTACTTTAATGTCAGACAAAGTATAATTTGGGCAAGAAGGCTGAGAGATAATGAGGGACCCTTCATCACGATCAAAGAATCAAGTCAGCAGGAAAACGTAATTTTAAGTCTGCGTGTATCTTATAAATAGTTTCCACGGGCACCTGGGTGGCTCAGTCGGTTGAGCGTCCAACTTCGGCTCAGGTCACGATCTCACAGTTTCGCGAGTTTGAGCCCCTCATTGGGCTCTGCGCGGACAGCAAGGAGCCGACCTCAGATCCTCTGTCCTCCTCTCTCGTTCTCTCTCTCTCAAAAATAAATAAACGTTAAAGAAAATTTCCAAATATATGAATCAAAACTAATATAACGCCAAGAAGAAATACACAAATGCACACTCAGAGATTGCAAACGTATCTGTGTAAATAACAAAACACATGGACAAAATGTTGGTGAAGACACAGAATATCTGATTAGCACAATTAACCACCTTGGACTGATCACAATCCTCAAGAACTCTGGAATAGTCACTCCTTACAAGGACCTCCAGGATACCTACCAAAATAGACTATAACCTGGTCGCTAGAACAAATCTCAAACTTTAAAACAACTAAAACAATATAGTGTATGTTTTCTGACCACAGTGAAATAAAACTACGAATCAGTAACGAAAACATAACCAAAAAAGTCAGCAGGTGCTTGGGAACTCAGCAACACGTTTCTGAATAACCCATGGGCCAAGAGAGATGCCGCAAACAGGAATTAGAAACTACTTTGAACCAAATAGACATAAAGCACAACATATCAAAATGTGGGGAATGTAGCTGAAGCAGTGCTCAGCAAGCATTGCAAAGACTTAAGTGCACAGATCACAAAAGAAGAACCTGCTGAAAATAAACGATCTAAGCTTTCAACACAAGACGCAAGAAAAAGAGAAGCCAACTAAATCAAAACAAAGGGGAAGAAAGGGAGCGATTCTGTAAACAGAATCCGGTGAAATAAAATACAGACATACAATGAAGAAAATCAGCAAAACCCAAAGAGAATCCTTTGCAACGAATGACAAAATTGCTGCAGAGAGAGAGAGAGAGAGAGAGAATATGGGTCAAAGGGCTCAACGCTAGATGTCTTAACAGATATGCAAGACCACCGTGAGAGTGATGAGCATTTCTTCCTGTGATTCCTGAACATCGATTACCGTCCACACGTGTGGACAGTGACTCGGGGAAGCCCATGTCTTGGCCAAATCACAGACGTGGTTAAGTACAGAGCTGGGTTTGACCTCAGAGTGAGTCCTAAAGCCTCTGTTCTTTCCGTTGTCCCTTTCAAGACCCAATGCAGAGCCTGATGAAGGTGTTAGCCAACCTATGGTGGTGATCGTATTGAAACATATAAATGTTTCAAGTCAACACGTTGTGTACCTTAAGCTTATACAATGTTATATGTCAATTATATCTTTAAAAGAGAGAGAGAAAGAGAGAGACTCAATGTGCAGAATTAGGACCTGGACTGCTTGAAAATCTCCTGGATCTGAAAATATGAGCTCTTCTCTTAAAAAACAAAAGAATTTTTTTTAATGTTTACTTATTTTTTGAGAGAGAGACAGAGTGTGAGCGGGGGAGGGGTAGAGAAAGGGAGGCACAGAATCCGAAGCAGGCTCCAGGCTCTGAGCTGTCAGCACAGAGCCCGACGTGGAGCGTGAACCCACGATCTGCGAGATCATGACCTGAGCTAAAGCTGGACGCTTAACCGACTGAGCCTCCCAGGTGCCGCTGAAAACGTGAGCTCTGATGTTAAAGCTGAACACGGCCCCCTCCGCCGCCATCTCACCCGACACCCGTCTAAACAGCCTGAGCAGAGGGGCAGGCTTGTGTCTCAGGTTGTGCACAGGAAGGGGCCATCCGGGTGGGAGTCCACCCTTCCTGCGACCTGACGGCCCAAGTTATTTAAAGTTCCCCGTGCCCGCGTTCTCGCATCTGCTAAATGGGGACAATGATCGTCCCTCCTCCGAGGGCTGCTGGACGCTCACCTGAGGAAAGGGGACGCTCCGCACTCTAGAAAGTTAGCAAGATGATGAGAAGGCACCGATTCCAGATCAACCTACCTGGGGGCCGTTGCTTGCCCTCAGAGCTCGCCCTGGGTCTGCAGAACACCATGGTCTTTTCTCCTCCTTTTCCAAACGTGCTTCTCTCGCTCCTGCTCCGTCGATGTTTCCTCGCGGGGCACTGGATACCTCGGCACTTCCCCCCACCAGCGACGAAGCAGCTGAATTGCCATCATTTCTGGAATTCTCCATGCGTAAGGAAGGCCCCATCCACCTGCCAGCCAGACCCGGTTTCTCCTCCAAGGGCGGCCCGTGGGCTTCTGCGGTCAGTTGCCCTGACAGCTGAGTCACCTGCACCCCCCTTTCCACAGCACCCTCCTTGCCCCCCACCATCTTGCTTTCCCCCTGCGGACCCTCCTCCGCTCTCACCAAGCGGCCCCCAGCTGTGCTGGCCCCCAACGCGACTTCTGTCTCCAGGACGCAGAGCCTGCTCAGAAGATGGGCGTTCTCCCCCCTGAAGGCCTGGACCGTGTCTTCTATCCCCAGCACCACGCCCTTCATCAGCTCTTTGTAACTGACCCCGAGCTCCGAGATCAGCGCCTTGAGCTCCCGGTTTTCCATTGTGACGTGCTCCATCACACCCTTGGATTTTCTGGCGCTCTCGGCCATGGCTCTCTGAAGCTGGGCCAGGCGCCCTTTCAGCTGCTCGTTCTCCTCTTCGAGCTCGGAAATTTTGCCGTAACTTTTCCCGTTGCAGTCTTCCAGGTCAGAAACGACCTGTCGGTATTGGGCCAGCTCCCTCTTCAAGAGCGCGATGTCTCCGACCAGCGTGCTGTTGTCCTGTTCGAGGACCGCCATCTTGGTCACATTTCTCTCCCTCTCTTCCTCGAGGGCGCACACTTTTCGACGGCATCTCTCTCGGTCGCCCCGCAGCTCGGCGTTGTCACGTAAAACTTGGCTTCTCTCTCGTTTCAGCCCAGAAATGAGCTGGTGAAACCTTCTCCTCTCTTCTTCAAGGGCTCTCAGTGGCTGGGAGGGCTGGTTCCCACCCAGCTCGGAGGGCCACTCTGGACCTGGACCCACGTCATCTGAATCAGGCACCATCCCTGGGAGAACGGTGCTGGTCCCCAGGACCTCCGTCCCGCCTGGTCCGACCTCTTCGTCGGTCCCCCCGGGTCTGACCTCTCTGGCCAAACAAATATCCGAGCCCTGGTTTGCCAAAGCCTGCTGGGAGTGAGCATTCTCCGGGGGGCTGTGCTGTTTCCGAGCCAAGCTCTTGCTTCCTCCGGCCGGCGTGGAGGTTGGCCACCATCGCCCCCCACCCCCACGCTGCAGGATGGAGAGTTGCTGGGAAGAAGCTTCTGCCTCCTTCCCAAATTCATCTCTTCTGAGCTCAGACCTGTCAGGTTGTTGGCTCAGAGCCCACGGATCACTGGTAGGTTCAGTTCCCCTGGGTGGAAAGGCCGATCGGGGAGACAGTGTCAGACCTCCCTCCGCCACCGGGGAGAGCGTTTCCTGGTGCTCACGTTCCTCAGGGCCAGGCTCCCCTGGGATATCCCTGTGGGCCAGACAAGACCCTTCTAGAGATGGTGCTTTCTCCTCCTTCTCTCCTTGCCTTTGGTCCCCAGGGCTTTCCTCTTGCAGATTCGGAGCATTTGCAGACCACACGAGCGTTTCCTCCTCGCCCTGCCCTGCAAGGAGCTGAGTGCCTCCTGGACTTGGCCTCTGGGAGCCCTGGGTCCTGGCTGGGGGGGCCTCTTCCTCCTCCGGTGACGAAAGCCCTCCCTCCCTCCACCTCCTACTCAGGGGTGCGGGACCCTCAGTTGACACGGAGGCCTCCTCCTGCAAAAGAGGCCATGGGAGCTTTGGCCTGGGCCAAGGGCAGGAGACAGAGGCCTGGGTTTCTGAGGCCCCGTTCTCGACCGGCTCGCCCTCTGGGGCTCTGACGCCGTCCCCCAGGCTCGGGTTGTCTCGGCTTTCCTGACTTAGCTTGCTCTCATCACCAAGGTCTGCCTCCTTCCTGCCCCGACTCCTCCTTGCCCCCTGCTCCTCGGTTCTCCACTCTGGGGGCCCTCCTCCCTCCTTCCAAGCGCCTTTCACATCTCTGGGTGACTTGAATTTGTGACTTGAGATCTGGGGGGGCTCGTGGCAGAGGGAGGCATTCTGGCCCCTTCTCCAGTGGGGATCCCGGCAGGTGGGTCCTCCGGCTCTGGGGGCAGGTGGGAACCTGGCGTCCAGCATCCGTCGCATCTGGGATTCTTGTGGAGAAGACTCCCGGAGCAGGAGCAGTGGCGGCAGGGAAGGGGGGTCCCCGGCCGGCCCCCAGGGAGGGAGTGTGGACGTCTGCACCAGGACCTGGGCAGCTGCTAGCCTCTGCTCCGAAATCCCGGCCAGCTCCACGGGGAGGAGTGAGCCATCCCTGTACTGGCCCGGGGGGCAGCCACAGATGAGGAGAAAAGTCTGCGCATCCAAGCTGGGCTCAGCCGGAGTCCGCTAGGGATGGGAAGAGAAGAGAAGGGAAGGGAAGGGAAGGGAAGGTGTGAAGCGAGCCCTGCCTCTCTTTAGTCCCCCACACCTCTCAGACCTCATCTCCTGATGCTCTTGGTGCTTCCTCACCCAGCCACACGGGCCTCCCTGGCACACCAAGCCTGGTGCCACCCCAGGGCCTTTGCACCTGCTCTTCCCTCTGCCCAGAATATCCCTCCCCAGATCCCCTCGTGGCTTACTCTCAACTGATGCATGTCTCTGCTCAGACGTTACTTCCTCAAGAAGCCCCTGACTGTTTCCCCACACGGTTCATGTTCCCTTTTACTGTGCTCCCCTCCCCACATCCCGCTGCACATCTACGTGGGCATCGTCTAACGCCCCTCAGCCCTGCGTGTCCAATACGGTAGCCACAGGCCACCGGCCACCAGCCACATTCCAAGAGCACCGGACATTTCCGTAGTTGTGGGAGATCTAGGGGACAGGGCGGGGCAGGGCCCTGGGCCTAGACCAGTGCCGGGCCCGCAAGACATACTAATTCAGTGCATGTATCCAGGGAGGAGACTGGGCCAGCTCACAGGCTGGGCTGGGGAGGGGCTGCTAGGAGGGAGGGGGGCCTGGGAGGGGCAACTTGGCTCCGTGCGGCCTGACTGACCCGCGGCCCCGGGCTGGGGACCTGCCCACTCCCCACCCAGGTCTCAGGCTGTTACAGTGCATCCCCTTGAATCTCCCTCTCAGTTAGTTCCAGAACGTTCTTCCAAGCCCTTCTTGAGCCCCTTCTCCCGCCGCCCACGCGCAGTAGGGCTGGAGCCCTGGGCTGGCAGAAAGCCTCCGACCTCACCCGTCCACGGTCAGATCCTGGGACATCTTCCAGGGTCTCATCTGTGGCCTCCAGGCCTGCCACCACAACACAGGGGCCTCGCCCGGCCCCGACACGGTCCCAGGAGCAGCACGCCTCGGAGGGCTGGCCTGGGAGGCAAGAAGACCCCAAGAGTTAAAGAGACCCTCCTAGGGGTTTTCTCACAACTGTTGCCAGTGACTGAGCCCCCTGCACTTGGGAGGCCCGGCTCTTCTCACGGACTCACGTCCTCCGAGCCCCAGAGACAGCCAATGGCCGCAACCTTCCAGGCGAGGAAACCGAGGCTCGCGGATGGGGAATGACTGTACCTTCTCCGGCTGTGTGGCATCGAGCAAGCGACACTACCTCTCTGAGCCTTAGCTTCCCCTCTGCAGAATGGGGCAGTCGCCCCCCCCCCCGCCGCCCCGCTCCCGCCCCGGCACACTAGCATGTCCTAGGCGAGCTAGCCCGTCAGCGGAGGTCCACGCAGGCACCCGACGCACCCGACGCACCCACACACCTGCTGAACTTCTCGGGCCAGGGGCGCCGGGGGAGCAGAGGGTGGTCTGCAAGCCTCGGCTTCGGCAGGCATCCAGGGCGCCCTCCCCGGGCAGGGCCAGTGGCTCGTCCTGAAGCTGGCTCAGGGCGTCCTTGAGGAAGACACAAGGAGGGAGCTGGGAGGATGCTTCCTCCAACGACTCGGGAGGGAGCCGGGTCCCCAGCTGAGAGCAGAGGGCATGAGGCCTGACCCTGGCCCCAGTGCCCTTGGTCCGAAGGCCAAACCCCTCCTATTGGCACGACTCAGTTCAGCAGACAACGAGGTGTGGCACTCGGTTCTCCGAGGAGTGTCTGTCCGGCCAAGATGCCCCCGGGCTCCCTAGTCCCCTCTCTTTCCCGAAGGTCCTCTGTGTCCCCCCAGCAGAGGCAGGTGCCTGCCCGGGGGCCCCAGGCAGTCCTGTCTTTCAACCGTCAACAAGTCCCAAATGCTGCAGCCAAGGGTCTCCAGGGGACACCCCTCCCCTTGGCCTCTCCCAAACGGCAAGCCAGCTGTGCGGACGGAGCTTCCCTGAGCCGGCACCCGCCCTGCAGGGCATCGTGCAGACCCGGCCCAGCGCCGATCCACCGTCCACGAGGGGCTGGGGACGGGCCCCCTCCGGCTTCCCACAGCCCCCGCTACTTGGAACCAGGTTCTAATGGGCGCTGTTTGCTTCTGCCCTTGCTTCCCCACTAGACCTTGAGTCCGTCAAGCCTTCCACTTGGCCTCATGTGGTTGGCGCCCTCACCTTGGCCTGGCACACATTAGGTGCTTAATAAACGTTCGATAGATGGATGGGCAGAACTTGCAGAAAGACAGGTATGCAGCACTTATTCAGCAAACACTTATTAGGCTCCGACTGTGTGTCCGGTGCTATTCTAGGTGCAGGGGTAACAGAGAAGAACAGGTAACATCGTCCCCCTGTCCCCTGTCCCCCGGCTGCTCACCTGCTCTCAGCAGAGCCCTGCATCGACACCTAGCCAGGCCTCCCGTCCCCCCACATCCCACTCACAGTGCCAGGGACCCCCCCTAGCTTGCACTCTCACACCTACAAGGCCTCCCGTGCCTCCCCCTCCCCAGGCTGGGATCAGTTCAAGGCTGACATAATACACTGTCGGGGTGGGGGCAGGGGGGCTGATACTCCTCGCCCTGGTTTCTGCTCACGGTGGCCTCCCCGCCCCTCCCCAGCCGGCTTCTTGCCTGCCTCTGCACGTCCGCAGATGCTGTTCCTTCTGCCTGGCTACACGTCTTCCTAGGAAGGACGGGGGTTGCCCGCACCTCTCTCTCTGCCCCTCCCTGCACACCCCGCTCAGCAGTGGAGCCATCCCGGTGAGAATGGAAACCAGATCAGGTTGCTCTCCTGTCTCGGATGTCCCACGCTTCCCGCTGTGCAGAAAGAGGAAACCGCGGCCCCACTGCCCCCACCCTCGTTCTGCTCCTTAAAGGGACCCTTCTCCCCGCAACGCTGCCTCAGAGCCCTGCACCCCTAGTGCCTTCTGCCTGCCTCTCTTCCCACCCCTCTGCCCGGCCAACCTGCTCTTCTCTGGGCTCCGCGTAAAGGCCAGATCTTCAACGAGGGCTTCCCTGGCCCTCCCCCAAATCAAGTCCCTTCCCTCCCTCTAGCATCTTCCGCTCACTCTCTGGGTTTGGGACCTCCCGGCTGTCTGTGTGATGTCACGTCCAGCGTCCTCACAGACCAGGCACCTCAACCCCGGCTGCACCTTAGAATCCCCCGGGGGCTTTGCCACAGAGCAGGGCCTCGGCCCAGAGCCCCCAAAGCCAGAGGGACCTGGGCGCCGGCCTCGTGTTCCGCGTGTGGGGTTTTGATTTCATCAAAATCACCACCAGAAAGAGGGGGAGAAGAGGAAACGGAGGAGAGAGGAGGTCGTGAGAGGAAGAGGAGGGAGCAGGATGGACAAAGGGAGACAGAGGCTCCACGTGGAGGGGAGCAAGAGAGCGATGGCAAGGAGGAGGGAAGAAGGGAGGAGGGAGAGCCGGGAGGGCAGCGTCGAAGGCCAGCACCGCAGCTCTGTTTGCTTCTGTTTGGATTTCGTTCCGATACCCAAGTTGACTTCAATTCGGTTCAACAAATACTTGCCGGGCCTCAGCAAAGTGACAGACCCTGTTCTGGAGCTGGGGACACCGCCGCGGATAAAACACACAGACCCCCCCCCCGCCTCCGGGAGGTGACTTGGTGGGGGAGGGGGACATCCTAGAAGAAGGTGCTACACGCCCTTCATTTCACAAGTGACCAAACCACTACTCAGAGAGGGACAGTGGCCGGTCCAAGGTCACACAGCACACACGGAGGGAGAACAGAACCAGAGCTCGGGTCTTGAACTGGGTCCGAGCTTTCTCTGCCCTTCCCTGCCTCCCCACCCCCGCTCAGTCTTGTCAACCCTTCCTGCCTTTTGGTGCTCGGGATGGGGGGGGGGGAGGGCAGCGGCCCCCAGTTTTACGTGGCTTCAGCTTTCACATGCAATTATGGGGAAAGATAAGCAAAAAAGAGGAAAATGAGGAATACAGAGCTATCCGGACACAAACACGATCAGTGTGTCAGAATATATCCATCCACCTGGGCTTTCTTCTATGCAGAGACACTTAAATTCTTCCAAAAGTCCGTTTCTACAAAATGCCCATTTTTGCCTCATGCGTTTCTCATTTGATGATACGGAAGGATCATCTCCCCACAAGTTCTCCCATAACGTGGTGTTTTACGGCTGCCTCGGAACCTCTGACAGAGGGGATGCCTTAGCTTACCAAGTCAGGGCCTTCTAATTGTCCGTTTAGGTTGTTCCGATTCTCACCAACTATAAACCGCACTGGGGCACTTTTAATGTTTGACCAGTATTCAGAATAAAATGGGACCTTTTGTGTATGTGTATTTATTCTGTAACTAACGGACTTGATCTTTCTGTGGAAGACCACTAGACATTCGTCTTTCCTTTTGTGTTACTTGCACGTCCGTGGCTCTGCTGTGTTTTATTTTTTGACCCTGCCGGCCCACGCTTTAAAGCCCTTGCTGACTACTGGAGTCCCAAGTATGCAATACAGACTTCTGCACAAGTGAGAGCCAGAGCGGGGACGGGGCTGCCTGGAACTTGAACTTGCTGCACAATGAAACGATTCCTGTAAACGCCACCAGGGGGCGCTCTACCCACACTGCCGGGGCAGAGACGTTCTGGGAGCTTCCCACATTCTTGATGCTGGGGTCACCAGGAGCTTGATCTCTGCTCTGGCATGACATTTTTAAGTGTGTAACTTTTCATCTCCCTGCACAAGCCCTCCCTCTAGTCCAGACCACAGTCCCTGGGCTGTCCCCTGCTGTAGCAGTCTATGGCCCAGGTCTCCCCTACCTGCCCCTGTGTCTGTCTCCCCTATAAAATTTCAAAGAGCAGGGTCACCCTTCCAGCCCCGGTGCCCTTTCTTGTCTTGCAAACCACAGTCCTTTGAACTATCCTCTCACCCGTGCCCTGAACAGAAACGCTCTCCCCAAACTCCTCCCCAGGCCACGGTTTGTCATTGCAGTGGCCCGTCCCTTCAGGGACCTGGGCCCCAAGGCATTTGTTTTGGAAACTGGATGGTGTGTGATCCCAGGCCAGTGGCGTGCCTTCTCTGGGCTGTGAGGCTGGGTACAAGGACAGGGGGATTCCTGCCTGGCTACCTCCCAGCGCTGATGAGATCCGGCTTGGAAAAGTGCTTGTAAATACAAAGCAAATAAAGCACCTTCCCGTGACGGTTCACTTCACCATGACCCAGGACGCCCAGGGCACATCACAGGTAACCACTGGGCTGTTGAGGGGGTGGCTCCCCGATGACGGGTAACTCTTTATCTCATGTGCTTCCCCGGAGCTGGACGCCACCCGGGGTTCCCAGCGCACTGCCGTTGTGAGGCCGCCCCTCCGGCCGGGATTTTCCATTTTCCACGGGCAGCGGAGCAAATCTCTTTTCGTGGTCGCTTGCCCACTGAACCGCTAGCTTGCCAAGCACCTCCCGGCCATGGTCAGGGCCCGGGGTTCAGGGCTGACTCAGACGAGGAGCAAACACCAGCCAGGCCCTGCACAGAGAGAATTAGGGCCTCCAGAAGTGGGTCATGGCACTACAGGGGCACTGAGGAGCGAATGAGCTGGAGGTCAGGAAAGTCTTCTTGGAGGAAGTGGTATTCCCACTGAATGGAGAGAGGGTAGCAAGGGTTTTTAGAGCAGCCGAGGAGAGCAGGTGGTAGGAGCTTCCAGAAGCAGGGAAGGCTACAGGATGCAGAAGCTTCTAGACACAGGGAAGGCTGCAGGCTGCAGAAGCTTCTAGACACAGGGAAGGCTGCAGGCTGCAGAAGCTTCTAGACACAGGGAAGGCTGCAGGCTGCAGAAGCTTCTAGACACAGGGAAGGCTGCAGGCTGCAGAAGCTTCTAGACACAGGGAAGGCTGCAGGCTGCAAGAGCCTGCAGCATTCAGGGGCCTGCAGGAGTTCAGTGCGGCCAGGACAGGGTGGGGGTGGGGGGCTAGTGGGCAATAAGCCTGGAGGAGCCCAGCCTAGAGTGTGGGCACCTTGAAGGCCATGGGTAGGAGGTTGAACTTGATCCCAGAGTGACAGGAGCCAGGAGGTTTACAAAAGGAGATTATTTGGGGCTTACCATGCCTATGCAGACAAAGGTGCTGAACACCTGGCTATAGCTCTTAGCACCCCCCCCCCGGCCTCCAACCCCTTTGGAAACATACTGTCGGCTTCCGGAAACCACACACGCGTGCCATGTTCTCAGAACTCTGCCTACAATCCTGTAGGAGTGCCGCCACGGGCCGCTGAACTTGATACAATTCTCCACTGAGACCCTGAAGGTCGACGTGTGGCTGGGCAGTTTTGTTATCAGTAGGTTCTAGCACTGAAATTTTAAACCTCAGCTATACTCCCCTGAAAGCTGGTACCTGGCTGGCATTTTATGCCTCCCCAGGAGCCCTCTCCAGACGGCCATTTTTGACCCCAAAATGCCCCAAGTCGGGGCTGGCACTGCCCTCTGAGAATAAGACAGACCCCAGCAGACTGTCACAGCCTGTGGCCCTGGGTCCGGCCCATATTCTTTTTTAAAAAATATTTATTTACTTCTTTTGAAAGAGAGAGAGAGAGAGAGAGAGAGAGCAGGGAGGGGCAGAGAGAGAGGGAAACAGAATCCCAAGCAGGCTCCAAGCTGCCAGCACAGAGCCTGACACAGGGCTGGAACCCACAAACCGTGAGATCGTGACCTGAACCCAAACCAAGAATCAGTTCAACCGACTGAGCCACCCAGGCAACCCCAGCCCCTATTTTAAATGCCAGGGTCCCCAGCAGGGACCCACAGACTGACCGTCAGGCCCCTTCCTCAGCCCCACCCCCTCCACCTACGAGGTCTCGTCATCCTGTGCAGGCAGGGAATCGTCATAGGAACTTTCCCAGCCCCTGTCCTGAGCCCAAGCCAGGCGGAGGCACCAACGGGACACCCATTAGTACTGACTACTATGCCACCGACCAGTAAGTGCTGGAGGGCAGAGCATGGCACTCAAAAGTCCAAGGAGGCACAGCTCCTGCCCCACTACTTAGCATGTCCGTGACCCTACTATGAGGTTATGGCCTCTCCGTGCCCTCACTTCCTCATCTGTGAAATAAGGACAAAATAGTGCCTCCTTCCTCAGATGGACTAGACGAGTGACAGCTAAAGAGCACGGAAAATCGCACATGGCATGAAGATGCCATTGTCAGTATCCACCCAGGCAAAGCTGGCCATGCAGCCCGTGTCCCTGCCACCTCGCGGGTCTTCACGACTGTTTGTCCAGAGGGGTACTTGTTATGGATTGAATTGTGTCCCCCAAATTCCCAAGTTAAAGCCTTCATCTCCAGTATCTCAGAATGTGACCTGATTTTGGACATGGCGGTAGGGAGGTCTTTGCAGATGCAACCAGTTACTATGAGGTCCATTAGCGTGACTGGTGTTCTTAAAAAGGGGGACGTTTGGGCACAGAGACAGACAGAGAGGGGAGATATGCCGTCAAAGCACAGAGGGAAGACAGCACCCACCAGCCCAGGAGAGGGGCTCGAACAGACCGTCCCTCACGGCCTCAGAAGCCCATGAATCCTGCCACCGCCCTGACTTTGGAGGTCAAGTTCCAGAACTGCTGTCTCAACCACTGTGTTCGTGGCAGCTCCGATAAATGACAATTTCCGTCCAGACACGATTTATGTTCCAGAATTACAATAAGGTGCCAATATAAAAATGTACACTTCTTTCCTTTTATCTGGCGAATATAATAGAGGAAGAATGAATAGACCACACAGAAGAGAGAAAACAGGGGCAGAGGGTTGCTATTTTCTTTTTTAAAAAATGACCACAGAGAAACTCATTATTAAAATGAGCCAAGCGGGCTGCCCTTCATTCCCTGAGAAAACATAGCACATTTAAAGGTCTAGTTAATTTGAAAGAGATTTATCTTATCCAAAGAAAAAGTGGATTCTGTGTGTGTGTGTGTGTGTGTGTGTGTGTGTGTGTGTTAGCTTGTTTAACGAGTGATCTTCTTTCGGTAAGGTTGCTCACTGATTTTTCCTTAGATGTAATTTGGAGGGAGGCAGGATCCGGAGCTCTTGTAAGGAGCTGAGTTAACTCTCCCTGCCAGGGAGGCAGGCTGGTGCAGGAGGAACAGAGCACTCTGGACTCCCATCAAACCTGGATCGGGCCCGAGGTCCGCTTCCCACTAGCTGTGTGACAACAGATCGATGCACTGCCTCTCTGAACCTCAGTATCCTCTATGTGGAGTGGGGATACCATTAGTACCCACCTCACAGCCTTCTTGAGCACTGAATGAAAATAATGCCTTTGAAAAACCCCCAGGAGGGTGCAGAACACAGGGCAGGAATAGGTTAAACGTGAGCTTTTACTCTACTGTCAGTCAAATGAAAGAATCAATGTCCAATCTGCTCTTGTTTGCAGATCGTAAGAAGTTCGCCCAAGGTCACACAGCTAGTCATTAAGAGAACCAGAAAGGGACGCAACCCTGTGTGCATAGTCCTGGGGACCCCCTGGGTGATGATGCTCGACCGAGGCTCCAAAGAGCCCCCGGACCTGGGCCCTGCCCTCAAGGAGCTCACAGTCTAAGGAAGGAGAACTGAAGAAACATGGACGGCACTCGCCACCAGGGAACCGTCCCCACCTTTGGAGTTGTGTGGGAGGAGGGAGAGGGGGTCATCATCTTCAGAAGGAAGACCTTACGGGCATGTGGCAGTTACATAACATGCACACCCAAGCGACTCATGTGGCCAGGGC
This sequence comes from Lynx canadensis, assembly GCF_007474595.2. Taxonomy (NCBI): domain Eukaryota; kingdom Metazoa; phylum Chordata; class Mammalia; order Carnivora; family Felidae; genus Lynx; species Lynx canadensis. The sequence continues at coordinate 201,073,368 of NC_044306.2, forward strand.
ATGGCACACGCCGGGTCTTGTTAACAGCTGGACAGCTGGATGGACAGGAGGGAAACAGATGATGAGGGATGAGGGGTAGCTGGCTCCCAGTAGAGTGGCGGATGGAGAGGCGGACAGCCAGATGGTGGGTTGAATGAGATGATGGGCATGGGTAGACAAGCAGATGGATGGATGTGCAGGCACATGGGTGAACTGGTGGATGGGTGGACGAGAAGGTGGACAGATGGGCGTGAGGTGGCTGTGCTGAAGAACGGGCGGGTGAAGGTGCGTGACGGCTATGCAGATGGGTGGGTCAGATGGACTGATTGAATGAAGGATGGATGGATGGGTGGATGGATGGATGGATGGAGGGGTGGGTGGATGGATGGAGGGAGGATGGATGGATGGATGGGTGGATGGATGGGGGGATGGGTGGATGGATGGGTGGGTGGATGGATGGATGGATGGATGGATGGATGGATGGATGGATGGATGGATGGGTGGATGGGTGGATGGTGGATGGGAGTGGGTGGATGGGTGAATGGGTGGATGGGTGGATGGGTGGATAGGTGAGTGGATGGATGGATGGATGGATGGATGGATGGATGGATAGATGGATGGGTGGATGGGTGGATGGGTGGATGGGTGGGTGGATGGATGGATGGATGGAGGATGGGTGGATGGATGGATGGATGGATGGGTGGATGGATGGATGGGTGGATGGGTGGGTGGTGTGGAATGGGGGGGGGATGGATGGGGGGGGATGGGTGGATGGATGGGTGGGTGGATGGATGGGTGGGTGGGTGAGTGAGTGGATGGATGGATGGATGGATGGATGGATGGGTAGGTGGATGGGTGGATGGGTGGGGGTGGGTGGATGGATGGATGGATGGAGGATGGGTAGATGGATGGGTGGATGGGTGGATGGGTGGATGGATGGATGGATGGATGGGTGGATGGGTGGTGGATGGGTGGGTGGATGGATGGGTGGGTGGGTGGGTGGATGGGTAGATGGATGGGTGGGTGGATGGATGGATGGATGGATGGGGCTGGTGAGGCTGGATGAGTGGATGAAGAGGAAAACTGGGGGACGGAGACGCTGGTGACTTGCAAGGGGCTGTAGGAGAAAGAGAAATCAGAAAACTCACTGGTGCCTTGGGTTGCGGCCACTTACCGGGCTGCACTGACCGGCAGAGGCAGGGCTGCGCGCGCTCTCCCCGGGGGCTTGGGCCCCCAGCTCCTCTCGCAGGCTGCGGTTTTGCTGGGCGAGGTCCTCCACCTGGCCCTGCAGGCCGATCTCCGACAGCTTGAGCTCGTAGATGCAGCAGCGAAGATCCTCCAGCTGCCCGCGGAGCCGGCGTTCCGTGGCGCGCTGCTCCCGCAACCGGCGCGCCGCTTCGTCCCGCTCGCGCTCGCCGCGCTCGGCGCGCGCCTGCAGGGCGCGCAGCTCCTCGGCCTCCCCACCGGGGCCGGCCGGGCCGAGGGCGCGGGGGCCGCGCGCGGCCGGGGCGTCCAGCTCCGCCAGCAGGAGGCCGGCCGCGTGACAGAGGCGCCGCACGTCCCGCTCCAGCCGCCGCACCTGCTCCCGCAGGCCGCGCTCCTGCTCGCGCACCAGGGCCAGCTGGCGCCGCTGTGTCCCTCGGCAGCGCTCCAGGGCCGCCGCCTGCCGCCCCAGCGCCTCGTCCTTGCGCCGCAGCCGCTCCCGCAGCCGCCGCAGCCGCCACCGCTGCCGCCTGGCCGCGCGCTCCTTCTCCAGAACCTACAAGTTGGCGGTGGAGTGAGGGCGTCAGGAAGTCAGCCCCGCACACCGTGAGCTCCCCGGTGGTGCTTGGAAGGAAACTGTGCACTGGGCCGGGTGGGCATCAGCTGGTGTGCACAGGGAGGCCCGCACTGGTGGTTCCAGTAGCGAATACCTCGGCACCACTTTATAAAGAGCTGCCTCCTGGACCCGCCTGGGTTTCCCCGCTTGTACCCAGGACCTCCCACATCTCTCCATTTCCATACCCCTCAAGCGTTCATGCCTGGCCCTGCAGAGGTCAGCCAGCCCTGGCTTCTGGTTGCTGAGACAAACCACAGCAGCCGTATTGGGAATACCCCCCAAGAACTAGGTACGGTTACTCCCCCCCTTGGGATGCTCATAAGTGGCTTGTTTCATCATCAGTCTCCACAGCCAGGATTCCAACCTCTGCGTATCTGAAAGGTCTGGAGAACACAGCTCTCTCTGTTCTTAGACCTAGCCTCCCTCCGGGCCCTTGAGCTGTGAGCTGGACTGGGGTGACCCAACCACTGGGTCACGGGAGTCACCCGCGAGTCCTGGCCCAGTTTCCAGAATGAATCGATCACAAGGGGTCAAACTATTTCTATGTGAAGCTCTCTCTCAGCCACCCGTGCCTGCTGTCGGCAGGGAGATCTGGTGGAAGACAGAACTGAGCGTGTGCGGAAGACGAAACCTGGGGACCGCTTGGCACGCTTTGTTCGACAGCTTGGTTTGGGGGACGTGGGGCAGAGAAACCTGGAGTCCGATTCCCCGGGAGGAAAACTGTCCCCAGCTATCCCGTAATCGGCGGTACGTTATCCCCTAGATGGGTCTGCCTTTATGGGCTTTCAGAAGGACCACAGGTCACTACAGAAATGAGATGGTTTTGCACGCAAATGCTTCCTGGGAACATTGACGCAACAGGACAAAACTGCCATTTGGCCCATATTGGGCATAAAGAGCACAGAGAACTCGTGCACGCACGCCTACAAAACTTGCTCCGAAGTGTGGGCATCTCTGGGGAGAGGTTCGGGGTTAGGGGGGCTGGGCTGGGTGGTAGCTGGGGCAGGCAATCTCGGAGGGTCCCCGAGCAGAGCACCTGTACCACTCTGACTTTGTGCCCCTCATCTGGAAGTGGGGCTCCTGACCGGTCTCCCCAGGAGCATACGGGTTACAGGAGACGGTAATAAGGAGATGCGTGTAGAAAAGGCTTGCGTCCCACACAACTGCTGGTCCTGCGGTGCCTCCGAGCCCCCTGACAGCACTGTCCCTGCTTGTCACCCTCGTCCTCTGTCTCCCGTCACACTGGGAACGACTCGTGACTGCAGGGCTGTGGCTGACTCGTCTTGGAAAACCTACATGTATATCGGGCACGGCCCCAAGCATATTTATTGAAGTATTTTCCACGGGGAGGTGGCATCCTTCCTGCTGGGAACCCACACAGCGCACTACCTTTCACGTGAGTGACGGCGTGCTAGGAGCTGAGACGGGCAATCCACTGTACTTTCTGCACCCAAGTTCAACGCAGAGGGCAAAGCAAAAACTGCCACTCGTATGTCTCCCTGGCATTTCGAAGGCGAATTTCAGCTCAACTGAACCCCTTATCTTTTCGTGCTCCACGTCTGTCTCCGTGAAGGCCGACATCGGGGCTTTGCACGCTTTTGTGACGGCTCCCCACGCTTTCACAGCTTGCCCCTTTCCACGCACACGTGTGCCACTGAAACAGAAGTCTCACCAAACAGCCGTCCTCCTTACACACGTCGCGCCCTTTCTTATTTTCTAGTCGATCCCGTTTTGGGAACTGGTTTCCCACCACGCTGCTGGGCCGTAAGCGGCAATCAGCGGAAACAGCCTCTTTGAGAGCCCCCTGTGGCTGTCCTGGAAGGCCTTCATTTCTGCCTCTGCAGTATTTCCTCACGTGCCCTGCCCTCCAGCCTTCATCATCGCCCCCGGAATATTTCGAGAAAGGCTAATTAATATTCATGAAAGGAGCCGCTGTTATTTACTGTGACTGTTGTCAGTGTTTAACGCGTGCCGACTCTCTTAACCCACACGACAGTCCAAGAGGGTTGGTCCTATAATCATTCCCATTTCACAGATGAGGAAACTGAGGCCCAGAAATCGCAGCCAGTGAGTGGCAGAGCCAGGGCTTGGCACCAGCTGCCTGCCTCTGGAGCCCACCCCCTTAACCACCGACTGTTTGTCCCACGCACCAACCTGTCTCTCTGCCTCCACCATCTCTGTCCCCCACGCATCTAGAATAATTTCCCCCAAACCCCGTCCTGAGCCTCTCCTGCTAAAGTTTCCTAGAGCCTGCTCCTCACTGCAGTCAATGTTTGGTTCACACCCTGGCCCTTCTGGAACCCTCCTGTCTCACCAGCGCCCTCTCCCGTGCCCACGCCCTCTGCTCCGGCCCCGGTACGCGCTCTGCACTTCTGTGCCTGCGCACAGGCTGTTCCCCACGCTCCACGTGCCCTTCCCACAAGGGCCAGGTCAGATGGCTTCCTGTAGCTTCCTCCCGCCCCCACCCCATGCACCCACACCGTGCCTGCACCCTCCTCCTGGCACCTGGCGCCCGGTTTGGGCGTTACCTGTTTCCTATCTGCGTCCCCACCTGCGTGCCAGCTCCTGAGGCCGGGGACCCTGCATCAGTCATCACCCGCTTGTCCCCAGGCCAGAGCCGGCTTCCCCGAAGTCAGTTACAAGGGCCACAGAAACGAACTTGAGGCCAAAGCTCCCGGTGCGTGCGCGGCCCCTGCACGTCACCCAGTGCTTTCGCCAGCCCCCTGCTCCCCGCAGATCCCAGCCAGGACCTCTGTGAGGCTGGCAGGGCAGGACGGCGATCCCGCTTTACAGATGGGGCCTGCTGAGGCCCAGAGAGACCACGTGACCCTGCCCCAGGCCCTGCAGCTCCCGCCTGCACCGTTGCAATCCAAGCACATGGGGTCACCCTGCTGGATGGAGAAACCAGTAGCGGAAACAAGGGGGAGGAGAGGGTACCTGGCTGGCAAGCTCGTCCCGCAGGGCTTGGAGCTTCTCCTGGGCCCGGGCAGCGTCGCTCCTTTCCTGCAACACGCGGGCGTTCAGCTGGTCCACACTCTGGAGGAGCTGTCTCTCCGACAGCTCTAGCTCCTGGATTCTGCGGCATTGAAGCGGGAAGATGCTTACTCAGGGTGCAAGTGTGGCCGGGGAGTTTCACAGACCCTGGGGCCAACCTCTGTGGGGTTTTTATGGGTTTTGCTTTTTTTTTTTTTTTTTGGTCATTGGGCCAGTTTGATATTCTGACAATATCACACTGTGCGAAACATTCGCACTATTTAAGATGATCTGGAACGCTTGCAAGATATCTGTCGAACAATACGGCACCATGCATCGAGAGTCTTAAACGCGTTCTCATCCCTGAGCCCGTAATCCCAAGTTCAGTCGACACCAACAAAGAAGGGCTGTGCCATGTGGCCTAAGAGCTTTGTCTGTGTCGTGTCAGTCCATGCTACGTTAGCAGCCTGCAGTAGGGGTAAGTAGCAGCCTTACCCCTACTTCACCCTCAAGAAAAGGGAGGATCAGAGAGGCCGGGCAACTTGCCCGAGGTCACACAGCATCCCAGAGCCCAGTCTGTCTGACTCCTGAACTCATGCTTTTTTAACCCTGCACTCTGTTGACCCCCGCATGAGCTATAACCTTTCAAATCTCTTCCGAGGAAATGAATGAAATTCAGAAAAAGTTTTCTGCAATTGAAATCATTCATCCTGTATTACTTACAACAGAGAGAAGGTGGAAACGGCCTAATAATTAGGGACGGCTCAGCCACAGGAAGCCTTTTCTTATCATCCTGGGGAAAAATGTGGAACTTGTATCGCAGGCCGGATGTGAGCCCTGACCCCAGCTCCGTCCGGAGGAGGTGCACAGGAGAATGGAGAGAAACCCAAGGGGACAGGCTGGTCCCGCTGGGACCCCAGGAACCACAAAGACTGCCCATCTCCTGTTCGTGCCTGGCTTCCAAGTCCCCTTAATGTGCCACTCTCCCCTCTATGACAGAAATCCAGGCAACACGTGGGAAGTGTGTTCACAGCCCACACCTGTGCAACCTTCACTCCTCGGCCCACGCCACACAGGGCGGCCTGCTCCGCTAGGACAGACTCTGTGCTCCCGGGGGAGGACCCCGCTTTGCTCCCTGACCCGGCCGCTGACCAGCCATGGGGCCTCACCTGGGATTGTTCCCCACCGTGACCCACAGTCTCTGCATCTGTAAGACAGAGGTACTTGTGCCTGGCTCAGAAGGGTTATTGTGAAGAAATGAAATGATGCATTATTATTCCTAATGAGGACAAGAGCCCCCTCTCCTGCCCTGAGGCCCTGGGGAAGGCTCTTGTAAGCGACGGAAGAGGGTGCGCCCCTTGTATGGATTGTAATCAGGTTCCTTCCAAACCGAACCCCAGGAATGGCCCCAGGTTAATCAGTCAGAGTCAGGCCGAGCACTCGATTGCTTATAAAATGTAGTGATATGGGGGCGCCCGGGTGGCTCAGTCGGTTAAGCCTCCAACTTCGGCTCAGGTCACGATCTCGCAGTTTGTGAGTTTGACCCCCGTGCCCGGCTTTGTGCTGAGAGCTCGGAGCCTGGAGCCTGCTTCCGATTCTGTGTCCCCCTCTATCTTTCTGCCCCTCCCTCCTTCTCCCTCTCTCTCTCTCTCAAAAATAAATAAAACATTAAAAAATGTGTTTTAAATGTGATATCTGAAAGGGATCAGAAAAGCCTCTCTTTCCATTTTTTGAGATCGACCCAGAACACTAAAAATGAGACAATATTTAACTCTGGTATTATCCCCACACTTGAAGCAGAAAATGACTAATCTCACCATGGCAGGCTGAATACTGGCCCCGCAATATATCCGGGCTCTAATCCCCGGCACCCATGAACATGGCTTGAAAGGCAAGAGACTGTAGCTGTGATGACGTGAAAGGCCTGGACACCATCTGGGTGGGCCCTGGTTGCCGTCACAGGTGTCTGTCCTTGCAGTAGGGAAGCAGAGGGAGATTCCCAGGTGACCCCTGAAGCTAGCCGCTAATCGGCTGACTCTGTGGGTGGGGGGAGGTGCCGGGGGCCAAGGAATGCAGCTGTGGATGCTGGAAACGAGGAGGGAGCAGATTCCCCCATGGCTCTCCCCACGCCTTGACGTTGGCCCCCGGGGTTGTCGCTGTAGGGCTTCAGCCTCCAGAACTGTCAGAGCATCCCTGTGTGTTGCCTTAAGCCACCAGGTTTCTAGAAATTTGTTTCAGCAGCCCTTGGAAACAAACACGCCCACGAATACGAAATAGACAATGAGGTGCCATTTTCCGCTGGCGACCAGTTACGCAAATATCACTACGCAGAGCTGCAGACTGCTTGCTATGAAACCAGGGGCACCACGAGAAATTGCGCCCCCCCCCCGGCTGCTATTACCACCCTGGGCGGGGCCACTGGGGTTCAAGTCCCAGTCCCACCCCCCACCACCACGTGGCTGGATGGGAGTGACTGTGGAGAAGTCACTTAACTACCCCACACCTTCCTTTCCCCATCTATAAATGGAGGATAACATTATCACCTCATTTTGGGTGTCGTCGTAAGGATTAAATAGAGGCGATTTAACAGTGCCTGGAACAGAGTAAGCACTCAGCGGCTAGCTTCTGTTACTTTTGTTGCAGTTTGGTTGGAAATGAACAGGCAACACTGATGTGGTAATAAAGATAGGAGGGGCTCTTCTTCCTCAAATTTCTAACAACGCTTCATTATTTTTATAATAAATGCTGTTTAATTTTAGCTCTGTCCTCCAAGTGAAGTCCAAAGACCAACCTTAACCGTACCCTAGCAAGATGAAACCCACGGTGCGTTCGACCCCCAGCTGCAGCTCTCAGTGACCCTGGATAAAGGTGGTTCGCCCTCCCCAGCCTCTGGTCCCCCGCACCTGCAGGATGGTGCGGCCCACCTTCGGAGCACAGAGGACGTGTCCTGCATTACACACAGGCAGGTCCAGGATGCCTCCTCCAGGATGGCCTCACCCCAGGCCCCAGCCGCAGAGGCCCCCTCCTCTGCATCGCTCATGGTGCCCCCAGGGCTCCTGGTCTCTCCCTTGCATGGAGGGATCTCCTTTGGCACACGCTTTCCCACCGTTTTCCACAGGCTCAGTGACTTTCTGGCTTTCACTGCCCATCTTTCTGGAGAAAGATCTGAATCCACACCGTGTGTGGGTTACACTCTCTCCAGGGCCGGGGCCCTACCTTCCCTGGGTCTCAACCCCCAGGGCTTATATTATGGGCTGATCTGCGTCCCCCTCAAATTCGTATGTTGAATTTGAGGACCTCAGACAGTGACCGTATTTGGAGACAGCGTCTTTACAGAGGTAACTGAGTTAAAATGAGGTCATATGGCTGGGCCCTGATCCAGTCTGACTGGTGTCCTCATAAGACTAGGGGATTAGGACACAGACACGAGAGGAATGACCATGTGAGGACGCAGGGAGAGTCCTCAGAAGGAACCAAACCTGCCTGTACCTTGAACTTGGACTCCCAGACTCCGTTAAGCCCCCCAGTCTGTGGTACTTTCTCAGAGCAGCCTGAGCAAACTACCATAACTTAGCACATGACTCTTGGCTGGGCGAGTGCAGGCAGTAGAATCATGGGTGAGCAAATGAATGAATGAATGAATGAATGAGTGGACAGTCACACAGAGTACCAAGCCAATCTTTCTGAGACGTGAGTTTCTCCACGTAAAAAGCTCTACAGAGAGGAAACAAAAAGGAAATCACGTGTAAATACACATTGAACAACTCGCCTTTATTAAAAGGAAGGAAAAGACAAGAAAATGGTGACGTCCCAGACAAATTCAACGCACTTGGCCGCTGGGATCTCGGTGAACCCGTCAGAGTGGAGCCCAGCCACTGCTGTCCTGCGTTTCCAGGTGTCTCCCCTGATATGCACGCAGGACCCCGCCTCACTCTGCGGGCCTCGGTGTCAGAAACTGGTCAGGAAAGAGCACGGGCCTTGAGAAGGAGCCGGGCTCGCATGCCCAACCTCCAGACCACGTTGGCTCCATCAGGGAAACAGAGCCCACCCCCGGAGGTCAGCAGCGAGGGACAAGTGCAGGGAGTCTGCTGCGAAGGTGACGGAAGAGCTAAAAGGCCAGACGCGCCAGACCACGGAGAGATAAGCAACCGGCAGGAGCCACTCCGACCCCTGCGTCCCCCGAAGGACACACGAGGAGGAAGCAGGGACGCTGGGCCACAGGCAGGGGAGGACCGCAGAGGAACCCCGGGCATGGCTGAGGCACCGCTGGCCCAAGATGTCACCCGGAGAGGGTGGCTCCCCGCGGTGGCTCCCGTTGGCCGGACCCACTTGGAAGCCTGAGCTGGGAGCCCGGGAGACTGCGGGCTCAGCCCGAGACGCGGAGCAGAGGACGGGAGGGAGCGGGGACCCGTGCGGGTCGCAGAGGCAGCAGGCAGGCTGCGTAGCATAGGCCGGCCGCGCCCCCGGCCACAGAAACGATTCGACACACCGATCTAACACGGTCACGGGGCTCGGATTCCTTAAGTACACAGACAAGAGGTGCAAACGCCGTATTTACCTGCTTCTGAGCCTGGACTCCGACATCACGTGCCTGTCCACAGCTGCCAGCAGCTTCTGCTCTGAGGATTCCAGCTGCTTCCTGAGCACGCCCGCATCCGTGTCTGGGCTTCCCGCTGCCGGAAGACAGCCGGGCCCCTCACCACCGTCCTCTACGTCCTGGAATACCCAGCACGTGTCGATCTTCACGTCAACGTTCATCTCATCAAACCCATCGCTGCCGGGGGCTCTGACGACGTAGCTGAAGCTTTTCTCAGTCCGCCCTCTGGCTGCGGGCTCCATCGCGTGCATAGTTCACGGGTCAAGACTTCATGCCATGAAGTGGATCTGCGACTCTGACTTTCTGGAGATTTCCAGGAGGCCGCGGTGCCTTCGGATTGTGTGGGACAACACCCTTTGAGGAGGGCAAGAACAGGTGAATGATTTATGAGTATTTCTGAGGCCTTGGGTTTCACTGGCACACACATCATACAATATGAATGAACGCCTCTCGTTTTACAAGCTGGCATGCCAGAACTCACCCAAAGCGAGACAAAGTTGCGGAAAAGTCACCTGGAATTGAACGCTTAATGCTGCGCACAGAGAGAGAAAACGAGATTTCCAGGCAGGACCGTCAGAAATATAAATTCTCAGTGGTGAATGAAGTTCTATGCCTCCTCTCTGAGGACAGCAAACGCTAATCAGGGACCTAGAGCTCGCCAGGCAGAGGGGATGGGGGGGCTAGCGCCGCTCCGGGTATCGCCCGCGCTCTGGGTCACGTCACCCTAGCCGGCCCAACCATCCCGGTAACCCTAGGAGGTGGGCATCATCGTGCCCATTTTGTGGACGATGAGACAGAGGCTCCAGAAGGTAGAGGAGCTCATCCAGGCCTCACATATGGGAGGTGCTGGAGTCAGGATTCAAGACCGGGTCCAAATCCAAAACTGGAGAGGTAAGGAGTGCACCAAGGCCCCGACGGGAAGAAGCATGTCCTGTGGGAGGGAGCCCACTCAGGACTCGGGTCAGTTGACTCAGGAATGGAGGACCCCAGCTGGCGGACCTGAGCACAGGCTTCCGGCAGGCGGAGGCAGCCTTGGGGTCAAAGCCCCGCGGCATCGGCAGGACAGGTGAAGGGAGTGGCCAGCCCCGTGGGCACTTGGAGGGGAAATGAGGGCAGAGGACAGAAGGTGAGCCGGGGCCGTATCAGTGCAGGCCTCGAGCTCCAGGACAAAGACTCAGGCATCTCCCTGTGGGCAGCGGGGTGTCCCAGGGGTGTTTAGAGGCAGGGAGGGCCTGGTCCGATTTACCCTGAGGAGGAAGCAGCAGCCAGTGTGCTCAGCCTGATGCAGAGCAGTGCAAGGGCAAGTGCAAGCTGGAAATGCCAGGCTTGGGGCGCCCGGGTGGCTCTGTCTGTTAAGCGTCCGGCTTCGGCTCAGGTCACGGTCTCAGGGTTCGTGAGTTCGAGCCCCGCGTCGGGCTCTGTGCTGACAGCTGGGAGCCTGCTTTGGATCCCCTGTCTCCCTCTCTCTCTGCCCCTCCTCTCCCCTTTTCAAAAAATAACATTAAAAAAAAAATACCAGGCTTAACTGCCCCTGTTAAAATAATGGAAGGGACTCCCCCCTGCCCTTATTTACGGGAGCATTTACTTTAGAAAACTTGTAGGGCACCCGGGTGGGTCAGTTAAGCGTCCGACTTCGGCTCAGGTCACGATTCGTGAGTTCGAGCCCCACGTCGGGCTCTGTGCTGACGGCTCGGAGCCTGGAGCCCGCTTCGGATTCCATGTCTCCCCCTCTCTCTGCCCCTCTGTCTTGGGTTCTCACAAAAAGAAATAAACGTTAAGGAAAACTTGCATATGCTTTGTTCGGCTCTTTGAAATATGTGTAAATCTTTTTGAAAGCTAAATAAGCTTTTTGGCAGCTTTCTCACCCAGGGTTGTCTTTCTGAAGACCCTGGGACCATCGCTTTGGAACGTAAACATCCAAGGATAATAGAACCCTGCCTCCCAGATCCTGTGGGAGGCGAGGGGCCTAACTGCAGTGGGTGCCTGGCTCCACACTGCAAAACCAGCCTGCCGTAAAGATGAGAAACGTTTCCTTCTCCTTTGAATGAAGCAAATTAAGGAACACAGAGGGTCACCCCCACGGCCAGGTGGATTTAGGGGGACTTGTGCGTTAAAGACGGTGCTGTCTGGTCCTCTGATTTGAGACCTGAGTAGTGTTTATCTTGAGGGCACGTGTGCAATGGACTGTGTCTGCTTGGCTCATAAAGGGGCGAGATTCCTTTCTGTCTTTGCAAACCTCTGAGCGGAATTGCCCATAATGCACGTCACTGGTCTGATGCTTATGCAATACTAAACGTGCTTTCCTTCTTATTCACCTCTGTAGAGACGTTTTCCGGGTTGGGGGCAGATTTTGTTTTTCATACGTTTTGTTTTTCATACATTTTGGTTTTCACACACAACAGTGGACCCGTGTGCTGGGGCGGCCCAGAGGGCTTCCGACAGACACGGGGTGGCCAGAGGCAGCAGGGCGAGGCATTGGCCAAGAGGGGATACAGTTGGCCAGCTCGGACCTCAGGTGCCCGGGCCACACTGCCTGGGTTCGAATCCCATCTCTGTGGCTTCTCTGACAGAATCCTGGGCAAATTACCTAACTGCTGGGCACAGTCTGGGGGGCAGAGTCTGGGGTCTTCAGAAGCCCAGAGAGCTTCGATGACCTCAGGGAGGAGCACCCCCAAGTGGGCAGGCTTCTCACATTTCTAAATGTGAGAAAATAGGCCGAGACAAACAGGTCATTGTTTGGACCGGGACAGTCGGGCAGGGTTCCACCGGTCACATACTGGTTATGGGAGGCGAGGGAAATGCTGGAGCCAGAGACCTTGAGGCTTTCAGCCTCCAGGATGCAAGGGCGGGGAAGAAAGGGGGCAGGAGTGGCTGATGGGAGGAAAGATCATGAGTTTGCTCAGAAGGGTGCTGAGCTCACGCTGGAGCACAGCGTTCGTGTCTCCAAGGTAACCAGGGCCCCTGACAAGGGGCGGGGTGCACACACTCAGTGCACCTGCAGCCCCCCCACCCCCCACAGCGCCTCAGACAGTGCGGGGGTGCTTCCGGATGAGCTAACCGCACCCAGAAGCAGCACGCACCCAGCCTTTCTCATGCCACAGCGCCCGGCTCAGCGTGCGCAGGGGAGGGAAAACACACCCGTGCGCATCTGGGCCCAGAGTGAAGTAGGGCCAGCGGTCAAGTCCTCGTGCTCCAGGAGGACCCTCGCGTCCTGGCTTGCCTGCGACTCCCCCCACTTTAAAACCGGAAGTCCCACCTCCCGGGCAAACGGGGAGGGCTTGTCACCCTGCACCGCCGGTCTCCTGGCCCACACACGCTGCCAGAACAGTGAGGGGACACGGTCTGCCCCCTGGACTTCTCTGCCCAGCTCCTCGCGGGTGGCCGCCGGCCACAGAGGAATTAGGGTGAAGGGTGGGAAACCATGCATTGAGGCCTCATCACATGCCAGGAACTTGACCCGGTTCTCCCTTCATCCCGCCCACAGATCTGCAAGGAGGGCGGGGGGGAAAGGGTGGACCCAGCCCTTCTCCTTTCTGCATGAGACGCTGACCCGGGGATCGGCCGACCTCGGAGCTCTGCTGCCCTGGGAGCCACACGGGCATGGAACTTGGGCTGTGCTACGAGGTCACACCCGCCACAACAGCCCCTTCCGGGATGGGGGACGCGGCTGCAGTCTAGGTATGCGTCTCGTGAGCCACCAGAGCTCTGAGGCCCTCCCGAGTTCAAGGGCTGTGGTAACCGAGCCTGTCCCGGGCAGGGACCTCGGAAGCAATGCCCGGGACTGTCACGAGAAACACTGGCGCCTACTGGGGACTTCGGGCCTTTCCGCCAGGGCCGCTCCATACCTGCTTGTGTGGTCTCATTCCCTCGCACCTGAGCTGTCTCAGAGAACGGCTCCCGGTCCCCCGCGGGTTGTTTGGTCTCCTTGCAGGGCGAGTGCCAGGGAGGGAACCAGGGTCCGGAAGTCCTGCGGGTCTAACCGTCTAGTTATGCCCAACAGAGAGCAGGGGTGAGGCGTTGCATGGGGACCGTCACCCCCGTCCCCCAGAAGGAGTTAAGACTCGGGACAGCAAGTGCTTTGCCCGTGTCGGCTGCGAGGAAAGGGGCCAGGCCGGGAGCAGACCCAGACGGGTCTGACTTCAAAGCCAACGCCATTCCTGTCCTGTCGTCTGAGCGGGAGAGCCGAGCAGACAGAAGGACGAGGACAGGAGGGCGTGAGGACCACGCCCCTGGACGCTCCAGCAGCGGGGAGAGGGTGGGCAGTGCCATGGAAACGCTTCCTAGAGAGCTGTGTGCACCACCTGGACTTCTGTCTACCCAGCAAAGCAAGGGCTCTGTGCACTTCCTGGGCCCCGGGGAAAGCAGATGTGTGTTCATTTGCACTCCCTGCGCGGTTCCCCACTCCCATCGCTCCCTGGGATGCTCAGATGCCTGTCTTCACGCGAAGACACCAGTTCGTGCACGTTCGGTCGCCGAACGGTGGTAAGTCGTGGGGGCTGGAGCGGCGGGTGCTCAAAAGAGAACGGTCTCTCCTCAGCTGTCCTGTGCGTGTTTGCTTAGAGCCCCCTCGGTTCTTTGATTTGGTCTGGACATCCCTCCCCATCGGGCCGGGGCGCCCCTGCTGCGCTCACGGTCACCGCCTTCTCCGTCCTCGGGTCTGCCCTTCTGAGAACCTTCCGCTCCCCCGCTGATCCCCTCCGCGGCCCGAATTTCAGTCACTTCTGTCTCCTCCAAAAGCTCTTCTTCCTAGAAATCACAGGCTCGCTCTCGCAGCCCAGCAGCCACAGAGCAGCCAATCGTCCCGTCCTTGGGACCGACCCGTCCCCGCTACTGCTCCTCCCTTCCTTCCCCTGCACCGCCTCCTGTTTCCCTTCATCGACTCCAATTCCGCACATCTTCCTTCCAGACGTGTTGGAGAGAACAGTCACGTGAGCAGGGGCTTCTGGAGATGCTCGCGCCCCCCCCCCCCACCCCCACCCCACCGAGAACAACAAGAACAGCATCACCCCAGGTCACTTCTCTCCTCGGGGGCTCTGCCTCCGGGGCCCGACTCTCAGCAGCCGCTGCCTGGCCTCCTTGGCTGTCCCGGGCGCGCCGTCTGCCCGAAGGTTCCATTCGGAGGCCCCAAGATCAGGAAGGGCTCCCTCCTCCACAACTGAGAGAGGGCCGCCCTGGTGTCAGACCGATGCGGGGGGAGGCTCGTCCCCCACAGATGCTCCACACAACACTCCGCCTCCCGGCATCTTCCCTCGGCGGCGTCTTGCAAATTACAACCAAGATGCGAGACAGCGCGGGGCATGGTGTGGTCGGGGACGGCGTCCACCTTCTCTGTCCTCGCTCCAGGGACAGTCATGCTCTGAGGCTTTCACCGGGTCCCATCCAGGAGAGTGATGGTGCCTGTGGCTTCTTTCTTGGACATCTGAGGTCCTTGGATCCGCCCTCCACAGTGGGCAAGGCTCCTGCCCCTAGTCAGAGTCCTGCGCGCGCGCGCCCTCTCTCTCTCTCTCTCTCTCTCTCTCTCTCTCTCTCTCCCCCTGGTGGCCACCCGCTGGATCAGCTGCACAGGGCTCTCGAAGGGTTTTGCTGACTGGGGCTTGACTTCGGGTTCAGATCACAGGGACACTTGCAAGTCACTTGGCTGGCAGATTCCGGGTACACGGAGCACAGTTCGTGGAGACATATGTACAGAAGTCTGCGTCCAGGGGAGGCATGCAGTGCGGGGACAAGGGCTCTGGCCTGGCCCCCGGCCGCGCAGTGGCTCCCCAGTGACTTGGATTCCAGTAATTGCACTTAGTTTCCTGGTATTCAGGTCTCTGCCCCTTGGGCTCTGATGGTGCCAGAGTGGGGGCTCGGATGTGGCCCCGAGCTTGACAAAACCCCCAGCGTCTTCGGGGCTCCTACAGCTCGGCCCAGCCAGGACCCAGCCGTAGATCAAAAGGCCTTCTCGTCAAGTACACGTGAATTCTGTTTTCAGTCTCTGGCTTGAAGGAGCTTGCTTTGCCGTTGGATTTTGGTGTGAGTGGGGTTGGGGATGCCGCAGGGACTCAATGTATTCCATAAGCTCTTTTTCTATCCTGTAAGATTAAAAAAATAATTTGAAACGATGCAGAGGTCAAGGGTTCAAATGCTTGGAGAAGCCCCTGGCCTGTCTGCCCCCCGCCCCGCCCCCACTGCCCTCCTAAACTCTCCAGCTGAGCCCACTGAGGGACCTCTGCGGACAATGCAGGGGAGGAGGAAATGGGACTCGGATGGCCTGTCCTCCAGCACGTCCCCCCACCACCCTGGCTACTCCCACTCCCCATCCGACGCGACCTGGGATCATTCCTTTACTCACTGCACAAACACTGCACGAACATCGACCACGTGCCGAGCCCTAGGCCCTGGGACACAGAAGGTCCCAGGCAAAGCCCTGGCGTGCAGGGGGGGCGGCTCAGGGCTTCCATGAGAACGTCAGGCAGGGAAGGACCTGGCAGGGGAGCTCAGCCTGGGGGTCAGGGCAGCGGATGGGCCCTGCGGGCATCCCCAGAGCTCACAGCGCTCTCGGCCTGGGCCAGATTCAGAGGCAGATCCTAGAGGCCCTGGCAGACCCCCTACCCAGGGGGCATTCAAGAACGAAGAAAACGGGGAGGGACATGGGCGCCCACGCAGGCACTCGGGTGAGATCTGGGCCCTGGGGACACGCAGGGCAGAGCCGGACCCCTTGCCCGGATGGCTCATGCAAGGTCCCCGCAGGGGTGAAAACCAGGCAGAGGCAGGGGAGGGGCAGGGAGCTGGGGCTCTTCACACGGGCTTCCTGGGTATTTTGTATGCGGGTCATGGACTTGCCCATCAGTCTCCTGCTCCTGAAGACCCCCGACCCCAGAAGCCCACTATGGTCTGGTCCACAGGCAACAGAGAGCACCAGAAGGCAAAGCCAAAAGAGAAAGGCGCTTTGGAAAAAAACCACAACCGCCGCCCCCCCTTCTAAAGACGAGATACAACAGGGCAACCATGAGGTCCCATTGTCCCTTCTCCACAAAGAGCTCCCCCGACCTCCCTCCCAGGGGATGGGACTCGCCAGGGACCCCCGGGTGGCCCCCCTTCCCCAGGGAGCCAGAGAGCTGAGGAATCTGCCACGGGCCACCTTCCACGGGCCACCTTCCACGGAGCCCTCATCGCCCAAGGAAGAATGTGATGGTCAGAAATGGGAGAAATTCGCCTTTTCAGAAAACCATCGTGTTTTGTTTGTTTGTTTGTTTGTTTGTTTTTTAGCAGTGAAATTGAAAGGATACCAACCCGAGTTCTTTGCTCACTGACGTCATCAAGGCCACAGAATGAATGCTAGTGAGAAAAACAAAAAAAGGAACAAAAACTATAAAATAAGACCAAAAGAAAATGAGGTGGGGGGGGAAAGAAAAGAAAGAAAGATGTAAGACATGTGGTTTGGGATTCAGAGACACATTTCACAAGAACTAACACACCGGGGTGGGGTTCAGAAAGAGGACAGGAAGTGAGCTTCAGAAGCTGACCTCACTGGGACCTCACCCTCCGGAAGGCCTTGGCACACCCCCCCCCAGTGTGCCCCCCAACGCCCAGCTGATTCAGGCAGACCGGGTGGCTTTGGGTGAGGACACGTGGCTTTCTTCACCCCAAGACACTTTCTAAACAGGGAAGGACCCTCCGATGGTCACGGTCGGTGGCTCCCACCAAACACCGGACATGGCGGGCCCACAAGGATCAGGGGTTTCCACCTGGGGTCACAGGTCACCCAGACCTGCCAACATGCAGAAGCCCTCCCGTAACACCATCCCCACCCAGTCTCCTAAGAGATCATTGTTTAAAATCTTTTGTGCCATTCAGTGACTCTGCTTTCATTGTTTTTTATGTTTATTCATTTTTGAAAGACAGAGAGAGACAGAGCATGAGCAGGGGAGGGGCAGAGAGAGAGGGAGACACAGAATCTGAAGCGGGCTCCAGGCTCCGAGCTGTCAGCACAGAGCCCAACACTGGGCTCAAACCCACAAACCGCGAGATCATGACCTGAGCCGAAGTTGGACGCTCAACCGGCTGAGCCACCCAGGCGCCCCTCAATGAGTCTGCTTTAAAAAAGAAAACAAAAAATACAGGGCGCCTGGGTGGCTCAGTGGGTTAAGCATCCGACTTCGGCTCGCGTCACGATCTCGCGGTTTGTGGGTTCGACCCCCACGTCGGGCTCCGTGCTGACGGCTCAGAGTCCGGAGTCTGCTTCTGGTTCTGTGTCTCCCCCTCTCTCTGCCCCTTCCCCCCGATCATACTCTCTCTCTCTCTCTCCTTCAAAAATAAACTAATATTAAAAAAAACAAAAAGGAAAAAATAGCACGAAAACAGATGGCAAGGGAAAGGAAAAATTATACAGGTCACTTTGAAAGTACACTTCTCTTTCTTCACTCATGACCTGTTTTGCTCAAGAAGGAATGCTGCTCATTAGGTAGAACCTATCAGAGCATCATTGGGGGTTTTGAAAATCATCCTTTCCCCCCCAAAAAAAAAGCAAGGTAATCGCATCCCTTAATTATTTATTGGAAAATTTAAAATCCAAACAGGCAGCCACCAAGTTTCACACAAGTTTTAGAATCATTGGAAGCTGGAGCCGGACGGGACCTATGGAGTCACCCAGCTCTCATTTTCTTTCTTTCTTTTTTTAATGTTTATTTATTTTTGTGAGAGCGCAAGCAGGGGAGGGGCAGAGAGGCGGGACAGAGGATCCGAAGCGGGCTTTGCGCTGATAGCCGTGAGCCCTATGCGGGGCTCGAACTCAGGACTGTGAGATCACGACCTGAGCTGAAGTCAGAGGCTCAAATGACTGAGCCACCCAGGCGCCCCTCCCAGCTCTCATTTTCCACATAGGGACACTGAGGCCCAGGGAGGGAGAAGGGCCTGCCAGGACCACCCAGCGGGGTGTGGCTGGGAAGGGTTCCTAGCCACTGACATGAGCCACCGATAACGTGGCTGGAGTCACTTTCCAGGAGTGCCCGTCGCACACATGCACGTTTGGGCATTTCTTGTCCTATTGGCCGGACCAGGAGTCCACCTGCTCTGTGTGCCAGCCTCGGGGACTCCTTTCTGGGACCAAGGGAGACAGACCAACCTGCACACATTTGCTTTGAGAAGAGAGTAAAAAAGAGGCAGAAAGGGGGGGGGGGGGTCCAAACATTGCCCAGTACTCCTCCTAATCAAAAAGGCAGCCGGCGTTATTCTACGTGGGCCGATCCCACCTTTTAAAACTTTAACCGGCAGAACAACGGTGGCACGTTTTAAGTCTTTTTGCCATCAGGTCCTGCTCTGTGACCCATTTTGCCGACTCGAGTCCTAAAGCCACGCTGGGGGGCTGAGCGGGAGAACCAGCGCTGGTGACCCACTGACTGGTGTCGGGGCCTGGGGCTCAGACCTTCACATCCCCCCTCCCAGGTAGCCTCACAACCACAGAAGATGGGGAGTGCAGATCAGAACCCCCAGGCCGGAGCAGAGGGATAGATCCCCCAGTGTGCCAAGGTGCACCTGCCTGCAAAGCCAGCTTACGCCCAGGACGTTCTTGGATCGAATCATACAAAAGATCCCCTTGGGGCCTCAACATAGCCCCAGGAGGTCTCAAGGTGGACATCCGGATGATGGAGACACTAGGAATGCGCTTAAATCAGAATCCCATAGGGGCTCCCCGGGGCTCTGGCAGGAGAACGGCCCCAATCCCCTCCAGCCGCGACCCTCTGCTGCCCCCCGGGGGACACCGCCGGTTGTGCGGGCCGGAGGCACTGAGCGGGAAGTGAGGACACAGGAAGGGGGGTCCGCCTGTCCTGAGGGAAAGGAGAGGAAGCTTCTAAAAGTGGCTTAGCATCTGTAGAGCTGTCCTGTCTCCTTGGGCCCGCTGTGTTTGATTCCCTCCAGGACAGAGAGGGGCCATCATCCCCTTTTTACATATCCTCCCTGAAATCTGCTCTCCGGTGACTTCTGTGACTGTGTCCACGCACAGTTGGGAGTTGGGTTGGGGGCTGGCTTCCTCTCTCCTAGGACCCGCCTCAGAGACCTGAAGCCCACAGATGCCCTTTCTCCCTCCTCTTCTCCGGGGTGACTGCACATGAGCCTTTGAGATTCAGATGGGGGTCCCCTCCTCATCGTCCCCGACGACCCCCGGACGGGGCTGGAGCCTTTGTGTGGCTCCCACGCGTGGACTTACCTCTGTGGCACACAGTGCACACTTACAGGCTCTGCCCTACTTGTGTGTCACTCATCTGGCAAAAGTGTGGGGATACCCCATTCCATGGTAAGAACGCTCTCGGATGAAGTGATGAATACAAGGGGGTCCCTGAGCTCAAGGAATCTGTGGTCACCGGGTAGACGTGCAGGAGGTGGTGAGGGCACAACAGAGATGCCACACACATGGTTGTGTCACTTGCTTGTCCGCCTAGACCAGCAAGGGTGGGGGGCTGCTGGAGGGGCTGAGGGGTGGCTGTGGCACCTCCCAGCTGTGGGATCGGGGTCCGGCATCTGAATCTATCTCAGGCCCGGTCTCCCCACCCATCAAGTGGTAGCAACCCAGAGAGACAAGTGGGGGGGCTCGGTGTCCACATGTGACAGGCCAGCCTTGCTCCCCGCTGGGAGGGCAGAGACTTCCAAGAACACACGACCTGGTTTTGGCACACGGGAATCATCCAAGGGGAAGGCGCCCGCGGGACGTAACCGAGGTCCTCACTGGTGACGTCACCAGCCTGGTCAGCCCAACCTGGCTTATCAATCCAGAGATGGTCACCTTGTCCTTCCCAGTGAACTAGTGTCAGATGGGTTCAGCGGAAGGTCTCTTGTGGGGGGGGGGGAAGGCATCCCCCCTACTCCGTCCACACACACTAACTTGGTCCCAAACTGCACTTTTCTTCCCTAGAAAAACATTTGAAGGAGCTACTTCTTTGGTGGGTGTGCCCACGGCGGGAGGCATGGGGCCGAGAAGGGAGGCGGGAGGAACAGCCTACCCTCTTGCATTGTAACACTGGAGCCCAGAAGGAAAAGGCCCCACGGTGACCCGTCACAGAAGGGAGCCTGGGGGTGGGGGGAGAGGGTCCGAGCGCCCCACCTACCTTCTCCTCAAGCTCCTTCAGGTGTTTCTTCTGGACCTCCAGCTTACCCTCCAGCTCTCGGATTCTCTGAAACACATTACCTCATGCGTCAGAAAAAGTAAATTTTCCAGGTTCAAGATTTATTCTTTACTTTTATCATGGCGTAGTGCACGAGCAGAGAAGCGCGCAAACACAAGGGGGAGGCTTGACTGGCTTTTCTACGGGTGCAGACCTGTATCTCTAGCACCCAAATCAAGACAGAGGGGCGCCCCGGCACTTAGGAGGGTCCCTCGGGCCTCTGATCTCCTCCACTGAAGATTGATTTTGCCTGTTCTTGAAGGCGCTCGGAATTGGAAATATACAGCGCGGACTCTTAAGATGGGATCCCTTTAAAACAAACATCACGCCTGGACCGAGATAGGCGGTGCCCTGCGCCGGCTCATAAAGACTGCGGATTCGAAGTGACATGAAACGATACACTTGGGCAAGATTAATCAGCTGGAGCCGGGCAGCTGGGGCAGAGGAAGCAGGGGCCATCCTACCACAGGCACCCCAGCCTCTTAGAAGCCCACTTAGCACCAGGTTCAAGGATGACCAACCAGCCCGGCTTGCTTAGCACATTCCTGGCTTTGCCCCTGAAAGTCTGGGGTCCCGGGAAACCCCTCTGTCCCGGGAAGCTGGACCAGGTGGTCACCCGCCTCATGCCCCTTGGGGCACTCGCCGCCCCCCTCGGTGGTTTACAAATCCATTCCTTCCAGTTTCGCACAGTGTCCCACCCAGGTGTCCCACGCGTGCAACCTTTTCCAGATCGTCACATGCCCAACAGTCACCCCTCAAGTGCTGGTACCCTGACCACGGCCCAGCTGGTTGCAGCCTTGCCGAGCCTGAACGGAGATGGAGAACTCAGTCCTGGAGAGAAAGTGCTCAGGCTGGAGGGCGGGTGATTCAGGTCAGTCTAAGTAAGCATGTGGCCTCCAGGGACCCTTAGCCAGGCCTGGGGAAGCCTTCTGAGGGCTTGCGGATCGCTGTGCCCCCACCGGTTTCCAGCTCAGTTTCTGGGGGCCGATCCTGAGAAGCTGCGTCTCCAGCAAGTTCCTGAGTGATGCAGATGCTGCTTGTCTGGGGACCCACTTTGAGAACCACCTCTACGGACACTATGCCCGGGGCCCTAAGGAGTTTGTGGTCCAATCAGGGTTCAGACAGAAGCATTGATACGAGTACCAAGATGGGGCACTGAATGAATACAAACATCACGGAGAAAACCAGGCAGGGGAGGGAAGGGGGCGGGGTGCTATCTTACGTGGGTGCCCCCGGCAGGTGCACCGGAGCCCAGAGGGCAGAACAGCGGGGGCACTGAGCCGTGGGGCTGGAGGGGCAGGAACAGGCGGAACCCAGCCCAGGACTCACAGTGGTTCGACAGACTCCCAAGCAGAGGGAACTGGGTGTGCAGGGAGGGAGGGGGGAGGGGGACAGAGGCGGAGCTTGGAGGGTCTGGAATGTCCCCTTGAGGAGCTCAGAGACTTGGGGGCGTCATGGGGAGTCTGTGATGGGTTTCCAGCAGGGAAGGGATGAGAATCTGGTCTGGGAAAGATCACGCGGGTAGCAGAGAAGACACAGAAGATGGTTTGTCCTCAGAGATGAGGCCTTGGGCAAGTGATTCAACCTCTCTGGGCCTTGGTTTCCCGATCTGTAGATGGGGGTCACAGTTTGCCCGCGTCTGAGGATCTAACAAGTGAATCTGAGCAAAGGGCTCAGAGCAGGGTTGGCGCAGAGTAGGTACCCTGTCAAGGATCAGGAAACCCGGGCATTTCTAATTCTCTTCCACCTGAGGGAAGCCGTGTGGACCTCAGCGTGGCCGTGACCGTCCCCCAAGGATCCCCTCGCACAGTGAGGAGGCAGAGAGCACCCGAGAATGAACACAGAGCTCAGCTGGACTCTGGCCTGGGTCCTGCGCCCCAAGCTTTCCAGCTGGTGGATGTTAGGGAGTCACGTGATCTCTTGACTCGGAACCCTCTTCTCTAACATCTGCACAGTGACCCCAGCCCCCGAGGGTGAAACGGGGACCCTGGGGTGGGGCTGGGGGGGGGGAAGGGCCTCGTACACTACCGCGCCTCGTGGAAGGAGGGTGGTGCTCTACAGCTTTCAAAGGACTGGAGAAAATCCCTCAGGAACTGCTGGGCTTTGAGGAAGAGGTGCCTGGCCTCACAGCGCCGATATGCCAACGGGGGAGACCGTCAGGTAGTGAGAAGCGACAGGAAGGGAATAAATCAGGGGGGCAGCTAGTTACACAGGGCTGTGGGGCCGGCGGCTCTCGGGGGTACGTCTGAATGGAAGCCGTATGACAGAAGAAGCCTGTCCCTCGCAGGGCACAGCAGGTGCCAGCCCAGGTCACAGTGGGGAGGGGACACAGTCAAGAGGGCCAGGCCACACGCAGCCTTAAAGGGACAACTGGGGGACTTCAAGTAGGGGACAGCGCCTTCCCACTCCTCAGGTGTCAGGGTCCCCAGCAGAGCTGGCCCAGGCCCTCGGCCCCCCACTCTCAAGCTCCCTGTTATCATTGCCAGGCGTGACTCTGCAAGGCCAAGGTTTGTCGTCTCCCTTCTCCCTTCATAGCAAAGGCCGTCTGGGTGGGGAAGGTCAGGTGTGGCAGATATTAACTAATATGTGTCGAGCTCTTAGTTTGTGGCACACGCTTTTCCCAGCACTGCATATAAATTCTAGCTTTCCGCATATAACCAACGCGCTGCATTTTACGTTCCTAGAAGGAAAAAAAAAATCACTGTGATGCATGTTTGAAATGCTCGGGCCCTTAACCCTCTTTTCTCTTTGGGGGAAAAAAATGCAGATTTTTCAGTATTATCATGTTTTTTAATGTCAAATGTCTGAAGACCCTATCAAGTTAGAACAGACCATTGCAAAAAGCAAGCCGGAAACTCAAGGAGTTAGTCCGATGTGCAGAGCAGAGCACTGGACGTGAACTCAGAGGTGGCCACAAGTGGAAGGGCCACACTGTTCTTGGGGGCTGGCCTTTATCCAGCTGTTTCGGCCGCTGGGCCTCTGTTTCCCCATCTACCAAACTGGGTTGAAGACTTACAAATTGGGGCATTCCCTACAAACTGCTGTTTGGGCGATGTTCATTCCAACTACCGGGTCAGATTTTTTTAAATCCTACATACGGCGGGTGCTACTTTTGAAAACTCTGGCTTATAGACCTCAAGCATGGTGGCCCTGTTCCCACCCCAGGGCCTTTGTACGTGCTGCTCTCTGCACAGGGCCTTTCGTGTCGTCTTAACGCTGTCTGACATCGTTGGCACTTATGTGTGCTGCGAGTGTCCCTCACTGGATTACAGGAACACGCTCTCCATGAAAGCAGCGACATTGCTCACTGCCCCGGCCCCAGTAGCCGGACCCGTGCCTGGCACATGATAGGTGCTCGGCAGGTAAATAACCGTTGAGGGGAAGCAGGAAGCTGCAAAACCTCGCTTTTACCGATGCCCCGTTGTCCCTGGGCTTGCTGTAAGGGCACCCTCCCCTCTGCTCAGGCATCAACCCCCCCACGACCCAACTCCAGGAAATTCTGTTGCAGGGAACAGACGTGCTCTGAAGTCTGAGCGCCTTCTTCGAAGGCACCGAGATGCCGGCCGGGGCTCCCACGCCTGGTGCGGTTACGCGTGTGGTGCTCGGCAGGGAGGGGGAGCCGTCTGGGATATGCTTGCACCACACAGGGAGAGTTTGGCCAAGCGTTTCCCACCTGCGGGGTGACAAGCACGGGACCCTCAAGGCAAAGCCTGGCGGTGGCACCGCTCCAAGCTGCCCGGAGGACAGATGGAGAAGCGGAAGCCGGAGCGTCAGGACTTGCCATCGATTCGGGAGCCGAGCCCAGGGCAGCGAGGAGTTGGGCCCTGCCCTCTGGATGCCATGGCACATTGCGACGGAGGAGGGGGCTCACCTGGGGTGGACCCGGGGGTCTGCATTTCTAGCAGCTCCCAGGTGACGCCGCCGCCGCTGGCCCACGGACCACACTTTGAGTAGCAGGGATGGACGGAGACAGGGGCTGTTCCACAAAGGGGAGGGTCTTCCTTTTACTGAACACCCACCATGCTCCAGGCACTAGCTAGTCGATCCGTATGTCTTGCCTCCTCCAAGCCTCAGAGGGGCGTGCCATTCAGTGACTTTGTCAATGTCGCCCGCCACACGCAGATCCGCGTGTTTTCATAGAAGCCTCTACCCTGTACCTTCAGCAGAATTTTCAACTCATTTGGAAAGGATCCGGAGACAGTGGAGCACAATTTGCAGTGCTGGGTCAAGCCATTAACTTTCTCCACGCTTAGGTAAACGAGAAAAGTAAAAGCAAGTGATGTGCCCCATGTGATCCTAGCTGACACTCCAAAACCCTCCTGTTAAAAATGGTTTTTCTCTCTTAGGGGGTCCCAGTCCTCAATCTCCCTACGCGGGCAGCTTGGATTTCTTCCTTTTTTTTTTTTTTTCTTTTTCTTTTCTAAAACACCCAGCTCCATTCCTTTCTTGGCACGCGGGACACCGTGCGTTCCCCAGGAGTCACGGCCCAACGCAGCAATGCCCCGTGTCTTCAGGATGTGCTCACTGGCCCCTCGTACATTCCAGACTTAGACCGTCAGAAGCACTTCCGTGAGATTCGGGCCCTCGAGTCGGGTAATGACTTTTCGGTTCAAACACACGCCTGCCGCTCTGCTTTGAGCTGGGTTCTCTGAACAACGCCTCCATTCACCGCACGGTCAGCAGGCCCCACCAATGAGGCCCAATGATGGACATAAGATGCAGCCAGCATCGGGCTCCTCTCACCCTCTACACTGGCAGTAAAAATAGCCACCTACCCTTACTGGGAGCACTTCACCCGTGAGAGTCCATTTAAACCTTACAACATCCCAATGAGCAGGCGTTATTACCATCCTCAGGAGGAGACTGAGGCTCAGATAGGTCAAGTCGCTTGGCCAAGGCCACACAGCTAGTAGGAGAAGAGGGTTCAGAGCCGTACCGTCTGCTCGCAGCGTTTGTGTTTTTAAGCACTCTGTCACCCCAAGCTGACGGCGCCATGCTGCGCTGCCGTCTGAAAAGCTACTTATCCCCCCTTGAGGGCCACCGGGCATCTTCCTATTTATCTTCAGACCCGGCTCAGTAGGGCCCTGCGCTGGGCGCCTCGCCAGCCTTGCGGAAGGACACCCTCCCCTGCACGTCTTCAGCGGGTGCATTCTGGTGCAACAGCCTCAGCCACAAGAGTTGGTCAGGATCTGTGCTGTGTTTGGGGTCCCCACCGGGCTGGGGGTGCCCCGGGCCACTTGTCACTATAGATGTGACAGGAACAGAGGCGGTTCAGTGACAGTGTTCTCAAAGGCAAACGCCCACGCCGATATCCCTGCCAAGATCTCCTTGATGGTAACTGACCGTGAGCCCCTCCTCTCCCTCCCTCTCTTGCCTCCCTTTCCCTCCCCGCTCCGCCCTGCAAGGCTGACAATCACTCTGGTCACTGTCACCTGCAAATTCTTGGTCTCCATCCTCAGTGGCCTCTCTTGAACCAGCAACTGCCCCACCTACTCGGGGCCACGGGGATTCCAAGTCCTCCCTTCCGCCTCCGCCCCTCCCGCGGTCCTCATGTGAGCAAAGGTGGCCTGACTCTCTTCTCCCCTCAGCACCGTCACCCCCCGACCCTGCGTGAGGGCACAAAGCTTCACCACTGCTTCCTCCTCCCCCCCCTCACCCCCCAGGCCCTGCTCAGAAGCATGAGCCTCCCCCTCGCCCGCTGGTCTGTCTCCTGGCCTCACTCGTCCCTTCTGCACATCGGACCTTCTCAGTCAGTGGATGGATGCCTTTCCCTTCTCCTCCCTCCTTCTCCAGCCTCTCCATCCCCTTTCCCCTTGCTGTTCCAACCTGATCAGGAAACTCCCTAGTCGTGAAGACTCCCTCTCCGTCTACACAGGCTGTGTGTGCGAACGCGTGTGCACTCTGGAGGCACGCTGCTTCCGGGCAGATGAGCAGAGGCTGCCGGCACAGAGCAGGCAGCGCGGGGACGGGGGCCACAGCCAGGCGGGGGTCCCAGGGGCTGCCTGCGTGCCCTTTCAGCCAAACCAAGTCTTGAATGAAGAGCCCTCCCAGCCTGTTGGCCCCCTTCCCTCACCACCTCCTCTCTCTCTCTCCTGCACCACATGCAGTCTGACTGTGTCCCCTTGCGCCTTCCCCGAATCCCCTGGGGCCTGTGCTGTCTTCAGACACGACGCTCCCCTGCCCCTTCCTGACACAGCTGCTTGCTCTGCCTGCCGTGACGTCGCCTCCTCCCCCTGGTCACCCAGGTCCTTTCTCACTGGTGGGACCCCCCCCCCCGCCACCGCTAGCTGTGTGACCTTCAGGCGCTCGACTTAACCTTCTTGAGCTCTAGTGTTCGCATCGAGAATGGACATCGTCGTCCCCACCCTGCAGAGGGGGAGGGCGGCAGTCAGGGGTCTGCAACCATGAGCGCTCAAGTGTGAGCATGCTGCTGCCACCTCTTTGTCCCCACGGTCACCCTGGAGGCCTTGCAGCCAAGCCCACGTCACTCACACAGGACCCCAAACCTCGGAATACACTTAGGTTTTCGGAGTTAACAACTAATAGGGCCTCCACGTCCAGGGCTCGGATCGGCCATCGTCACGACATACAGCAAAAGAGCAAATGCTCTTGGCAATGCTGCTGGGCAATGCCTCTTGGCTTTAAGGACCTGATTTTTAGGGGCGCCGGGGTGGCTCAGCCGGTTGAGCGTCCGACTTCGGCTCAGGTCACGATCTCACAGCTCGTGAGTTCGAGCCCTGCATCGGGCTCTGGGCTGACAGCTCGGAGCCTGGAGCCTGCTTCGGATTCTGCGCCTCCCTCTCTCTCTGCCCATAACCCACTCGCATCCTGTCTCTCTCTCTCTCTCTCAAAAATAACTAAACACTTAAAAAAAAAAAAAAAAAGAACCTGACTTTCAAATAGAACACAGATGCAGGAGGTGGGGGGGGGGGACCCAGGGGACCCCCGGCCTCGGTTTGCATCACCGCTCAGCCAGGGGGGCGGGCCCTATCCTTGAAATCAACGCGCATCAGAAAAACGGTTTGCGGACCTCGCTCCGCTTTGCCAGGAATGCACCTGCCATGTTGGGAGAACACGCCTTACTGCACGGAAGCTCGCTTCGCTGCCAGCTGTCCATCCAACACGCCTGGAGCACCCAGGGGCCCGTCGGAGGGGCCAGAGGCTGGGAAGCGGGCAAGGGGCACCCGGTGCCAGCCACCTGCCCCTCACCTGCTGGGCCTGCTGCAGTAGTTCCATGCGCTCCCGCAGAACCTGGCTGTCGAACTCGCGGCTCTGCCTCAGGATCTGCCTGCGCACTTTCTCCACGGCGGCCTGCAGATCCTCCCGCTGGCCCTCGCTCAGCGCCTCGCTGGCCCTCCGCCCCGGGTCCTGCTGCAGCGCGTTGTACAGCGTGGCCTCCAGCTCCTGGATTTTCTGAGTGGCCCAAATCACACAGACAGCGCAAGGTCACAAACGGGTCGACGGTAACGGCCGGGACGCTGCAGCTGAGGGAGGCAGAGCTGAGGAGCTCAGGCAGGGAGGGGAGGGGAGGCGTGCGGGGTCGGGGCACGGGGGGGGGGGCGGGGGGGGGCGCCTCGCCGAGCAGCCAACAGACACGGGTGGCGGGGAGCGAGGGAGACCCTTTCGGGCCCCGGGCGCGGCAGCTTTTGGAGAACATGTCTCGCTCCATTCAATCGAGATGCCCTACTCTGTGCGGGAGGGGACCAGGGCAGTGAGAAGAAACAATCGTAACCGCCCCGCAGAGCGTGTGATTCAAGAGACTTTTCCTCGTATCCTCGGCCCCCGATGCACTCTCCCCGCTCCTCGGGAACAAATCTCCCCTTTGATCGTGGGCGTCAGCGGGGGAGATATGGGTCAAATTGCACCCGCGTGGTTTTCAGCCAGCTAGTGAGGAATGCAATGTCCACCCACAGCAAAGAGTAACCACGTCCTAACCGTGCCCTCCCTGTAGGACACCGCGTGTTAGCGAAGCGGATGAGAGGTTAGTGGCCGGTCGAAGGCACCTCGTGAAAGGCAAGAGTTTTAATCGTTAGAGGAAGCTATTTCTTCCCAACTTCACCATAAGACACTTAAAATATAGTTACCTCATGGGAATATCTAGGGACAAAAGAGAGAATTATCTCCTTCTCTGCCTCCCTAAACCCGCCCCCCACAGCGTCCTCAGATGCCAACCCCGTCGTGGGTCAGGCTGCTGGGTCTGCATCTGCACCAGTAACTTCCCCACCTACCTAGGCCTCGGGGATTCCAGCTCAGGGACCTTAGGGGCTAAGGAACGGTTCCTTGTCTTCCCGAGACCAGACGGACCGGTCTTTAGTTTGGGTGGAAAGTGCCAAACAGAGGCGAGAGGTGGCTTGAGGCCACCCCTCTAGCCTGCGTGGCTGTGCAGACCCCCCCCCGGGGGGGATTCCAGACCCATCAGGCCAGGCCCAGTCTTAACCAACAGACACAATCACCTTCCCCTCCCACGACCCCAGAAGGTGGGAGTCTGTCCTCCGGCCTAGCCCAGGGGTCCCCATGCAGGCTGCAACATGGAGCCTGCCTGTCCCTTTGCCCTGCTGGCTCACCCCCTCCCCGTTCAAGAGTTGTCATCAGCCTCCAGCCAGGACCCCACGCCCCCCCGATTCCAGAAGCTCCCTTGTGGACCTGCCCCATTTCAGAGCAATGTCAAAGGCACGCAGGCCAGCAACGTGGCGCCTGCCGTCCTCACTCCTGCCCGGGCACGCCGCACTGTCACCCTCTGGGAGCGTGGCATTCCCGACTGTTCAAGTCACTCCAACATGGCATCAGAACGCAACCTCGTCACGTGCCTGAAATCCCACCCCAGGCTCTGGAACGGTCTGGGACTGCACGTAGTTCCTACAGCGTGGCGGGGTCAGCGCACCCAGGGGCCTCCTCTGCAGAAGCAGGACTCTGAGGGTCCCCCAGGGCCCTCCTGCCGATGGTGCTTAGACAGCCAAATGTGGACACCAAGCTTTTCCAAAATGTGTTGAAAATCGCCAGTCCTGCACGATGTCCCTTGAAAAGATGGCCCACAAACCGTCTGACAATTGACAATTTGCTTGCTTATGATCCTCTCGGAGCCCCGGCCTACCCGTCAACGTATTCAAGGACTGAAGAAGCCCTTCAGGGTTTTCCAAACTTACTCGGTTGCCTTGAGAGCCTGTGAAGCCCTCCCAACTCCCCGCTCCTCGGGAACAGGGGAACGCAAGTCACATTGCACGGAGCTTTCCAGAAGTGCTCGGGGAGGCAGTGCCGCGTGACAGATGGTGCGTGACGCCAGGAAAGGCGTTCACCGAAAGACCAAGGGTGGGCAGAGTTGAGGCAAAACCAGCGAGGGAAGGGAAGGAGGCAACCCTCCATGGGGCTCACGCTCAGCAGGGCCCTCCACACCGTTATAACGTCGTGTGCCCGCAAGTAAGCCCTGGACGGCAAACGTCAGACCCAGCAAGGCCCAATCCACCGACCTACTCCCTCTGAGCTCCACGCCGTCCACACTCCCAGGCAGGCCAAGGGCCTCAAGGAGGCAGGCCAGCCCTCACCCCCAGCATCTCCTGCCTGCACCAAGCCCGGGCCACCTACTCTCCGTCTTCCGGACACGCTCATGGAAACGAGGGTTGGAAAGTCATTTTTCATGTGTTGACTCTGCAGGTCACAGGCACTAACCCATTTTGGAAAATACTTTCAACCACAAATGACCCGGGCAAAGACTGACTCGCAGCTTTGGGAACAATACCGCTTCTTCCTGCAAGATGTGACCCTGAGCTCTCTCGCTCTCTGTGCCGTGGGGACACCCTGGCGGTGCCCCTCCTGTCTCCCGGTCTCACTCGGTGCCAGGAGTGTCCTCAGAGCCCTATGACATATGATCCTGGGCATGATCCCATTTGAAGCTACTCACCGGGAAGCCCGGAACAGATTGTGTGACCCACACGCAATATTGCGCAGGACCTCACGGCAGGTCCCTTTGGCTCTAACGATCACCTGCCTCTGCTCAGTGCTCTGCCTCTGTGTTCCTTGGTGACTGACCCTCGTTCCTGTTTCCGGGAAAACTTGCTTGGCGGGAGGGTGATGCATAAATAAGTATTTAAGTGCAACCAAACACAGAAGAGAGACACTTTCTTCTCACGCGTCTCAAACGACTACTGTCATTGGATGCGCATGTCTAAAGAAACCATCAGGCTAACTTTTTGAAAATCATGCTTGATTGGGAGAAAAAAAACAATTTCTCGGTATGGTCCTTCCGGTCAGGACAGAGACAGGGCATTTTGATGGCGTCCACGTGGCCCTTGTAAGGCCCCTAAACGCAGTGCCAGCCCCGAAGGGAAAAACAGCCCCTGAGGGTGAGTTCAACGAGCCAAAGCATCCAACCCGCGTCTGGTCCTACCAGGTAAGCCTGGTCCAGGGCCTCCTTCCTGTAGTCCAGCTCTTCCTCCAGGTAGCCCTTCTGCCTGCTGAACAGGTCCTGAAAAGGGGAGGCCCCCCCCCCCAAGATCAAGATCAGCGTGAGAACTCATCACAGGGAGCATCTTCAGAGCTCACCTGATCACCTCTGCTAGAGAGCAGCAGTCCCACCAAGCCGGGGACCCGCCAGGTGCTCAGGTGAGGAGGGAGGCGATGATCTGCCCCAGGAACCGTGATCCCACCCCCTCCCGGCTTCCCTTCCACGACCGCAAGGACGCGACGCCCCTCCCACCCGGTGGCCAAGCAGGAATCCTTCTCAGTTCCTCTTGTCACGTCCCGGTGGCCCCTGAAGACCGTCTCAACTGTTCCCAGATGAGGCTCTTCCCCCCCACACCAATAGCATCACCTCCCCACCTCCTGACCGGTCTCCTTGCTGTGTGTGCCCTCTCCCCCACCCCCCGCACCAACTGGCTCACTCTTTTAGTCCCTGCACGACGCACCATGCGTCCTGAAGGCAAATCCCCAGGACTGACTTGAGGTTTTCAAGGTGACAATTGGTCTACTGCAGTCCCTTGACTTTACAGATGAGGAAACAGGACCAGAGAGGACCAGTGCCTTGCCCTGGATGCCCCAGTGCTCTGGTGGCAGAGGAGGGACCAGTTTCCAAGCCAGGACTCTCTCACACCACTTGGGGTTGCAGGCTGGAAGCTCATCCTTCTACCTCCCGTTCTCACCTCTCATTTCTACTTGCAAAACTTGAATTGGTCTCTGAAGGCTCTTGGGAGCCACTTCTTCTGGGAAGTCATCTCTGGCAGCCCCAGGCTGGGGAACTTGGAACCCCCACTTGGCAATAAGGACGCCAGGGTCCAGTGCCGCGTTCCCAAACTCTCATGGCCATTAAGGGGGCCACCAAAGTTGGGAGGCCCAGTTGTGTGTCTCCGAGGCCACTGGGCCCAGTGCCCCGGCATCACCACACGCCCATCCTGGTGTCCTCAGGCTACACCGTGGCTGTCGGCTCATGAGCACACGTCCCCCAGGCTTGTGAGCTCGGTCCTCGAGGCAGGGACCCCGCATATTCATTACCAGACCTCTAATCCTGGCATGGCGCCTGGGATAAAGAGCCTCCAAAAATACGTATGAAGCGAATGACCGAGCGAGTGGACGAGTAAGCCAATGGATGACAATTACCCAGAACGGCCACTGGGGCAAAAGCAAAATTTAGAAACGCGTGCAAATAAATGCACGCGAAAAGACACGAGAAGCCGTCCTGGGAGGGAAATTGCCTGAACCCTTTCCACCCGCCTGCCTCCCAGAGGGCTAAGTCTTTTACCTTCTCCTTCTCCAGATCCAGCATCTTCTGGGTCAGGGCCGCCTCAGTCCCCTCTATTTGCTTCAGCCACTGGAAAACAGCAGGGACAGAGGGACACACGTGAGAACCAGTGCTGGCCGGGGGCCTTTCACCCCAGCCGCGTGTGTAGGGGGCCTCCTCCTCCACTTGGCTCCTGGCCTCCTCGTCCCATCCTGGGGCAGTGGGGGGCCTCGAAACAGAATTTCTTAGTCTGTACAGATGTTCAGCTTTGACAGATGTTTGCTCAGGGATCAAGTGGATCATGGATATCCGTGTGTGTGTGTGTGTGTGTGTGTGTGTCCAGGAGGGAGTCAGTGTGCATTCAGTGGGAGCCTGACTCGGTGCCCAGCGGGCCCACTGAGTGTCACCGAGGTCTAAGGTGCGATGGGGGCTTCATGCTGAGGACCTCATCCAGCCCACGGCATAGGCAGCCTGGGAAGACGTGGCTGCCTAGTTAGGTCGCTCGTGCGAGGTCCCACAGGTGGGCCATGGGGACTTCTAACCCAGCCCGCAAGTCTGCACCCCTGCGGCAGCAGCCCCGAGCGGCGAGGTGCACCGTGGGGTGAGGGGTGTGCTGAGCACCAGGGCGTGGGTGGGCGGAGGCGGGCGGGCGAGCACCTGCCGAGGGCAGGTGCCAGGGGCCGGGGGCAGTCTGCCTCTTCTTGGGTCTGGGCTGGGAGGTGGGCAGCTGTTTCTCTGGATGGAGGTACATAGGTATGTCTTTAGGAGGAGCCCACCTAAGAGATGGGCTGCTGGGTGGACCCGGGGGGGTGGGCTGGGGGTGTCCGTGTGTGACAGTGTGCATGAACGTGTGCATTCGGCGGGACAGACAGCCTCCTTGCCTCCAGCCTGGGGACCACGCCCCTTTCCGGGTGTCCCAGCCTCCCTCGGCTGCCGTGTGATCGTCCTGGCTTTTTCCTCCTCCCTGGTGGCTGAAGCTTCTCATCCCCTTGGAGCCCTGCCCTTGGCTTCCCCCCCTCGCCTCCCTGGGGATCCTACCTGCCCCTGTG
The DNA here is from genome assembly GCF_007474595.2 of Lynx canadensis. NCBI lineage: Eukaryota > Metazoa > Chordata > Mammalia > Carnivora > Felidae > Lynx > Lynx canadensis. The sequence goes on from NC_044306.2 coordinate 201,106,633, forward strand.
CCCCCTCTGCTCTCCAGCCCAGACCGCCCCATGGCGTCTCCCTCTGATGCCTCCCTGGCCTCCCTGGTCCCTCTGTGGGGGAAGAGCCCCATTTCACCCAAACCAGGAAGCAGGGAGCAGCCTCGATTCCACGTTTTCCTTCCCTTCCCATGCATTGGGTCCACCTCCTCCTGGTTCAAACACCCACCCGCTGCACAACCACGGCCACCGCCACTCCAGCCTCCTGTCTGGACCCAGAGCCCTCTCTGCTCTCAAGCCCTCACGTCCTCTCCAAAACCTGCTTCCGCTTAAAGCCCTCAGGGACAGCCCATCGCTCCTGGGGGCCACCAAGCCCAGTCTTCCTTCACCTCAGGGCCTCTGCACATGCTGCTTCCCCCGCCTAGAGCATCACCACCTCCCCCACACCAGCCTCAGCCCCAGGCCTTCACCGAGCTCACACCGACTCAGCCTCAGGCCGCATTAGCTGTTGTCTCCTCCAGGAAGCTTGCCCTGCTTCCTGAGTCCGTGGGGCCAGGTGCCCTCTGGGATCCCTGTGTCATCCTGTGAACGGCTCTCACGGCACTCACCTGACGGATTGCTGTTGTCTGTTTCCCTCCCACAAAAGCCCGAAGGTGGGGACCACATCAGACACGGTCTGTTACACTTCCTTACCCTGCACGGGCCCCAGCACGAAGCATGTGCCCAACAAACATTTTGCTGAACGAGAGCAGACGTGAGAATGTGGAGGTCTGGGAGGGGGTGGGCTGGCTCCGTGGAGGAAACAAGACTAGATACAGCTGTGATCACACAGGGTCCCTTCAATGTCTTGGACACCCAGAGCCAGCAGCAGAAGCAGGCGCCCAGAATGGAGCATTTCATTAGATGTTAGGAGGCTGTGCAATGTCTCAGAAATAGATCGGCATATTTTTGGCGGGAAATGACACATTTCATTTTGAATACCCTAATGCAAGCAGTCATAAAATGAATAAAGTCTAAATGGAAAAAAAAATTTAAAAATCCAGTTTTGAATCAGGACAGCAAGCTACTCTCAGAATAGGCTTTATAGAATATGGTGTCCAGTCTTTTCTTCCTGTTAAAGAGATGTGACATGCCTATTACACGTAGAAAGAAAAAACAATTTTGACAAGTGCTTTTCAGCAATTGAAAGAGTAACATGAGGGCAGAAAATGTTGGCCATGAGCATCCTGGGCATGTGAGGTCATGAATTTCCCATCAAAGAGTCCCGCCAGATAGCCAGTGGGCCCCTCTTCCTCTCCCAGAGCAAGAGCCTAAATGCAAATAGCACTACATTACTGGCCAGCAGGGAGGGTGATGGGGACAGGGACACCTGTCCTCCCCTAAGCCCTCAGGGGAGAAGTGAGTCAGCCCACAGGGGAAGAGGACATTCTATAGGAAGCCAGGTCCTTGCCCACAGGTGCCAGCTTCTGAGCCCCAGAGCCTCTAAGCCCCGACGCTCCCTCCAGAGAGGGTCCCAAGACCGTAACCCCAGGCCAGCTATCGGAGAGCTTGACTGTGGCCGCAGGCCTAAGCCAAACCCTCTGATCTGTTGTTACCAGCGAGAACACGAAATTCTCTTAAAAACTTCCATCTTTCTGGTTGGTTTTGAACTGGTTCCCAACTGGTTTTGAACTTGAGGGAGACTCATAAGGAAGAGTTGTGACTCATGATCACCTGTAAACCCTGAGACGTCCTATGTCCAAGCTTCTCTGCTTGGCATGTGCTGTGTGCAGAGGACGTGGCGTGGGGACAGGGCTTCCTCGGGGAAGGGTTAGGAGCTAGACAAAGCCCCAGAGCAAGGTCACCCAGGAACACCACGTGGCATCCCGACTAGGGGTGCACTTCGCTTCTATGCTACACGCACAGCTTTGTCCCTCTAAATAGAAAAATTGAAGTTGACCTCAGTTTGGTCGGATACTGGCACTGGGTGGTGATTTTTAACAACACACATTTGGGTGGGTCTCAGATCCCACTGCCAGCCCATGTGTTCCAGGGTGACCAACTCGTGCCTGCTTGTCCAGGACTGTCCCTGTTTCAGTTCCCGTGTCCCAGGAACCCCTCAGTTCCAGGCAAACCGGGTAGTCTGTCTCCCCGGGGGTCCCCTCTGTCCTGCAGACCCACCTTTCTTTCCTCCTGGGGCCACTCTCAACATTAATATTCCCTCCAGGGGGACATACAGCGACTCCCAACCTACAAGATCTTTAGTCACAGGCCCAGGACGGGGCTGGAGTCTCTTAGACCCAATCTGAGAAAATGGGAAAACACTGGTCTGAGTCCAGCCCCCAAGGACAGTCCCAGATTGGGAGGTGGGCGCCTCTCCCCTGCACAGCTGGCTGGTAAAGGTGGGGGTGGGGGGTGACAGCTGCCGCAGACCAGGCGGGTGTAGAAGGGGTGAGTCACTAATCTCGCCTGGTTGCTGAGAGGAACAGGGGTCCCACAGATCTGAGGTGAGGGCCCAAGGCTACAGGTCTGGACGCCCACTATTTTCCGGGCCGTGGGGAGGAGTAGGTCAGGGAGGGCCTGGGTGGGAGAAGAAAGTGGCTCGAAAGGGGCTGCTCTCAGTGAGTCTGTGAACTTTCCACCCGGTGTGGCCCTCCAGGAGACCCTGGCCTATTCCCAGCCCCATCCCAAATCAGCCACCCAAGTCACGGACGGTTCCGGCCATTAGTTCCCCGTCCACAACCACTGCCCAAACCCTTCTAGCAAGCAAGCTTTGCCCCAGGTGCTTAGTAACAATGTTTGCTTCTGCTTAGATGCCATGTCCTGGATTCCAAGGCTCACGGGTTCCTAGTTTGGGGGCTCAGAGTGATCCAGAGACCGATCTGCGGAAGGCTGAGCAGTGGGCGGGAGTCAACGCAGGAGGGGCCTCCCAGGGGATGAGGAAGGGATTACTGGGCCTGACATTACGGCATCCTCCAGGGAGGACATGGCACTAATCCAAGTCGGGAGTGTTTACCAGGCACGTTGTGTAACACTCTCCGGAGCACTGTTACAGGAGGCTGGGCGGCCGAGTTTGCATATGTTGGTACGAGGGACATTTACTGACCGTGTACCATGTGCCTAATACTGTTCCACCAGCCAGCCAGGCGTGAGTCAGCGCCACCTGCTGTCCACCTGAGGACGCTGGGACTTGGGAAGTAACTTACCACCTGTGTGGCAAAGCTTTGCCCAAGTTTGTTACCAACACTCAGTGCCTTTCACGTGAGTGGGGAGGAAGGACAGGAGCCCAGTGAAGCAGACTATCTGTATTTTCCATGCCCTTCCAAAAATTCTGGAAAGAAGTTTGATTAAGGTCACTAAGACCTCATCGTTATTAAAATAGTATTTCAAAGTTTAACTCCTGGGCTTCGAAAGGAAAAGCTCTGTGGACGGGGGCAACGTGAAAGTCATGTGTGCCTAAATTATCCTACACCAGGGGCGCCTGGGTGGCTCAGTCGGTTAAGCGTCCGACTTCGGCTCAGGTCATGATCTCGCGGTCCGTGAGTTCGAGCCCCGCATCGGGCTCTGTGCTGACAGCTCAGAGCCTGGAGCCTGTTTCAGATTCTGTGTCTCCCTCTCTCTGTGACCCTTCCCCGTTCATGCTCTGTCTCTCTCTGTCTCAAAAATAAATAAACGTTAAAAAAAAAATTTGTTTTAAATAAATTATCCTACACCAATGTAAAAGTTAAGCAAACCAAGAACGTATTTTTAGCAAGCACAGCAAAAAGTTAATTATCTCAACACGTAAGGCCCACAGAGAAGTCAGTACGAAACACCATACTTAACGACAGATATGTAGGGAGTGAATGTACGAATGAATGAATGAATGAATGACAAGCCCAATGGACATCATCAAAAGAAATGTAATTACAGTTCACAAGGAAGAAGAAAACAGACGATACACAATAAAAAGCCAGGATCACTAGCACTCAAATACATGAAAACGGAAACGGTCACATCATGTAAGTTCAGCCAAGCCTATCAAGCCGGCAGGGGTCTCTAACGGCGGGGCACCCAGTTGAACGTGGACCCGGCAATGCGGTAACACGCGGGTGGACGCTTTGACAATATTAAAGCTCTGAGAAACCTTCCTACCGGCGGCCCCGTGATTCCACATCTAGAATCTGTCTTGTGGGAGGGTCTTAAGAGGTGGCTCGAAATCGACGCACAACGCTATTCACCACGCATCATGATAAATAGGAAAAAAAAAAAAAAAGGAAATCCCCTCGCTAACTAGCAGCTGAGGAATAAGGAACTTCTTTGAACCCTACGGTGGAATGATGCGGGTGGAAGTGTGGCAGGCAGGGCTAAAGACGGGAAGTCAAGCCGGATCTCAACGAGGCTTAAAAAACGGTCGTGGGCAAAACACCGGAAAGAAATCCACCCCGGGGTCGCAGGTGCTTTCCTTCCTCCGTGGGGGCTTCCGCCGGCTTGTGCGCTAAGCTGTCTAGGGCGAGCGCGTGTGGCTTTGGACGGGCAAGGGGCGGGCATGCGCGTGCACATGCAGACGCGGACGCGGGAAGTCATGCCCCAGAGCCAAGCGAGACGCCGAGGTGCCGTTTCTCGTGTGGCGCCGGGGGGAGCTGCGACGCGGTGCACGGACAGAGGGTGCCGCGGGGCTCTCTACCTTTTCGCACAGGGCAAGCACTGTTCCAGCTTGGATTATTGCAACCTGTTCTTCGTTTCTCAAATTCTAAAACACAAAAATGGGGAAGGGCGTTTTACGCTGGACCCCGCGTCCCCGTGCAGACAGCGCTGACCGGCTTCCGTGCCCCTCCGAGAGGCGACCCCGGGGCTCGGCCCCCGCACTCTAAAGGGGCCCATGTTTAAAGGCAGCCGTGTCCTATCTGGGGCCAGGCCTTTGACAGATAGGGCCTGTTTCCAGCCAGTCTCTTAAGGGGGCAGGGATGCCACGTTCTGATCTCAGAAACCTCGAGGGATCCCACCGGTCCACCGTCCCTCCGGGAGCGCCCTCGTGCGCCCGCATCGCCGGCAGGTGCGAAGGAAGCGCTGCGTCCAGAAGTCTGCCCGTGACAGCGCGACCCGCTCGTGACCGCGTGCCCCGCCCGTGACAGCGCGGCCCGCCCGTGAACGCGTGACCCGCCTGCGACAGCGCGGCCCGCCCGTGACAGCGTGACCCGCCCACCCCCCACGAGGGCACGGCCACACAGAAGCCTTACACTGCGCGTGTCAGATCTCTTACGTTGGGAAGAACCCGAACCGAACAGAAAGGAAAGGCACACAGGACACACCCAGGTGGAGACGAGAGCGCGAGAGCAGAAGCCGGCCGGCATAGTTACCCCGTTATCGCCAAGGATATCTAGCTTCTTCATAAGTTCAGAAACATTCACATCCTGGAAAAGATTGCCAACGTTCATTTTGTGGGAGCCGCCAAGCCCGTGCAGACCGGTCTCTACCGCCGGGGCCTCGTCCGTCCCTCTCGGTGCGCGCGGCGGGGCCAAGGGCTCCCGGCAGCTCCTTCGGGGGTCGAGGGAGAGAAGGCAGTGATTGCTGCTTGTAGGCTGAGCTTTGCAGGAACGGCTGGTGGAATCGCGAGGGTCAGGAGGACCCCGGCCGGCAGCCGCAGCCACGTCCCCCGCCCCCTCTCACTCACTGCGCGGCCGCTGCGCTCGGCGCTGCTCTGATGTCACGCCCACGTCACGTCACGTCACGTCTCGTCTCGTCTCGTCTCGTCTCGTGGCGGGTGCTGCCGGTCTCACCTCACACACGGGAGCCCGCGGCTGGGGGAGCTCACAGCCCGGAGCTGGGAGGCGGCCAAGCCGGGGGTGGGCCCTCAAAGCTGGGTGCCACGCTTCTGCTCTTTTAACACGGGTACACAGAGGGTGACATTCGGTGACCCTCTGAGACACAAACTCCGACTTTCCAAATACGGTGTTGGGGGGCGGGGGGCGGGCTACCTCGTTAAAATCGGCTCTGTGTGTGACACAAGGGCACAATCCCCCTTTGCGGCTGCGCCTGGCATCCGAGGGGGCCCCTGGCGGTGGGTTGAGCGGAGGCACCCCCCAAGCACGCTACCTTAACTCCTTCCTGGTGACAGAACAGCTGGAGAGCGCTTCTGTTGTTCTCGGGGAAGGTGCTGATTTGGAGGTTAAATGCTGGCGACCTCCGCTCTCTCTCCTGGGGAAAAGATTTGGTTTAAAAACAGAACTTTATTGGCTTGTTTACCACTTGCCACTTTCCCACGTTACGCAGCAAAGACCAACGGGTTCCAGTTGGCCAAGGCGTTACTAAAAAGGCGCACATTCAGACTACCATCTCCTGGTCCGCGAAGGAGCACGCCGAGGTCCCGCCTCTGCAGGGCGGCGGGTCTCGAGCCGAAATGCGTCTACTTCTTACCCACTCCGCTAGGAAGAAACGGTTAACCAAGGCATGTGTTCACCCGCCGCGCGACGGGAGCCCGGGAAGCCACAGCTCATTAAATACTCGGTAAGAACAAGTGTGTGAAATGTCAACGGACAGCACAGCCACCAGCTATGGCGTTCCTCGTGCCCTGCGGCAAATCGCTACCTCGTTGAGCCCTCACACCATCCCACGAGGCAGGCGTTATTGCTTTCGTTTCGTGGACAGGGGGGCGAGTCCCGGTCCCAAGCTCCCGAGCGGCAGGGCCGGGACACGAACCCTGGATTCACACCGTTTTCAAGACAATCGGCTGACTTCGTTCACAATTTTTTTTTTTTTTTTTTTTGAGCCGTGCTAACACATCAGCGATCATTCTATCCCTGCCTTAGATTGCTATTCAAATCTGGATCACTGAGGAAGGAAAAGCAAGCGTTTTCCCAGAAGAGGTGCTCGTTAATCCTATGTCACGCGACACGTTTTTAAAAAGGACAAGAGAAGCCCAATGAATGGCAGGGATATAGTACACAGAGCTGCATTTAAAACTTGAGCAACGGACAGGCTAGCTTTATGGGAAGGCCAGCAGAGAAGACCTTTCTGAATTATACCTTTAAGTCAAAGTGCTTTTATTTGGACAAAATTAGAATAAGATGACTAAGCCCGCTTTGGATGATTCCTGCAGAATCTAGGGAGGGCACCCATGGGTCTCTTTAGTCACTCAGCTAAGAAATGTAACCGAATGAGCACCAGCTTGGATGGCAGGACCTACGCAGATGGGGTTGGATAAGGCTAATGGGGAGAGGAAGGTGAGGTGGGTGGCAGGGGACATTCAATTACCTTCCACAAGGTGCAACTTGGCTAACCTTGTTTGAAGCAGTTCAGGGGGAAAACTTCGTTTCCCTTATCAGCCACGAAGACCAAAATTCACAGTGGCTCTCTTCTACGGATGCCTTTCTACCTGCAAGGCTTAAGTGGAGTCTCCATAGAAAAAGTGACAACAGAAAGCCCATATTTTATCCGAACGAAAGTCCGAACTGGTCTCTAGCGGCTCTGAAGGACAGTGGAGACACTTCAAGAAAGTCCTAGCACGCTGAGCAACGCTCATGGAACTCTCATGAGAAAGACGCGTGACCAAGGGCTGTGAAAGGCTTCCTAGCTGGCCGAAGTGTGAACAGTGACCTCGCGTGGCTTCCGATTCCTAGTGCGTGAACGAAGGCCCGGTTGGCGCTCAAGCAAGAGTTGCGTTGCAGGGGTAACGCTTGGTTTCGAGACCTTCAGGCCACGGTCCACGCCAACACAACAAAGGACAAGATGGTAAGGTCTAGCGCAAACAGCGTTGACTGAGGCCAGGATGAGGGAACAAAATCGGGGGGACACCAATGTTGCGAAGGCGCTCGCTTCTCCCGAGGGTTCCGTGCATGCAAAAAGGCTTCAGCCGAGGGAGAGCGGGGCTGCGTCACTGCAGGTGCTTAGAGAAACGAGTGTCACAAACATGGCTGATGTTTAAACTGTGGATGGTGTTTAAATGGCAACAGACGAACAAACAAACACAAAAGGGTCATGACGTTCAGGTGGCAGCAAGGCGATACAGCGACATACCGGAAACAAGGTTTCAGTGGGAAGCAAAAAAACCGTCAGCGGTCTTGCCCTGGATGCAGCTCTGTACTGGGGACCTTACTGAAGGTTTGGAACACGGCCGCTACCTACGAACACCGCTCGGTCTCCCTCCACGCTAACCAGGAATTTTGGAGTCGTGCGGTTCGAGTACAAACAGGTACATTTCCAGTCCAATGCAACACTGCCATGACACACGGGCCTGTGTTCACTGATCAGGGAGCTGGGGCAATGGCATCGGTTTTCTCAAACGCCTACGCAGATACCTCCTTTCCCCCTGCTCGCTTACTTACCTGTGTTCACCTCGGCAAACAGAACATGGGCCGAACTAGCAGTGAACACGCTACAGAGGCAGTTGCGGGCCGGGTCGGACCCCGCTCTTTCAAAAGGAGACATTCCCTGCATGCAAGGTCACTTAAAAAAGGTGTGTTATTAATTGCGACAGCGCTTCTGTCCGACTTTGCAGAACGCATACCAGGTGACTATGCATGCGGGAAAGAAGTAGTTATGGAAATGAAACACAAATAAAAAAGGCAAAATATTGCAAAAACAAATTATTTTATTAAGTGCAAAAAACAAGCCGTAGGCAATAAATAGATTAGCTCTGGTACATGTCCAAAGACCTCGGTGAGCATTCTCTCCAGAACATATTAAGGCAGTGAAATTATTCTGAACATACAGATTTAAAAAAAAAAGAAAAGAAAAGAAAAGAAAGGAAAAGAAAAGAAAAGAGAACTCTACCACGTCCCTTTACACATGCTGGAGGGCATCGGGGAGCTTTACATGAATTTCAGTTTGGGCTCAAAGAGAAGGTCTGCTCCGTTTGAGAGCGCGCAACAGATAGAGTCTCTTACTTCGAGCTCCAGCACTCGGAACTCTAGCAGCTCATTTTGGTCCTTGGCGTCCTGCATTTCGTTCTTCAGCTGAGTCTCTTCTATTTCCAGTCTGTAAATCTAGAGGAGACGCACCTGTGGGTTAGCGGGCGGGAGGACCGCCGTCCCCGTGGGGGCCGCGGGAGACGCACCCTCCTCAGCGCGGGCGGGGTGCGGGGGTGGGGGCGCCTGCACCGTCCCTGCCAACCCCCCCGGGGGGCCTGGCCCGGAAGAGGGGCTCCTCATAGGCTTGCCGAATAAATGAGCGATGGGGGAACCTGAGGCACGGGGCCGCTAAGTCCCTTCCCGAGGTCAAGTGTGACGGAGGCAGGAACGCACCATGGGCGCTTCTGATCCCAAAGCCTCGGTGTGGTCTTTTCGCGGGCGGTCTGGCCCCCCAGGATGAGCCCCCCCCCCCCCCCCCCCCGGACAGACAGCACCAAGCCGCGGCGGGAAGGCACAGGCCGCCACTGTGACCCTGCCAGAGGGCTGAGGAGAAGGCCTAGTGGAAACAGTTCTCCTGAAGGCACAAGTCCGTCTGGGGAGGTGGGCCGCCTGGTCCAACACCCGCCAGGAGACACTGGAAAAGCACCCTAATGGCTCCGTGCCTCAGTTTCTGTCGCAGGGGCATAAAGTCCTGCAGCCAGGACTGACTGAGATAAGGCACACCTCCTTACGGAGGGCCTCCCCTCCTCCTGCCCGGAGAACCAGAGGGAGGGTCTCCGCTGACGGGGTCCTGCACCCCCAGGGGACTCTTGGAAACAGTGTGTTTTCTCCGTGGCTCCCTGAATTTAGTGAGCAGGACACGAAATCTCTCCCAATGCACAGGCCCGACCTGCAGGGCAGCGACACGCCCTGTCCCCGAGCTCCAAACGCTATGGAGAAACACAGGGCAGCGAGCGGCCACACCCGTCAGTGGCAGAGCTGGGACTGGGGGCGGGGGCGGAGGGGGGCAAGCCCGGGCTCAACGCTGCAGGTGTTCTAGGATGCTCTAAGGCTGAGGCCTCACCCAGGTCTGGGGCGGCTGGCATGCAAGGCCCAGGAAAAGCAAACCTCTGTGGACAGAAAGGTTGCCAAGGGGCGGGGGAAGGGGGGTTGTGGTGGGAGGACACAGGGAGTGACTACAAATGGGCACAAGGGACCCTTGTGGGCAGCGGAAAAGGTCCTAAAGCTGCATTGTGACGGTGGCTGCACAAAGAAAACAAAACAACAACGCTCTGGATTGCACACGAACGAGAGAAACATAAAGCTGAGGTCTCATCCCAAAGCATTAAACCTACTCCCCTTGCTGTCTCAAGAGGCGTCTGGAAAGTTCCATGACCGCAAGAAGGAAGACAGGCTCAGCTTTGCCAGCACTGAGGCTTCCGGTCCATGAACTGGACTGTGACGGCCTGAGAGCCTGCGGGGCGGCCAGCGCCTTCGGTCCCCCCGCCACGTGGGAGGGAGGGGACCTGCCAGGGGTTCCAGAGCAATGGGAGAGGCGGCCTGGAAAGCCCTGTGGAGGGAGGGCGGGCGGCCCTCACTGTGTCTGCAGGGCGCACGCCCTGTCCCAGAGGACAGAACCGGGGCCGAGGCCTGGGAAGCCCCAGGAATCGGGCTCGGACTCAATGTGAGGAAGAGGTCTGTGCTCTGAGAGCCGGTCAGGACCCAGACCCACCAACGGGGGCAATGGGGCAGAGTCTCAGTCGGGCTGAGCCTCTGAGGTCCCTGATTCTCTGAGGGGGCGGGAAGGGTACTGACGCTCACGTACCTTTTCCAGCAGGTCCTGGTTTGTCCTGATGAGAAGCTGCTTCTCTTCAACCCATTTGGAATCCTAAGAAAAAGCACTAAATATGTTCACGCTCATTGAAGCAAACAGGTGCTCACACAGCAAAGACGGAGTCAGCAAAAAAAAAGTCACCTAATATAAGGCTATGAAAAGGTCATGGGGCACCTGGGGGGCTCAGTAGGCTAAGCGCCCGACTCTTGGTTTCGGCCCAGGTCACGATCTCATGGTTTGTGAGTTCGAGCCCTGCATCGGGCTCTGTGCTGACAGTGCAGAGCCTGCTTGGGATTCTGTCTCTCTCCCTCTCTCTCTGCCCCTCCTCACTTGTGCATGTGCTCTCTTTCTCTCTCTCAAAATAAATAAGCGTTAAAAAAAAAGGGACTATGAAAAGATCAGAGAAGAGACAGCAGCTAGAAAGACTTCATCATCCCTCTAAACCTCTACACCCAGAAAAGCGAGCCGGCGGGATCGCGGGGTGTCCCTTCCCTACCGCTCACGCTCCCTGAAAGCAGAGGGGGCCCACGCTGAGTGTCATTGCCAGGAAACCAGCTGCAGAGCGACCAAATCGGCACTGCCCACCCGCTCAGGCCTGCTCACTGCACCCGGGGTCTCCCCCACACCCGCGGACACGCTCTCGGGTGCATCCTGGGCCCTCTGCCCGTGAGGCCCTAACTACGTGTCTCGGCCTGGGCAGGTTCCTGTCCAGGTAAGTCCCATGAGCACACGGCACTAGGTCTGTCTTTCCACCGTGGCGTCCCCAGCCTGTGCTCCATAAACACGGCAGGATGGATAAGGGAACAAACGAAGAACGTTCCTCTTCCCTTCTCTCAGCTCCGGCGGCCTCGGCTTCCCTCCACCTCTCACGTATCACCCTGCACTGCCACTGGGTCGACACATAGAGGCCCCATGAGGCCGTGAGTCCCTGTGAGGACGGAGCCCGTTCTACTCATCCTTGTGTCTGGAGCATACTGTCTGCAACTGTCCCTCCCACCTCCGCGGCCCTTTGCAGTATCACTCTGCAGCTCCTCCCAAGGACGGATGGCATCGACTTCTCCAGCCCCGAAGCCAGGCGTGGCTGTGGCGACTTCGGCTACCGGGATACTCGCAAATGGGATTCAAGCAGAGGCTTGGAATGCACCTGTGCACTGAGGCCTGCCCTTTCCTCCGGTCCCCAGGCCACCAGGCAAAGACGCCAGGTTGGAGAGAGTAAGAGAGATGGCGATGAGAGACCATGAGCCGACACGGCAGCCAAAGCCGGCACCAGTGCCCAGACGAGACAGAGAGGCCGTCGCAGGCCACCCGGGCCCAGGTGACCCAGAGAGCAGCCTGTAGCATGAGCCCCGGTAAGACCAGCAGAGGAACTCCTTACACGGCTGAGCCCAACCCAAACCGCTGACCCACGGAATTATGAGCAAATCAATTTTTTTTCTTGTTTTAAACCATTAAGTTTTGGGGTGGTTTGTTACGCAGTGATCGCTAATCGATACATTATCCCTGCACGCCGAGCACAGAGCCTGGCGTGGGGCAAGCGCTCTGGTGAGCGCTCACTGAACAAATGGACATTTGCTTTGTCCCAGCGTGGCCCTTTCATTTATAAGGTGCTGAGAGCAGAAAAAGCCCGCAAACACAGGACCTAGCATCCACGGGTGGGGCCTAACTTAGTCGAAGACGGTGGTCAGGAGCTATGTGAGCTCAGCCTGGAAGAGGGGCCGAGGGCAGTGGCAGGTGGACGGGAGTCTGAAAACAGCCTTCTCTCCCGCCTGGACTGTTCCCCAGGCCGCTTCCTCTTACCACTTCTGCTTCCCCAGTATGTGAAGGATTAATATCACCCCCATTTTAAAGATGAGTAAACTGAGGCACAAAGAGACAATGTCGGTCGCGTGGGTTGTGCTACATGCCTGCCAAGTCGGTCCCGGAGTATGGGCTCTTCACCGCTGTCCTGCCTCCATGGAATGTTCTGGACCACGGTTATGTAAGCAGTGCCCAAGGGCTGGCCGATCAGCGCCGGCCACAATGCTGCTGCCGTGGGCGGCTTCGCGAGTACCCCCAGCCCTGGTTACTGGCCGTCTGCCTGAATTCGAGTCTCAGCCACCACCCGAGCCCTAGAGCCACTAATTGCTCAGAGTTAGTTCTAAGCCATCTGTTCAGAACCTCATACACCCCCTTCCCTAAACACCCACCGCCAGCCCCCGTGTCCCAGCCCAGGACCTCGGGGAGCCCTTGCCAGACCTCCCCACCCCCTACCCGCACGGCACCCCCACCGTCAGGTGTAGCCACATGACTGTTTTGGTGAAACGTGTCCAGGGAGCAAACTGCCTTCTCCTGCCCTCTGAGGGGGAAGGCGAGCTGCCGACGGGGCCGTTATATCCAGGCTGGTGCCCCAGCGCTGGATCCCTGAGTAACCACATGGAGTGGACAACCCCCTGGCCTGCGGGAGGGACAGGAAGGGCGCTGAGTAGGAAACAAACCTCACCGCGGTAAAGCCACTGCAAAGTTCTGGTTTATCTCTTACCGCGGAGAGCGCGGCCAACCCGCGCTGACCCCTGGGTGATGTCGCCTTTGGACGTTACCCTCTGAGAGGCTGGACCTCCGCCCAGACCACCCTCTACGGTCTCCCCCAACCCAGGGGACGGGTCTGGGGCTGGGCTTTGCCTCTTTACTGTTCCCTGCTGTCAACCGGGCCTTGTCACGTTCAGAGAAGGTGCGTGTGGAGGCGGCTCGGCTCCGAGAAACTCAGGGACCTGGAGGGCACGTGACGGGGCCACAGCCGGGAAGCCGGGAGGCGGGGATCCCCTTCACTTTCACAACTGGGTCTTGAGAACCAGTGGCAGCTTTTCGTTCAGAGTCAAGTCAAAACGGGTTGTGGTCACCACCTTGCTTTGTGAAGTGTCTCCCACTTCTGAGCATTTGGCCCACAAAGAAAACGCCACGTTAGAATTTCATTTCGTGGTTTGATTTCTATAAAAACTCTGCAAACAGGCACCTCAGGTAGGATATTCTCGCTGGGCTCTGCTAGGGATTTTTTCTGTAATGTCTCTGGAGCAAACCACACAGACCGTGGAGGGGGTCCCCCGCCCCCCAGCACCAAGGCCAAGGGGACACCACGAGGGGACAGAAACCCAAAGAGCCGCGCGCTCGTTCTACTCACCTGTCCCTTCTCGACGAGCAACTTCTCCAAATCTTCGATTTTCGCCTGACACCTCAGCAGGTCAGCTTGGAGCTGTTCCCGAGTCTGGAGAGAAAAGGACCAAAAAGTGAGCGGGTCACCGCGAATGGGTGACAAGGGTGGAAAGGACCGCGCCACGATCCGGGCCTTGGAAGCACGTCCGTGTGGGGGAGCACGGGCTCGCAGCAGCACGTGGGGTCACTTGCCTGCACGTTATACACGTTTAAGAACCGAAAGACCTTGAGGGGTCATCGGCTCTATTCCCCTGGATTTTACAGACATTGACACGGAAGCCTAGAGAAGGGGTTCATTTCTACAAGGGGGTAAGCGAGCCGGAAGCCAGATGTCAAGGTCCCCACCCTGGCTTTCTGACCACGTTCAGTGGCTGCCTCTACCAACGCTCCCAGACACGTTTCGTGGGCCCTTTATCACCTACGGGAAGGGCTGAAAACCCAAGTGTCTCAAGGACCGGGCGGGTACGTAAGTAAGGGAAGCAGACTGAGTGTGGGGTCGCACGGGGGGTGGGGATCGGGACCAACTGAGGCACACGTCCCCCCCCTCAGGCGAAATCCCCACTCAGCCGCGGCCCAAAGCCGCCACCACGTGAACAGGAAGCCCGCTGTTGCCCGGCCGAGCACGTTGTGAGCCGCCGAGAGAGGTAAGGAACCTGAATTTCTACGCGAAATCTCTTGACTTTTAAACACTGGCAGTCACAGGAGGCAGGCCACACCGAGCCCAGCCCTGTCACCTCCTCCCACCTACACGGTTACAGGCTGAACTCCACTGCGGCACAAGAAGCGTTCCTCTCCCCCACTCCAGCCTCATCTGCCACCCCCTACCTCACGGGGCTGTCGTGGGAACGATACGGGGACTGTGCTGGGTAGAGCACTGTGTCTGGGGGGCCCCTCGCTTTCAGAAGGAGGGGCAGGCAGCCGCCGGCCCACGTGACTCCCGAGGGTGGGGTAAGGGCCAGCGGGTGGCATTTCCTGGAAGGCAGAGCTCAGCCCAGTGCAACGGGGGGCCTGGCCCAGCCCTGGGTGGCCGGCAGGGACCAAAGCGTCTTGAGGGCTGGGAGCACGCCGGGATGTGCACAGGGGTTTCTCAGCCTGGGAGGGAGAGGAGGGTCCTCGCTGAGCCCTGGGGTCTGAACGCATTCCTGCCAACAGACGGCACGCGTGACGTGTGCCGGACCACAGCACCGTTTCTTCTGGCCGCGCCTGCGGTCACACGGTGGCCCACGGGTTTGCCCACGGTGTCCCCCATCAGCTCGCACAACCCCCTCCAAGCGTCAAAGGCGGGGCGCGGGGACCCGGCGTTCTGCGCACTCACCCGGGCCTCTCTCTCAGCATCCAGCGTCCCCCCCACCTGCTCCTGAAGCAGGGCGTAGGCCCGCTGCAGGGCCTGGTACTCCCTGGTCAGCTGGCAGAACCGCAGGTCGGCCTCTTCTCTCGTCGTCGTCTGAACGTGCCGGAGAAGAGAGACACAACAGAGCGCGTGACGTGGTGAGGCTTCGGCCCAGAAGCACACACCCGGCCCTCACAGCCGCTGCCCACAGTTCCTCGGGGGGAGCCGGTCACCGCCGGGATGTAACTGGGGACCCCGGGTGACAGGCTGCGGGAGGAGACGCCGTCCCTGTTGTCAGCGCCCTCCCCGGGAGCTCACGGAAGCCCGGAATCCCTGAGTCACGTGCAAGGGAGGCAGGGGAAGAACGCCCCCTGAGCCAGCCCGGACCCCACGGGTGGACGTTTCTGTGCCCCCTCCCTCCGTGCTTCTCACTTCGGGAATCTCTCCAAAGACGACCCCCCAGGAACGCAAGGGTGCAGCGACTGGCTGGCCAGTGGCACGTCTTTGTGGTTGTGAAAACTGGGAAGCACCCGTTAGGGGACACTCGTGACATTAAAGGCTCCGTGCGCGTCCACGTGAAAAGTCCCACGTGCTCACCAGAGACGGGGACGTGGAACACGGCGTTGGGTGCCGAAAGCTGCCCGTTACAAACCGTTGGTGCCAAAGGAAAATCGAAAAAGGCCCGTGTCTGGTGTGACCGTGCTCTACTCGGGTTTCCCCAGAGAGCCCAGCCGGCGAGGGGCGGGCGGGCGAGGACAGAGCCGCCCTTCACGCCTCTGTGAGTCCGGCTCACTTCGTGCCGCGGTCATGAGCCTGGATGTGCGCGCTGGTCGGGGACCGTGAGGCTGGTGGCTCGGGGTGAGAGGGCTTCCGGGGGTTTTTCCCGCCCTCCACGCTCTCCAGCACTGGGAGCGTTCTCTCCTGTGTGAGGCGTCGCCTTCGTGAGGACAAGGCAACCGTGTCCTGCCCGCCAGGTGGGGTCCCTGTGCGTGCATTTGTCCGCGTGTGTATGTGCCTCTGTGAGCATTGTGAGCCTGTGCATACGTGTGTGTGCATGTGTGCCCGCGTGTGCAGGGGGGACAGGGACAGACCACCATGCAGCCATTTTAATTGAAAAGGTAACAGCGACGCCACCACTGGGGTGGTGACATGGGGGGGGGGAAGGGACCGCTACATGCTGCCGGTGCCCCCCTTGCCTTCATGGAGGCCGGGCCCAGCAGGGGCCTCCTGCCCTCGAGGCTGCAGGCTGAGACGTCACAGGTCCTCGGGGCGGAAATCTCTACACCGGGGAGCGACAGGGGCGGTTGTCAGAGGCTGGAGGCGTGTGCCCGCAGCACCTCAGGTGCAGGGGTGCTTACATCATCCAAGTCTTCCTCGGGCGTGGCTGGGGCCCTGTCCGTCCTGTCCGTGTTGCAGGAGGTTTCTGACAAGGTTTCAGAGTCCACAGACTCCTCATCAAATCCAAAAAATGTCTCCACAACATGCTTCTGGAAAACGCAACGTGCGTGACATCAGGAACGGACTCAGCATTGCCGAGTCCCCCTCCCCCCGGCCGCCCAACCCGCCCTGTCACCCCAGGCACGGGGGCGACTACGCACACCGGGGCCCCAAGGGCGTCCCAAGAGGCAGTTGGCGGGGTCTGTGATTGAACGGGCGGAAAGGAGGTGGCCGAAGGTGGTGGAGGGTGGGGACAGCCGAGCACGCTGGCCTGACCCGGCACTCCTTCTGCGGGTCCCTCGGCCCCCTTGAGCGCCCACTTCCTTCTCCATCAGACGGACAGGGAGCCCCCGCCTCACCGGAGAGCGCAGAGTGAGGCCACGCATCCGCTGTGCCCGGCACGCCGACCCTCGATGGGCCCATGTGGGTCCTACTAAGGAGGGGCAGGGGGCCACGTGAGACGTCTCGTTCTACGTGCCAGACACGGGGAAAGGTGAAGGGGGCAGAGGGCCCGCAGATGGACCCCGGGCTCCAACCGGCTGGGTGAGTGGGGGCAAATTTTGTTTAACTTTTGAGTATAGAAACCTTGAGGCACTGAAACGATGAGAAGGAACAGTGCAACGGACCCCTCACGCGTCCATCGCTCAGAGTCGGAGGAAATTTTACCGCTCTGTGCGCCAGCCTCCTGGCTACCCCACCCAGTATTTTGCCCACCCCAAATACCGTGATATATGGGGCTTCGCACACATGCCCGCATTCAATCGGCAACCCCCCGACTGAGCACCTTCTAGGGGCACACACTGGGCGGGGCCTGGGGAACACCACCTGATGAACACCAGCCGTGCTCCCCACCACAAGGAGCTTCGCTCAGTCTCCTGGGGGGGGGGGGTCTGCAGACATCAACCCACAGTCACCAGATCGACCTCCCTTGTGTTAGGAACAATGTTTTGTTCGTTTGTTTGTTTCTTACAACCGATGAGTACTTTTCATGGCCATGAAGAAAGAACCATAATTAAATCCACAGCCGAGCCCCAGGCTCCCACTGGTTCACCCAGAACCTGGCTTTTCCCAGAGCCCCCTCCCCATCCCTCACCCCACAGAGGGATCGGGGCACACCCCACATGCTGAGGACCCGTCCTAACCTGCTTGCTTAAGCGGGCATAAGTCTGCAATCTCGTGCACCCAGATGTAAGAAAAATGTGGCCGCTACCACAATTAATAACATAATTAAGGGGTGCCCGGGTGGTTCAGTCAGTTAAGCGTCTGACTTCGGCTCAGCTCATGATCTCACAGTTCGTGGGTTCGAACCCTGAGTCAGGCTCTGGGCTGACAGCCAGCTTCTGAATCTGTGTCTCCTTTTCTCTCTGCCCCTCCCCCCCCTCACGCTCGCTCGTGCACTCTCTCTTTCTCTCAAATATAAATAAACATTAAAAAATGTTTAAGAAAAAATAAAATAAAATAGAATAGAAAGAAAGAATTCTGAATCAGGAAGGGAGAGGGAGACAGAGTGGACTGTTCTGTCATCTTCTACAGCTAGAGTTTCTCGAGAGGTTTTGCTAGAGGCACCCAGGAGGACAGTGAGGGCAGAGATCTGGGCTTTTTTATTCCCCACTGTGGCCCAGAGTCTGGCACACTGGGTCAACACCGGTTTTTAAATGCGTATTCGTGAACATGTCTTTGTTAACGAACTCAGAGCTAAAGCAACTTGTTTGCCCCTAGTTACGGGCTCGCGTGCGACAGCCCTTGCCCTCCCTCACACAGCCAGCACCGCTGGACCCCCGCCTGGTTACCCACCCCGGGTGAGTTTAGCAGGTAGGACTGTGGGGACCTATTAGGTTCTGTCGGCTTTCCATGATTCCTTCTCTCCAAGTAGAGGTTGCAGACAATCATATACCCCAATCTCCTCTCCAGATGAGAAACCTCACTTGAATGCAGGCATCGAAAACTCTCCAGACGATTTCCAGGGGGCAGCGGCCACGACATCCTGATGGTGACAACGGCACCTTCAGGAGCGACAGGTCTACGGCACTCAGAGGTCCTCTGCACGCACACAGCTCACCACCCCGAGCTCCAGGCTCCTCATTTCTCCGGGCAGCCATTCACCCGACCCTATTTCTTGTAAACACGGCTAATTGCGAGGCCTCTGGGGACAGTTCTGTGTTTGCTGCCATGTGGACTGACAGCGAGCAGTGATGCACGCTGACCGAGTCCCCGGGAACCATCCTGCCACAGCCTCTCCAAAGCCTCGGGACACGACCCCCACAGTCAGCCTCGCAGACCGTTCTGACGCCTCTGTTCATTACCCAGGCTCATCTGCCTCCTGAAACCTTGCAGGACGGCTAGCTGGGCACTCCGCTACCGAGTCCTGACACGGGGCGTTCACCCCGGATGCTGCAGACGTGCGTTTAAGGTGCTGCGTTTGTCATCAGCCGAACCCCAGACCCGAATGGAGCCCCTCAGTCCAGCGTGGCCCCAGAGACCAAGACCCCAGGGAAGCATGCAGCAGTGAGGGAGGCAGGATGAGGTTCCGTAGGGAGCAGGGCTGGGGAGGCCAAACACTCACATTCTGACCCTCTCCCAACAGGAGGCGAATCTGCAGATGCCGAGACCCCCTCTCCCCAACCTCGCGGAGCATACAGGCTGGACGAGTTTGTTTCCTGGAAGGATTAGGTTCTTAAAAGCTCTTGTATTATGCAGGAAGTCTAGAAGTACTGCATATATCCATGCCTTTGTTAATAAATGCAAGAGAGAAACAGACCTTGGAATGCTTAAAGAGAAAATCTGGGGGCTGGTTTCTTTAAGGACAATGCAACCAGTGCCTTATGCTGCATTTTCAAAATATATGTAAAATAATAGCGCCTGCCTCCGAGGAATGACAGAATCATCTAGAAAACATGGTTTCCTCTTTCTTAAAGAGCCAAGCACTGGGGAAATCGTTGAGTTTTCAGAGCGTCCACCTTGCTCAGATCCCCCGGGCATTTGTTTCCCGGGAACAGACAGTTTGGGAGCATAAACCCCCGTCTCTGCTCAGGGTGGCACATCTTCCCTACGGAAGGAGCTCGCTCGTCCAAGACTCCCATTTTCCCTACCCCCCGGAGTCTTGCCTTGCTGACTCCTCTTTACAAACTAATCCAGGGGCGCCTGAGTGGCTCAGTCAGTTAAGCGTCTGACTTCAGCTCAGGTCATGATCTCAGGGCTCGTGAGTTCGAGCCCCACGTCGGGCTCTGTGCTGGCAGCTCAGAACCTGGAGCCTGCTTCAGGTTCTGTGTCTCCCTCTCTCTCTGCCCCTCCCTGCTCGTGTGCTCTTTCTCTTTCTCTCTCTCTCGCTCTCTCAGAAATAAATAAACATTAAAAAAAATAAAAATAAAATAGAAACTCGTCCAAATGTTTTAAATGCAGCTTGGGCCCAAGTGAAAAATAAACGTGTCTGGTCCATTTGCACCTTGCACACACAGAGGTGGTCGTTCTCAGCAGATCAAAAGGCACCGGGGGAGGGGGGTGGGGTGTAGTGTCTCCGAAATAAACATCCCTCCGCTGGCTCCGGCCTCTGAGCCCCGTCTCCTGTCCCCCCGCATCACTCGGGACCACCAACCGCCAGCTCGGAAGGGGCCTCCCAGCCTCGGCCGTGTCCTCGCTCCGAACCGCGGCCGCCCAGAGCCAGACGCTTACCTTCATGCTTGTAGGTCATCTCCTGACAACCGGAAAAGTACAGACACACCAGGGCACAGAGACAGAGGAAAAAGGAGAAGTACAGCACGAAGAGGATGTACTCCATTGCCGGGCAGGGAGGTGGAGCCCGCGTGGGCCCCGTGTGCGCCCCGTGGGCCAAAAGCAGCCTCACTGGCGTCTGCTTGCAGACCTCTCTCAAGTCCTAGTGGAAAGCGCTGCTTCTCTCCCGGAACATTCTCCTTCCCTCCACCACGCCGAGCCCACTGTGCCCGAGGCTTCCTGCACAGAGATCGGGCTTCGTGGGCAAGGCCGCCAGCCCAAGGGCAGATCCAGGGGCCAGGCTGGCACGCTAGTCACACAGCTTCTCCCTCCTCGAGCTGCCTTGTCGTCAGCGCCCTCCCACAGGCCCCGGGTGATCACGAGGCCCCCTGGGGACACCACGCTAGCAACCACGATAGATGCGGAGACAGCTTCTTCCGGACCAGAGCCAAAAACGAGGAGGCGCCTCCCGCCTCGTGCGCTTGGGCAATTTGTCTGTCCGTCCCGGCCACCCCATGTGCACCCTGGACCCACTGAATTCACAGGATTCCCAGTGATCTGTCCCTCAGCATTTGTTTGACCGTTTATACAGACCGATGAAGCCACTAGCCACAGGGGGACTGCAGGGGTGCAGGCCCGGTGCTCCCGCCCACGCGGGGCCCCCACGGAAGCCCGCATTTCTTGGAGAAGCTTCTCTCCGCGAAACATCCGAGGTGAAAACCCACATGGTGAAAAAAATGGGCAGATGACACCATAAAAAAGTAAGACCTCTGTACTTCGAAAGATATTCAAGCGATACTAAAAGGCGAAGGGCAACCACAAAAGCAAAACATAGGCAAACAAGTGCATATACAACTTTCAATTTTAATAATGCTTGATACTCTGCTCCTTTCAAAGTAGCCACGGTACGAGCTATGCCCCCCAAGCCTTTCACTCATGTTTCCAAATGAGGAGCTCCCTGGGCCTGGTTCAGGGACAAGCCTGTGACCAAACTGAGCCAAGGAACGCGCGCCCTGGGACTCTTGCTGGAACCACTGAGGAGAGACGCCCTCCTACTACAGAAATTGCTAGGCAGTGTAACACCAGCTTAAAGCCGCCGAAGCCAATTAGGTGACCACCTGGGGAGACCCCACCTGAGAAAGAGCCCAGCCCAGAGGAAAGCAGGGTGGAAAGGTGGAGAGACACGTTCCCGGCAATATCGTGTGGGCATCTGGATCCAGCCGTGCCTGAAACCAGCCACCTCCAGACTTAGCAGCGATATAAATCCCTTTCCCTTCTTAAATGACTTTGGGTTTTTGAGACTCCCAATGAAAATAATCTTGGCTAATGGAAGAGGGGACGATAATCCTAGAAATCATGCCGTCTGCAAACTGTTGAGTTCTGGGACAAGCCTGAAGCCAATTTCTCGCCAGGCAGCTGTGCACCTGGACCCTCAAGAAGAAACAGGGACCGCCTTTGTCTGGCAGGTGCCTTCCTGGCTCTGGGGAAACCATGAGACGTGTCCTGTCCTGCTGGCTCTCGGACCTACTAAGACCTTCACCTCGGCCAGGGCTCCTCAAGGGTGAGGATACCCCTCTGCGCCCTGTCACCTGACATTTTGCTGTGCCCAGGTTGATGGCAAGAGGGATGGAGGATGGGAGGGGCTGAGAGCCACACTGCCTTGGCCGTCAGCCCTGGGCTCGCGGTGGACGTGAGAAACCTCAGGCCCGGGGCAGTTCGGATGGGACAGAATGCCTCATGACCACCACGTCCGCCTTGTCCCAGCACCTGACCCGGGGAGCCCGACTGAGGACCCCAGGCATAAGCCACGAGTACAGCCCTGCTCCCTGGGTTGCAGGACAGACCGCGTGGCCCCCAACGCCTGCTCTCCGTGTTGCCATCAACCGCATTCGACCGCAGCACCCCGGGTCCTCCGAGCACAGGGCCTCAGAAGAAGAAGATGGGGAGACTGCGCCACGTGTCGGGGCAGAAGGAGCAGAGGGCTGAGGAAGCCCAGAGACAGGGCCCGCCGCTGTGAGGGTGACGGCTTGTCGAAAACGGGGACCGCTCAGCCGAATCTTGAAGGAGCAGGAGGCGGTCAGGAGCAGAGGACGTGAGGGCACCGGCCCGAGATGGGGTCTGGAGATGAGGCCACACGGCAAACCCAAGGGACTGGAGCCAGGGTGTGCCAAGGGGGATACAGCAGGAGGTGAGCAGGGCCGGGTCCCAAAAGGCCTTGAGAGCTGCCCAAGGGGCCCCAACTTTATCCCCCGGTAAACGGGGAGCCAGCGTAGGGTTCTTAGGAAGAAGGTGGCGAGGCCAGACTTGTGCCTCAACAAGACGGTTCTGGGAGCTGTGGAGGGAGGAACGTGCTGGAAGCCAAGGGGGCAGCCAAGAAAGCAGAGGGGGTCCCAGGACAAGCGGATAAGGGCTCGAAGGAACCTTGGAGCGCTGGGAAAGCAGAGGCCTGGCAGGACGGGTCTGGGATCAGACAGCCTCTGCCTCAAGCCCCTGCCCGCTGGCTCTGGGGTCACCTCAACACTAGGCAGGGGGCCTGGGGCTGCAGGCCAGCCCCCAGCCAGCTCTTCTCCAGAGGCCTCGTTCCCAGTGTTGGGGTTTCCTGTC
Organism: Lynx canadensis; assembly: GCF_007474595.2. Taxonomy (NCBI): domain Eukaryota; kingdom Metazoa; phylum Chordata; class Mammalia; order Carnivora; family Felidae; genus Lynx; species Lynx canadensis. The sequence goes on from NC_044306.2 coordinate 201,129,476, forward strand.
CCATTTGAATGTGCTGCCTGGAGCCGCCCTGACTTCCTGTCTATTCCAAAGTCTTCAGGTGTGGCCTCGATGTCCCGCGGTCATTGCTCTGCCGGATGACGCGCCCTGGGCAGCCCCATCCTCCTCCTGCTACCCAGCAACGTGCAGGGCTGCCCCAGGTCAACACATGCGGACGGTGTACATGGCTGGGCCGTTCAGCGGCCCGGGTGTGGCCTGGGACGCAGGCTCTGTGCCTGCACAATTGTCCCCATGCTCTACCCACAGGACCCAAATCCAGAGTCCTGTACCATCGGGCCCCACAAACCCAGCGGGCAGCATGGGAACAGCGTCTGGGGCCCCTCATGCTTCTGATGTGAGGCTCTGCCAGGCCGTGGAGGAAGGGACAGGTGACAGGGTCGCTGCCCGGCCTGGAGGGAACAAGCCCTCATCCCCTACAGGGAATGATACACACAGCAAAAGCCTTCAGCCGCGGGCCAGCCAACAGTGGGGAGCCGGGCCGGCAAGCGGCCTGAAGTGACTAGCGTTCACTTAGTGCAAGTTACAGAGCCCCCGTGGCGAGGGGGGACTGTGCCGGGGACTGCAGGCAGCCCCGTGAACGAGGCACATGCGGTCCAGCCGCACCTCGCTCAGAGGCAGCTGGCGACAGAGCTGCGGGGAAGGATGGCCCAGGAGCAGAGTCGAGTGGAAACGACAATCCGGGGGAAATGGGATTCCTCTGGGTACTTAGAAACGGAAAGCGTGGCACATGACGACAAACGTCCGGGTGCCCTAGCCACAGAAGGGCGTGCACACCGGCTCCTGTTCCGGGGCAGCGGCCGGCACCCCGTCCTTCCCACCACGAAGGAGCAGGCTTGGCCTTGGGGGCACAAGGTCAACTTTGGATAGGCCCTAAGTGTCTGATGAGCAGCGATACAGGAGCCACTGACCACGAGTGACCCACCAGAAGCTCCTCAGGCATCAGCAGTCCCAGGGTCCGTATGGGGACCGGGGGACCGTGTACTGACACTCGGGCCCTCAGAAGGGCGATTCTTCCCATGGTACTTTGGTATTTCTCAGCAAGTTTCCCAGCCTCTTGCAAAGGCTGACTACTGTCTACAGGCACAAGGCGCCGGGGTGGCTCAGTCGGTTAAGCATCCGACTCTTGATTTCAGCTCGGGTCATGATCTCACCGTTGGGAGATCGAGCCCCGCATCGGGCTCTGTGCCGAGCGTGAAGCCTGCCTGGGATTCTCTCTCTCCCTCTCTGCCCCCCCCCCCCCCAGTAAATAAATAAACATCTCAAAAAATAATAAAGGGCATCAAGAGCTCACCTCACTGTCACCTGAGATGGTCCCTCTTTTGAAAAAAGAGGACACAAATTAGAACGGGGGAAATCAAGGGCGGGACCTGGGAATCTGCAATCAACAGGCCCTCCAAAGGAAAGCTGTCGATTTAAGAGGAAGGGAGAAGGATGAATCATAATTTGTGGATCCCTGACTACATGCCAGGCACAGAGCTAGATACTGTGTATAATCTTCTGGATGTGGTGATCGTGGTAAGAACCGGGAAACAGGCTCCCCCAGGTCAATGCCACAGAGCCAGGAGCTGGACCGGACCTTCACACGGCTACAGGCTATGGGGTCTCAGCTTCAGCCGAGACCCCAGCCCCACGGTAACCGAGGTGTGTGCGCAAACCATGCCGATTTTGGCCACGCTCGCGTGCTCAGCTTTCTACTGAGACAGCTCCACGTTGTTAGACGGCAAGTTTCAGAGGCAGCAAACCTACCGCCCACAGGGGCTCCGTGTAGGGTTCAACCGTGACACTGGACTTCTGCGGAGCAAGCCCACCCTCCCCAGATGGGGCCTGGGGGACCGCCGGGGGTTCTCCCGCAACTCCTCGTGGGGGTGCTGAATAGCAGGGTCCCGAGGCGAAACGCCCACACCGGTTCTGTCCCCAGGAGCACGGTGAGACAGGGTCAGCAGCCTCTGGGGCGTAAGGGTCCCCCCCCACCCGGGATGAGGGCTGGATCTCACCACTGCTCTGCCATCACGATTATCTGCAGCAAACTGGGGTGTGGATGTGGGACCGGAGAACGAACCCCCTTCTGGGGGAAACACAGAGTCCAGGGAAGCTTGGACTAGCCAGGGAGCAGAGACGGGCTGTCAGACTTCCAGAAAATTCTGGCACAAAAATCGGTGCCCAACAAAGGCCCCGGCAAAGTGGTAAAATACACAGATACATAGCAGACAGAGCACGATGGAGGCATTTAAGGGGAAAAGGAAACTACTGAATCCCAGCAGCCTGCGGGAGGGAAGAAAGGGACACTGCCCAGGCCCGAGAGACAGCCCTAAGGGGTTACAAACCTGTGCAGGTCCCCACCTGCCCTGGACGGCTCCAGGAGTAAGTAGGAGCATGTGGGGGAAACTGTTCTATCTTGAATCTTGAGACAAAGACAAGAGGTTCATGGATCATGGAAACAGTTAAGCTGAGAAGACTGCGCACAGCTCAGGAAAATGCCCATGGAGACTCCCAAACCCCGCCTTCTGGTGGCAGTGAACTATTTCACTTAGGGACCGAACATCCCATCCTTTGACATGATCCAGTGTTGTGCAAACACGCTTCGCCGGTACAAGCAATTTGCTTATGCATTCGACAACTGTTTAGGGACACGTACTCTGTGCCGAGACGGTGAAGGGGGTGCAGTGAGCAGGACACAGCTCCTGCCCTCCTCACCCGCTGTGCACGCAAGCCTAGCAAACCACAAGTCATTCTAGGCCCTTGTAAAGTTCTCTTCCCATAAAGGAAATCGGGAAAAGGACAACGGAATCCTCCTTACTCCGCGAACTCTCATACAGGTTTGAAAAATAAAGTCACAGCTCAACAGGGGGACTCCCGAAAACCCTACTTAGAAGCTTTCTAAAACAATTTTTTTAATGTTTATTTATTTTTGAGAGAGAGAGAGAGAGAGAGACAGAGCACGAGCAGGGGAGGGGCAGAGAGAGAGGGAGACACAGAATCGGAAGCAGGCTCCAGGCTCTGAGCTGTCAGCACAGAGTCTGACGCGGGACTCGAACTCACAAACACGAGATCATGACCTGAGCTGAAGTCAGATGCTCAGCCGACTAGGTGCCCCCCTACTTTAGAAGCTTTATGGGGCGCACGATGCCACAATACTCCCAGCTCTCCAGGCCGAATGCCTTTAGACCACTGCTGTTTCAACACATCCTATGGTGAAAACGGCATTCACGCACATGACTGGCAGCTGTACGAAACGATGCGTGTTTTCCGTACGGCACAGGGGGTTGTGTGTTCCCCACCAAAGCCTTCACACTCTGTGGATCCATATTTCAGCTTCCGGGAATCTGTCCATGGGAACAATCTAGACCCTGGCGCAGCTTCCTGGACTAAAGGAGGCCACCGGGGTGGCATTTACAGAAGCAGAAAGTCCAGTCCCTTAAAGCAACGGTCAACACCCAGGGAATACAACAGAACCGGCCCAGAACGCTGCCTACCGTAAACACACTCCGCGCCAGGAGTTACAGCTGCCAGGAGCTAAAAGCAAACATGTCCGGCACCGAATGGAACACAAATTTATGGCCCATCTACTCAACGGATTATATAACCATAAAAATTTGTTTGTATGACGACAGGGTCATGACACGGATAAATGCTTTATGGTAGAACGTTAAGTAAAAAAAAAAAAAAAAAAACAGGAAGCAACAGCATACTCTACAGTCACAGTTACGTTATCAAGAAAGAAAAAGATGGGGCAGATCAAGGGCTGGGGGTGGGGGAGGGGCTGCATAAAACGCCAGCATAGATGGCGCCAGGGAGGCCCCGCGGGTGACATTTTGCTTATTTCTCAGGTTAGTCTGTGGTGCTGTGATATTGCTTCCCAGTAAAAGTGAATATTTAAAAATAAACAAGTTGTGGGGCGCCCGGGTGGCTCAGTCGGTTGAGCGTCCGACTTCGGCTCAGGTCACCATCTCACGGCTCGTGAGTTCGAGCCCCGTGTCGGGCTCTGGGCTGATGGCTCAGAGCCTGGAGCCTGCTTCGGATTCTGTGTCTCCCTCTCTCTCTGCCGCACCCCGCTCGTGCTCTGTCTTTCTCTCTCTCAAAAATGAAAAAATACATTTAAAAAATGTTTTTAATAAAAAATAAATTAAACACACTGTGCTGAGCCACTTCCCTTTCTGAGTCTCTGAGGTCAGTACATAGAGACATGTGCCTCATGCAGCTTGACTTAGTGGTGGAAACGTGGGCCTTGGAGCCCAGACTTGAATTTGAGCCTCCCCCTTGTCAGCTCACTTGGTCTCTGAGCTATTTCTATCCCCTATACCTACGTGCTTCCTGTAACCATCAAATGGAAAACAAAACGCCAGCCTCACGGGGCGACTATAAGGACTCAAAAACACAGCATACGTGACCACTCAGCCAAGTGTCCCAATTCGGCCCACAGATAAATTTTATTTGGGCCATAGAGTGCTCTATCAACATTTGTGCCAACATTTAACATCCTTAGATGTTTTTTTTCAATTTCATAAAATAATCTCTTACTGTATATGAACAAATTGATGCAAAATAAAATGATAAAAGGAGGTCAGGGAGAAATTGCTTACAACACATTTAACATTAATATTCCCCAGTATTGGCAAGGTAGAGAGAAAGAGGCCAGTGCGTTTATGGCCAACGAGACGAAAAATCAGTAGGAGATTTTTAGACATGTTCGATATTATCTGAGTTTAAAATATGGACATCACTTGATTCCTTACTCTTCCCCTGTGGGTCTATATTATAGAAAAACTTACATAATGTGTTTATTGAAGAATATTCTTTATGGTATTTCTCCATAAGGGCGGATGTCTGAACAGGGATGGCTTGGAATGATTAGGAAGAGGGAAGCACATCCATAAATGTACAAAGGAAAAACACTACAGCCCTCCTTTCCACAGTAGGACGACCTTGGCCAAGCCCTTCCCCAACGCTCCACGAGGGAGGAAGAAAAATGCTAAATACGCATTGGGCCACTCACTGCTATTGCTGCTGTAACAAATTACAACAAACTTTACAGCCCGAGACAACAGAACGCATCATCGCCCATCCCCGTAGGTCAGGAGTCCTGGTTCCCTGGACTGGTTCTGTGTTTCGGTCTCACCCTGATTTATTGCCAAAATCAGTTGTCGTCGCTTCCAGAGAGGCTCTGGGAAGAGTCTGCTTCCGAGTTCATGAGGGTTGTCTGCAGAACCCAGATCCCCTAAGGACGGATGTTGTCGCCGCCTTTGCTCCTGGGAGCCTAGCACCCTTGCACCCCCAATTCACAGAGCTGGCACTGACTCGTCGAGTCCTTCCCAGACTCTGAATCTCTCTGATGACCTCCCCCTACTGCTTCTCTCTGCCTTCCTTTTCCGCCTTCCTCCTGCGTGGAAAGGCTCCTGGGACGACACTGGGGCCACATAGATAATCCCCATCCTAAGGGCACCTGATGGGTAAACTTACACGTGCAAAGTCCCCCTTTCAGCGGTAACTAGATTAAAATCCTTAGATTTGATATAAAGTAAGGTGTTTGGGGTGAACTGGGCCCCCCTCTCCCCAAGAAAGACATGTTGAAGCCCTACCCCCGGCACTTCAGCAAGGTCACTGCCGAAGTACTTGGTTAACATGAGGGTCATGGTGGAAGAGGGCGGGTCCCTGACCCAGTATGACTGGTGTCCTTATAGGACGACAGCGACGCACCGGGCGAATGGTCTCTGACGACAAAAGCAGAGGTTGGAGTGACGCAGCTTCAAGACAAGGAACGCTAAAGCGTGCCAGGAAATCACCAGAAGCTAAAAGAGCCTGGGAAGGACTCCCCTACGGGTCTCAGAGGGGGCACAGCGCTGCCGACACCTTTATTTTGGACCCCCGGACTCCAAACCGCGAGACAAGACGTTTCTACTGTTCCAAGCCGCCGGGTGTGGGGTACTTTGTTACGCAGCCCCAGGGAGCTGATGCACCAGGATCCCCATCTCCCTCCCACCACTGGAGTATGTGGCACTACCCCCTGTTGCCTCCTGCTCAGGTTGCCCCAGTCCCCACCACTCCCTGCTGCCAGCCTCGAGAGCCACGTGCCTGTGGCTTTTCGGCAGCACATCCACACTGCTGTTTTCCCTAGAGAAGACAAAGATTTCTCTACAACCACATCTCTATTGAAAGAAAAACCAGGAGGGGCGTCTAGTTCAAACGAAAGACCCACGTCTCTGTGGCGGTGAAACGAGGTTCACGGGTTTAAATGCAAACTCTTTTTTTTTTTTTTTCACACCTGCCCCAATTTGCTCTGTTTATTCCAGCGTGGCCCCTGTGGCGTCTGAATTCTCCCCGTCCAGCTGTGCTCTCCCTGCCAGGACATCTGGGCACCGTCTCTATAAAACCACATCTTCCAAAAAAAGAACACGGTTCTGCGTTATTCGAACAAAAAGAAGCCCAAAGCTCCTGATTTTTTTTAGAACGGGATATAAGATGTCAGAAACCAAGCCCGAGTGCGTTTTGAATCCTTCAAAAGGTCTAAGTATTTATGCTTTTAATTTGGGGCAAACAGCGCCTGAGGCCTACAGACAGAATTCATCGGTGAGTTTTCCATGAATAAATTACAGTCACTGGTCCGCGGCCATAACCGATGCGCCGACAGACGCGGTAACAGCTTTTTCACCACCAAACGTGCAGACATGTGAGTGTCCCTGCCGTTAGGACCCCTCACGGATTGCTTGCGTTTCCCCCCTCCCCTGGACCATGGACACCAAGCAGGACAGCCACACCCCCGCAGACTCACCTTGGGTGGCTTCAGACCTTTCCCGCGATGTCGTTTGGAGCGCAAGAGACGTTCTCTCTCCTAGAAGGAGATACAACGGTTGGCATTATCAGCCAGCCTCATATCACACCAGCCAACCCAACTGGCTCCCAAAGTGCGCCTCCCCACCGTCGGCACTGGGTGTGAGTTCGTCCAAGTTCTGAGCACCCGCGTGATGGCCGCCTCCCAGAACTGCACGCTACAGAGCCACCCCATTTACTCGAGTCCTTAATGGGACTGGGACTGTCTTGACCAAAAAATACCGAAGTGCGCCAGTCCTGAAAGCCCCAGCCTGTCTGCGCTGGGGGCTGGAAGTCATAAAGCACAAGGCAGTGCTGACTGGCGATCGCCGTTCTGTCAGTGACCACAGCCCAGGATGAAATAGTTTGCGGCTTTGAGCTCAGACAGAGCCGGGTCCAAATCTTCATGGGCCTCCTCTGAACCAGGTGACGCGTTTTATTTCTCTGACTCTCAGGTTCTTCCTTTGCTCTATGGGGCTAGAACCTACCAAGCAGCGTGTCCCTAAGAAAGAAACAAGAGCCTGTGGCTGCTTGGTGGCCACTGCCAGTAAGATCGGCATCTGCAGGGCAGCGGAAGGAGTGGCAGCCTTTCCACTCCAAGCAAAACCAGGACGTCTCTCCTTTCTAACTCAGCCCTGCTTTTCCCCTTGGCTACCGGGACACCCAGAGGCAAATCTGCTGTTTGGTTATAGCCCTTATGGTCTACCCATCCATCCCTCCTCATCTCAATGGATGCAGCGATCTTTATTTTTTCTGGGATTGTTGGTTTATCATTCCTCTTTCAACTTTATCGTCATTTTATTGAAGGTGTGTTTTCATCTTACGTTCTACCAAGTTTTTGGGTAATGGAGAAAGATGAGAGGAAGGATGGATAGAAGGAAGAAGGTATGGCAGAAAGAGGGGGAGGATGGATGGATGGATGGATGGATGGATGGAGAAATGGAAGGAAGAAGGGATGGAAGGAGAGAGAGGATGATGGGAAGATGAGAGGATGGATAGATGGATGGATGGAAGGAAGGAGAGGGTGGATGGATGGACAGATGGAAGGAAGGATGGATGGACAGACAGATGGAAGGAAGAAGCTATGGGAGAAAGAAGGGGTGGATGGATGGATGGATGGATGGATGATGGATGGATGGGTGGCCGGACAGCTGAGGGATGGAAGGAGGGAGGGGGGATGGGAAGATGGGAATACGGACGGAGGCAAAGATAGATGGAGGGACGGGAGGGAGAATGGATTGGTGGGTGGAAGGAAGAAGGGAAGGACTTAAAGAGAGAGGAAGATAGGCCAGCAAAGCGAACTTGACAGTTATGGTCAAAGCTTTTTCTAGAATTTTGATCACTGGCTTTTCTACTCTTGGAAGACCAATGAGTGGAACCATCACATTCCCTCTTGGGCATTAAGAACACACTTTGCTTCTAGGGTCCAACTGAAGCTTCCTGCAAATGCTCTCTTACTGGTGCCTAAGCTCCTTTCACAGACAGAAAAAGGATTCTCTGGATGTAACAGTCGCCTACTAAGACACACTCCTCTCCCCTTAACCTTGTAGATGTAGAGTCTCAGCCAGCCCTTCAAATTCTAGCCTGATTACAAGGTTCAGGCTTTCAAGTTCATGGTCTGCAATAACTAAGCTAAAAAAAAAAAAAAATAGACTTCTCAGGGACAAACTGTGCCCACTGTGTCCAGGCCAGACGACCCATTCCTAAAACGGATGCTGCTTCTTAGCAACAGCAAACCAGGGAGAAGAGTTGAGAAAAAGAGTAGCCATGGAGACGGCTTCCAGGCACCAGCGGTGTCTTTTACACAAAGTCGAGGCTGCTGTCTGGCTGAATTAAAGCAGCAAGGTGCCCGCGCGGGTGAGCTCCGTGAGACCCCACCCGCATCAGCAGCAGCGCCCTGGAGCCTCGATGCCATTCGTCACACCGCGTCGCCCGGCGCCACACCGAGCGATGTCACCAAGCGCGAACGTACCAGCGAGAGGTCGTCGATGACGTGCTGTTGTTCCAGAACCTGCAGCCGTAGGAACTCGATCTCCTGCTCGTCCCTCGTCAGGCTGAGGTCGTTCAAGGAAGTGTGCCGCTTCAGGGACGCCTGCGCCGACAGCTTCTCTTTCTGCAGCCAGAGGGAGAGCGCCCAGCAGGAGGTTGGTTACAGCGCGAGCACCCAGCAGGAGGTCAGGGAGCACCCAGTGGGAGGTCAGGGGGCTCCCGGCGGGAGGTCAGGGGGCACCCGGCGGGAGCTCAGGGGGCACCCGGCGGGAGCTCAGGGATGCAGGAGGGAAGAAGGCTACCCAGTCCCCACGCGGGAGGAGGGGACAGGTGCAGACCAGAAGCAAGCTGCAGGCGGAGAGAACGAGCTGGGCAGGCGTGGGGGTGGGAGGTGGTCGTCCAAACCCGGGCCCTGGAGGCTGGACGAGGGAGCTGGGGAGGCAAGGCACGCCACCGGCGATCGTGTCCCCCTCACACCGGGGCCTGCTGGGGTGCGGGGAGAAGGGCACCCCACCTCCCAGAGCCTCAGCCTTCTTGCTGGAAAAGGGGCGACTGACACCGCTTGGGACAATGAACCTCGGACTCCCCCACGAGCCAGCAGTTACAAGACACCGCCCTGGCCACAAAGACCGAGCACTCTGATGGGAGCAAACGCAAATCCCTGATGCAACGGTGGCCGTTGCTCTCACGTGCGAAGCGTCTGCAAAGAGCTAAGGATTCCGTGAGGCCTTTCCATGCCAACACTCCACCCTCTGGGTAGCCCCGCGGTGCTGATAACCGCATCCCCCCCCCCCCACTTTATGGATGAAGACGCTGAGGCACGGAAAGAATGGGGCTGTGTCTGAGGCCCCGGGGGCGGCAGGGGGTGGGGGGGCAGGGCTGAGGCGCAGACCCAGCTGCGGGCACTGCCTGGCCTTCTGCCTCCGGGCACAGAGCCCTCAACACCGTGCCCCCTAGAGAAGCGGGGCCAGCAGGGCTGGGCAAGGTCGGAGAGCCGTGGCGAGCTTCCTGGGGGAGGCGGGGCTGGGCGGAGACTGTGGGCTCCGAGGGTCAGTCGGGGGCTGCAGAAGCCCAGACAGAGACTCGAACCCAGGGCTGACTCACCATTTCCACATTCTCCCTCATGACGCTCTTGATTTTCTCCTCCATCCTCTGGATACTCTGCAGCAAATCTTCATTCTTCTTGTTCATCCGCTTGTTCTTCTCCACAAGGGGCTTCAGCTGGACCTCGGTCTCCCGGGAGCGTTTCAGCTGCGATCAGAGAGACACAGAAGGCCGGTGGCCGTAAGGCCCAGCGGACTGCTGACGTCACACCCCGGAGGCCAGCAGGGGTCCGACCCGGGACCGGAGCTGCCTCCGCTGGGACCACAGACCCCAGGAAGATCCCACAACCACCTGGATCCCAAACACAGTATCCCACCTGAGGCTCGGGGGGGCCTCGCGTAAGGCAACAGGGGAGGCCCACAGATCCGCCCCCGGGCACCCCGCTGGCAAGTGACCTGTGCTGGGTCCACTGGTCTGCACTTCCTTCACCTCTGGGCATAACCCCCAGGGGTCCTGGGTCTCACGCGCAAACGTCAATCCCATGACCCGGCTGCTCCTGGCCACCATTCCTCCCCAAGTACGGACCTAGCAGAAAGCTCTACCTTCTTGAGACAGCAGGCAATCAATCCTGGGCCCCACTCCACGCCAGACTCGGTGCCGGGACATCAAACCCGAAGGCGTTCCCTGAGTCTGTACAACTAGGGGCTGTCCTTCCAGTCTCTCCCGTGGGATCAGCGCTGGGGGAGCCCCTCTGGTGCCTGGGGCCCTGTGCTGGGGGCTGAATCGAAGGGACGGCACGCCAGGGTGCCCGTCCAACGTCAGAGGAAGAGGGCAAAGACAGTAAAGGAGGTAAGAACACAGTGAGCCAAGCGCGGGCAGATGTTCCAGGCGGGGAGACCACGCGCCCTGAGGTTCAGAGCGGGCAAGAACACAGCTCGTTCAGTGCAGCGGGAACACAGAATGTGGGGTGCTGGGCGTAGAGAGGTGGACACGGTGAGGCCTGGTTTCGGGGGCTGGAGAACTCTGTCATTTAGTTTCTGCCCCGGCCCTTGAGGGCTGCTCTGTGTGGTCGGGTCTGCCTTCTCGAACACACTGTGCCTCCCCACAACCCCAGGAGGGGCCCCATCCCCGCTTTACAGACAGAGAAACTGAGAGCAAGGAGGTGGGATGCTGTGCTCGTGGCCACACAGAAAGTGCTAGAACCAAGAATCAAGCACAGGGACTGACTACAGATCCCTGATTTTGGTCGCCAGGTTGTAAAGTTAAGATCAAGCAGTCTGGCGGGACCCACTCAAATATAAAATGGACCTTTGAGGGGCGCCTGGGTGGCTCAGCCGGTTAAGCGTCCAACTCTTGGTTTCGGCTCAGGCCATGATCTCACGGTTCCGTGGGTTCAAGACTCGCGTCGGGCTCTGCGTTGGCAGAGAGAAGCCTGCTTGGGATTCTCTCTCTCCCTCTCTCTCTGCCCGCCCCCCACTCACACTGTCTCTGTGTCTCTCAAAATAAATTAATAAACTTTATGAAAAAAAATAGACCTTTGACCCATACATTCTACTTCTGAAAATCCTCAGAGGAATAAAATTCCAAGTGGTAACGGCAGAAATGTGTCTTCGGGTGGCATATGCCCATAACAGCAAAGAAACCCGAGCAGCCTAGAGGAATGGGTGAATGAGCCACGGGTCGTCCTCAAAGGGGGGCGTGAGCCGTGCACCTGCCCAAACGACAGCCGGAACTGATGAATCATGGGAAAAAAGCAAGTTGCAGAACAATAACACAGAGGAGAAAATATCCTGTCTGTAACGGCCAAACGACAACAGAAAGTCTCCCGGTGGGTGTCGATATATCTACACCAGTTTTAAAAGCATGTAAGAACCACCCCCAAACAGCTAATAGTAGTTATTTCATGATTTGAAGATCAAAGTGCCGGCTAGCTGCTCAATTTTTGCTTTAAACACTTCAGTGTGCTCCAAATTGTTGCACACAAGCTACATTTCTTTTCTAATCTTCTCAGTGAATTATTATGCAGTACACGAGGGACTTTTTTTAGTTAATGAATATTTAAGCGAAAAGCGTACATCTAATATTAGACATGCAGTCTGATTAAAGCCACTTGAAAATATGCTTTTAAAAATAATTGATGGAGGCGTGCCTGGGTGGCTCAGTCAGTTAAGCGTCCGGCTCTTGATTTCGGCTGAGGTCATGATCTCACGGTTCGTAAGATCGAGCCCTGCTTCGGGCTCTGGGATGACAGTGTGGAACCCGTTTAGGATTCCCTCTCTCCCTCTCTCTGCCTCCCCCTTGCTGTCACTCTCTCTCTCTCAAAATAAATAAATAAAAACATTTGAAAAAATTAAAAAAAAAATACTTGAAGGCAATGACTTTACTTCGATCCTGTTAAGATTACAAAGAGGTGACTCTTACTCACGCTGTTCATCTCGCATGGTTCTCACACACTATATAGATGCACTTGCTTTCACGATAAAATTTAGAATCAACAGAAATATGACAAGACACTTGTCAAGAAGTTTATGTACCGACTCCCACGACATAAAAGTTCACTTCGCTGTTTATGCAGCAAATTTACACATATTCAGGAAACTACTCTTTTTACTAGATTATCTTTTTATTTGTTTATTTATTTAATAATTTTGAGAGAGAATGTACATGTGCCGAGTGGGGGAGGGGCAGAGAAAGAGGAAATGGGCGTCCCTAGGGATTCATTTTTTTTAACCCAGAGTCCCTGTTCGTTATCTTTAAAATTAGAAATATGTGAACTTTGGGACTCCTGGGTGGCTCAGTCAGTTGAGCGTCAGACTTCGGCTCAGGTCACGATCTCACGGTTCATGGGTTCAAGCCCCGCATCAGGCTCTGTGCCGACAGCTCCGAGCCTGGAGCCTGCTTCGGATTCTGTGTCTCCCTCTCTCTCTGCCCCTCCCCTGCTCACGCTGTCTCTCTCTCTCTCTCTCTCTCTCTCTCTCTCTCTCTCTCTCTCTCTCAAAAATAAATAAACATTAAACAAATTTTTAAAAAAGAAATGTCTGAACTTTTCTGCAAAAGAAAGTAAACAGAGAAGCAAAAAACCTAAAATGATCTATCATTACACCACCTAAAGCAGCTCCCAATATCTGTCATGACAATATGCGTTTGTTTTGTAAACTGCATGTCGCTTTAATTTACTGTGAGCAAATAAATGCGACGTCTACCGTCCCTCCTAACGACTGTAGACAGTTCACTGCCTAAATGTTCCATAATTACTCTACCCAATACTTGAGTGTTGAACAACTGGGTTTTTGTTTCGTTTCGGGTCACTTTGGGTCGCTAGCGTCAACACTGCAGTGAACATCCTCTATAAACTCCTCACTGTTTGCTCTGACTCTTTGCCCAGAATAAATTCCTATAGAAACAAAGGGGAGGAGCAGGTGTCTTCACTGAACGTGTGCTAGATTTTTGGTCAGGAATTAATGGGAAAGAAAGGAAAGGAAACCAGGAGGCCTCTGCACTATGAGTTCAAGGCGGGTTTTTCGGCCCCGGGGTGGCTTCCTGGTGCCCTGCAAGGCACCGTCTGTCTCTCGGGGGCTGATTACCAGCTCGTTCCTCTCGTCTGCCAAGAGGGTGTTCCTGTCTTCCAGCTTCCGTATCACCGAGTTCAGTTCAGCAATTTTCAGTTGGAATCGCCGTACGTCTCGTTCGTCCATATGTTGATCCTAAAAGAAAGTCAAGATACGAACGTACTTCGAAGATGCCTTAGTGACTCCGAACACTCCCAGGGTACTCGCGGGACGTGACCGCGAGCTCCTCCTCACGGGGCCCCACGCCACGCTGGGCGCCCCTGCAGTCAGGCCACGGGGACGACACCCCAGGCCCTGCCAGCGACCCGCAAGAGACTTCGTCTCAAAGTGACAAGAGGTCAGGCCAAGACAGCTGTGCGTGGTCTCTGGGGACCTTCACGCTCCAGCCCGGGCCCGCTGTGTCTCTCTCACAAAGGCCCGTGACGGACGTGCCAGGACATCCCTCAAGACCCACCGGGCCAATCTCACCAGCACCTCCTATGCTGTTCGCACAGAGCACGCACGACAGATGTTCAAACATCTGGTGGCTGCACGAATGAATGAATGAATGAATGAGTGAACGAAGGCACGCTGCTTCAGCTTCCTCTGAGCACATTGCCCCCAGAGCCCCTTCCTTCTGGCTAAGGTCCTACTCATGTTGCAGGGCTCTGACTTCAAGACTGGGCGCCCTTCTGTGCTCTTACTGTGCACCCGGCACCGATGCCTTCACTTCTCTTTCCCACTGGGCTCCAGACCGGCTGGCAACAAACGCAGTCAGCTGCTCTCCCCTCCGTATCCCCAGGCCCAACGCTGGGCCCTGCACGTGGTTAACGTCAGCCAGTCTGGGGAGGGAGGCCAGACGCACGGACAGACGGAAGGGAGGGAGGGGTGAGAGGAGGCAGGCGGGCAAGGTGCCCGGGGGGAACGACCGCAGAAAGGACAGGCAGCGGTCAGCCACGAGGCCCCGGTGCTTGTGTGAGTCGCCACTCCCCGTACCTGGACGCCCATGAGCTCTGCCATGTCCCCGATGCCAGGTGGGAGCTCTCTCTTGGGACTACTGTGGTACCGCTCAGCCTCTTTGACCTGAACCAGCTGCTCATCCAAAGCCTCCTTCTGAAGAAGCAGCTTCTGGGTCTGGCCGGTCTGCACGCCGAGTTCCTTCTCCAAGGCCAGGATCACACGGTCTTTCCCTCTGATCTCGTCCATCTGCAAAAGAGAAAGAATGAACAGTCAGCCTAAGGGCTCGTGACCACGGCAATCTCTCCCTCGCTGGCCTGAGGCCCAGAGGAAAAGGTTAAGAAGGATCAAGGACCCAGGTCAGCTGAACTTGGAAAACTCAGGACACAGAGGGGCCACTGTCCACGGCCCAGGCCCCGCTCCCCTGAGCACAGAGGAGCAGACAAGTTACGGGTTCGATGGCCAGATGCTCACCACTGAAACAGGGCTAGGTTCGTTTCTCTCTCACGCGAATTAAATAAAACAAAATCCTGACCTCCAGGCGCCTCCAGCCACCTCACGCCCCACAGCTCGGCTTCCTCACCGAGTTGGTGGGTCTTCTCTCCCACTCACCCCCCAAGCCTCTCCCGTCCGGTCACAGCCCCCACCTCTCCACCAACACAGCTCTCGTTAAGGTCTTTGATGCTCCCCTGGCCCCCAGACCCACAGGGCAACTTTCTGTCCTTCATCCTCACCAACATGTGACCGAGCCACTCACACCCTGCTCCATGAAGCTCTCCCGCCCCTCCCGCCCTATGCCATGACTTCCTGGTTTCTGTCCTTACAGACTCACCTTGTTCCGGCCGCCATTAAAGTCTGGACTTTCCAAGGCTTGGCCCTCTTCCTTTCCCCAGGCAGCCGTGTCCTCACCCATGACGTTAAACCCCCATATGCAGCCGACACCCCAACGTGTTCCCCAGGCCCTGACTTCTCTCAGAGCCCCAGAATCATAGAACAAACTGAGTATTTGACATCTCTGCTGGGGTCTCTAAAGGACCTCAGCGTCTCCACATGCAAACCTCAAAGTAAGCCCCAGTTCACCCCAGCCCGGTCTTGTCCAGCATTCCCTAGAGGAAACCAAGCAGAAAGCAGCTCACAGAAGAGAAAGCTTTGGCCCCGGGCCATCCACTTCAACTGATTCCAGACAGAGAGCCAACGGCTGGGAAACTGCCCCAGTAAGGGTGCTGTGCTGGGGTATCCCCTGCCACTGCGTGTCCATCCTAGAAACTGAGAACGTGAGGTCATTTGGGAACAGGGTTGCTGCAGATATAGTTAGGAGGAGGTCACACAGGAGTAAGGTGGTCCCTATGACTGTGTCCTTAGAAGAGAAGACGAGGCACACAGATGCCTCCACCCACAAGGCTGGGTAGAGACGGAGACAGAGACTGGAGCGATGGACCCAGAAGCCTGGGGACATCACAGACTGCCTGCAGCCACCAGCCCTGGAAGAAGCAAGGACGGTTCCTCTCCAGCGCCTTCAGAGAGCACGGCCCTGTGACCCCTTGATCTCAGACCTCCCGCCTCCGAAACCATAAGCCAATAAAGTTCTGTTGCTTTAGCCACCCAGCTTGTGGCCCTTTATTACAGCAGCCCTGGGAAACGGAGACAGGCTTTAGAAGGGATAATTTGCCAAGCACTAGGAGAGAGTGACGCGGGAGCCCAGCAGTGCCAGGAGCCCCAGGAGCTGGGAGAGGCTGGAAGGACCCTCCCCTGGAGCCCCCAGGGAGCACGGCCCTACCGGCACCTTGATTCCTGACTCCTGACTCCTGGCCTCCAGACTGTGCGGGAATACCTTTCTGTTGTCTTAAGCCACTGAGTTGGTGGCCGTTTGTTAAGAAAGTCACGGGAAACAAAGATACTCCGTGGCTGTGATCCGTACCTCTTACTTGTGACTGTTGCACCTCAAGTCCAGACACAGACAGTCGACGGCCAAGAATAGTGGTTAAGAGCCCCGTTCTGGCAGCAGACGTAAAGCTGATTCAAAGGCCCTCCCCGACCCCGTGTGGCCTCCTGAGGCACAGCACAGGCAGGGCCACCTGTCGGACCCAGCCTCAGCCTCCGTAAAGTGGGGACACGGACACCTCTTAGAACCTCCCCGGTGCAGTTGTGGAGAGTTAGATCTTAGTGCAGAGCCTGGCATGTTATAAGCTGTGGTCAATGTTGGCTGCCCCCGTGAATCTGTGTTAGCTCCTGGAGAACATATTGAACCAGCAGACCGTATTACAGAGGGGGGAATTGGTACCCTCAAAACACTGGGGGGTTTTCAAGCAAAAGTCCTACAGTTCTGAAAAACTCTTTGAGCCGCCTTTCTTTTAGAGCAAAGAGTGTGCTCCCCTCCCGCCACATCCCCAGCCCCACAGGACAATCTCCTGGGACTCCAGCCAGGGGCCTGCCTGCCTGGCACGGGTCTCCTGAAGCCGCGGCAGAAGGTGCCCACTGCTCCCCCTGGTGGCCACCCACCATCAGCTCCCCGCCTGGCCCTAATCCCTGGGAGGAGCACCTCCCGGCCGTGGGGAGGAATCCTTAGGGATGCGGAAATTGTTGCCACTGCCCAGGCCAGTCCAGAAGCACTAAGCAGTACGTGAAAGGAGTTCATTAATGTAAACCACTCACGTGCTGCCATTAATTCAACAAATACTGAGCCGAGCGCCACTGAAGGGTCCTGGGAAACCTCTGCAAACAAAACAGGCTAGAGTCCCTGCCCTCAGGGTTTCCACTCTGGAGGGGGAGGTAGTCACTAAACAATAAGTCAACACTGCAGTGGCTGAGAGAGGGATTCGCGCAAGCGGGAGAAAAGAAAGTGCGGGAATCAGCAGGGCCAGCGGGACGTGGTGCGAGTTAACAGGGAGGGTCCCCTCGGCATCCGGGCCACTCATTTCTTGCTTTGCACTGGAGCCCAGAAATGGAGCCCCCACCATGCATTACACTAGCTCCTCCCACACAAAGCGGCAGGACTGCGAGCAGGACACCTCTGGAGCCCCAAATTCTGCACCTTAGGAAAGTGCCCGTTCCCCGCTTACTCTCGTAAACGAGCAGAGGGCTTGCACCCGTCACCCTGGGAAAGGTTCCCAGAAAACGGTTTCCACCAGCAGTGATGACAGCCAGGAACGAATGGACAACGCAGAATGTATTCTGGAATCAACATCTGTCAGGTTCCCCAGCCAGAGTCCTCAGGGCCCCCCAGGGTAGGAGACTTGCCAACTTCACACAGCTAAAGGCAAGCCCTCCATTCGTGGACTTTATGTCTGCCTCCCAGGCTGAGTTCTCAGCAACCCTGTCCCCTTCCCCCAGGATGCTGACAAAGCCATGAATCTCTGACATGAGATTCCCCGACCTGCATCCCCTGAGCGAGCAGACTCCCTCTCCCAGCCTCTGCTCTCAGCATATGTTACAGGAGAGGGGTGGGGCTGAAATCATTCCAGTTCCCAGGGAAGGCCCTGATTGGCTCACAGCAGTCACATGCCCTGTCCCCTCACATTCAACGGCTCCGGGATGGCTACAGGACCCAGTCAGAACGAATAGCCTAGAGAGAGCATAGCTAGGACCCTCCTGTTCCTCCTTAGGAACTAAAAAGGAGATTCACTTTCTCTGAGCTGTGTGTGTGAGGATGGGGGGGGAGGGGCCCGGCACAGCAGTGACATCTCACCAGCACAGCGTGAGATCCCTGAGGCTGGAAATGGCACAGGATGAGTCGGAGCAGAGACTGGGAACCCTGGATCCCGGGGGGGCATGAGTGCCTCTGGAGCCCTGCCTGAAGCTTCTCCTACTCCTTCAGTTACAAATGCTGACAGATGATGGTTCAAGCGGGTCGGAGGTGGAATTTCTGTCACTTGCGACCAAAAGACCCTGACATGGAGTTAGGGAAAGCACACAGACTGGGTGATGGCTGTCACTTCCTTCTTACGTGCCAGCGCGAGCTCGGTGCCACGTCCGTACTTACGAGACACGCTCTGTCTTCAGAAGACCCTCACGGTAGACACTACCCGCCCCGCGTCACAGCCAGGTGAGGCCTGGAGAGAAGCATGTGCCCAAGCGCTGGTCAGCAGCAGGACCACGAGGCCAACTCAGGTCGGCCTCTGCAACGCCCTCACCATCCCACGTGCCCCACGGGTGCAGAATCCAACCACCTCCCCACGGCCGCATCCACCAGGACATTTGTCCCGACAAGAACCCTCGTGTGGCCAGCTCCCAACATGCCCAGCAACGCGCGAGTAGCTTGGTGAGCTCCACCGCACCCGAAGTTCCGGGAACGAAGCGGGGGCTGCTACCCCGACACCTGTTCCCGCTCTCCTCCCGCCTACCTGTGGTCAGCGACTAGCGTGAGCATTCGCCCAAATGTCACGTCGACCCTAAAAGTCAGAATGGGATCTTACTTGGAAACGGGGTCTCCGTGGATGCGATTACGATGGACGTGAAGAGGTCACACCAGATTAGGGCGGGCCCTAGATCCACGACTGGCGTCCTCGCGAGAAGGGGACGAGACACAGACACACGGGGGAGGACAGGCCACGTGGCGGCAGAGCCTAGAATGGCACGGCCACAGGCCGGGGGGCAGCAAGGATTCCTGGCCACCACCAGAAGCCGGACGGGGCAAGACAGGATTCCGCCCTGCAAGCGGCGGGGGGGCGTGGTCTCGTGGACCCCTTGATTTCAGACTTCCGGCCTCCAAAACCGAGAGAGAAATAAATTCCTGTTGGGAGCAGCTGAGTTTGCAGTGACTTGTTACGGCAGCTCTGGAAAACTAACAGAGCACCAGACCGGATTTATCACACTGCGGTGCACTCCGTAAAGGGACTACATTTCCCAGTGCCCCCTGCAGGTAGATGAGGCTGGGTAACTGTTGGCCAAAGCGGTGGAAGTGGAAGTGTATGGAACTTCCAAAAAGAAAAGCATTCTTCAGTGAAGACTACGCCCTTCTTCATCGGCCCTCCTACTGCCAACCTGGGATGAAGACGTGATGGCTGGCGCTCAGTGAGCATGAAGGCCCATGAGGGCAGGGCCACATCCCAAAGTCCATTCTGAGGAGAAAGCTGGGAGGTACCCGTGTCCCTCACTACTCTGTGGAGCCCTGTGGCAGCCCTTTCCGGACTTCGTACACAAGAGAGAAATAAACTTCCAATGTTGAAGCCCTGGCGTCCTGAGGGAGTTGTCCCTTATGTGCCACCAGGCCTGAGCCTAACTGGCCTAGGGAAGGAGTCCAGAAACTGGTGTCCCCGGGGCCGTAACTTCCTTTTCTGCTTTGCTTTTTTTTTTTTTTTTAAACATTTTCATTTATTTTTGAGAGACAGAGACAGAGCACGAGCAGGGGAGGGGCGGAGAGAGAGGGAGACACAGAATCCGAAGCAGCTCCAGGCTCCGAGCGGTCAGCACAGAGCCCGACGCGGGGCTCGAACCCACGAACCGGGAGATCGTGACCTGAGCCAAAGTCGGACGCTTAACCGACTGAGCCACCCAGACGCCCCTCTGCTTTGCTTCCCTTAAGACGCATGTTAAATGTGTAAGCGGGGCGTCCACAGACCTGCCTGCATTTCCGATCCGATCCGATCCGATCCAGCTGAGCAAGAAATGAAACGCGGGCCACCTTCCGAACACGTTGCCACGAACAAACAGCCTTGCCTGAGAAGCGACATTTTTCAAACTGGAGGGGGGTGGGGGGGGAGGTAACGGGAGAAATGGACACCTGTTCTCTTCACTCGATCCTCCAAGTGGGGCGTTTGCAGTGAAAGCCACACGCCCACCGAGAATACCTGAACTGAGGATATTCCCTTTGAGTGCCGACACGGAAGCAGACACCACGTCCTCTGGTACGTTTTAAATAAGCTCCAGCAGTCCCTTAGGCAAATATTTGTTTCTTCCCATTTTTTTTTTTTTTTTTTACTTTAAACGTACATTTCTCCTGCCAGAGAGGAACACAGTTCATGGGTCTCTTGTTACACAAATGGTAAGACGCTGCGAGATGCGGTAGTTCATTTTATTCTCATAACCCCAGGGCAGGTGCGCAATTATTCCCATTTCGCAGAGTACACACCACAGGCTCAGAGATGGGAGGCAGCTTCGCTGGGGTCACCCAGTAAACAAGACTGGATTCGCACCCGGAGCAGACTCTCCCCCAAGGCTTCCCTTCCCCTGATGTGATAACACCTCCCCCCACCCCACCCCACTCCACCCCCACACCCAGAAAGGAAGAGAAGTTTTGATGCCTAAGCTAGTGCTGGAACTCAGGTAAATAAACATCCCACTCCTTACTGCGGAACAGCAGCCCATTCATTATATGAACATACCACATTTTATCCATTCCCCAATTGATGGGACAGACGGGCTGCTTCCACGCTTTTACTACTATGAATATGCTGCGGTGATCACGTATGCATCTTTATGGAAACATGTTTTCATCTCCTTGGGTATACAGCTGGGGGTAGAGGTGCTGGGGGGGAGCAGGCAAATTGCAGTTTAAGAAACTGCTGAATTATTTGTTTTTAATTTTTTTAATGTTTATTATTTTTTTTAGAGAGAGAGAGACAGAGTGTAAGTGGGGGAGGGACAGAGAGAGAGGGAGACACAGAATCCGAGGCAGTCTCCAGGCCCTGAGCTGTCAGCACAGAGCCCGACGCGGGGCTCGAACCCACGAACCATGAGATCGTGACCTGAGCCAAAGTCGGACGCCTAACCCACTGAGCCACCCGGGCACCCCTCTTTTTTTTTTTTTAATTGCATCCATTCTACTGGGTATGAAGCAGTATCTAGTTATAATTTTTATTTGTGGTTCCCCGATGATCAGTAAGGTTGGACACCTCTCCAGATGTTTATCTGTCATTTAAGTATATTTTCCCTTTTTGAAGTACTCTTTGCCCCTTTTAATTATTTTTCTTCTTGCCTCGTGTTGTTTTTGTAATCTGAATAAAAGCGGTTTATGATAACACGTATTGAAACGATCTCCTCCCGATCTGTACTGTGCCTTGTCTCTCTTTTATTGGTGCCTTTGGACGAACGAAATTTATTCCTCAAAAGTTCAGTGTACAACCTTCTCCGAATAGTGCATGTATATGACTGGTGTATCTGTGTCTTCTCACTCCGAGAAGACACAAATCTTCTTGGGGTGTCATCTGCCCCAAGATCATGAAAATACTGCTCTGTGTTACCTAAGCAATTCACTGGTCTCCTTTCTAACATCCACATCTATGGTCCACCTTGAATTAATCACTATGGATACACGGACGGCAGGATGCAAGGATCATCGTTCCTGTTTTACAGACGCCCACCTACCTCAACACTGTTTATGGAAAGACCACCCTTTCCTTACTGGACTATGATGTTACCTGTTTCCTAAACCAGGTGACCACACGTGCATAGGGCCGCCTGGGGACTCTCCTGTTCAGGGATTCATCCACATATGCTTCAGCTGGTCTTAATAGTAAGCTTTGTTACATGGTAGTGTGAGGTTTCCTGGGCTTTTTTGTCTTCAAAATTGTGACTCCGGGTCCTTTAAATTTTTATATCAAATTTAGAATCCACTTGCTAATGTGTACCAAAAAAAAAAAAAACCAAAACAACAAACCCTGCTGGGGTTGTGATAGGGATTGCCCTAAATCTATAGATCATTTATGGAAGTACTGATACTTATATCATGAAAATGGCTTCTCCCTACATTTATTTTGGTCTCCTTTATTTTTCCTCAGCAGTGTTTTGAAGCTTTCAGTGTGTTGCAGCTTACACAATGTTCATCAGACTTTATTCGTAGGTCTTGGTACTCTATTATAAATGGTCTTTTGTAAAGCTCCATTTTCCCATTACACATTGCTAATATATAGAAACACAGTTTTATTTTGCATATTTACTTTCTATTGAGAGGCTTTGATAAATTCACTTACTAATTCTAATAGTTTGTAGCGTCACTTGGATTTTCTACATCACAATCACAGCATCTGCAAATAATGGCAGTTTCCCCCCTTTTTTTCCCAATCTTTAAAACTTTTCTTTTTATTGTCTTTCAGATTTGAGGTCCTAGCCAGTGCAATGTTGAACAGAAGTGGTGAGAGTGGATACCTTGTTCTGTCCTTGAATTCACTGGGAAATGTTCGATATCACTATACGTTAGATTTTTTTGTTTTTTGTTTTTTGTTTTTTGTTTTATTTATTTTATTTTTTTTATTTAAAAAAAATTTTTTTAATGTTTATTTTTGAGACAGAGAGAGACAGAGCATGAACAGGGGGAGGGTCAGAGAGAGAGGGAGACACAGAATCTGGAACAGGCTCCAGGCTCTGAGCTGTCAGCACAGAGCCCGATGTGGGGCTCAAACTCACAGATCGCGAGATCACGACCTGAGCTGAAGTCGGACGCTCAACCGACTGAGCCACCCAGGCGCCCCTGTAGATTTTTTTTAATATTAAACCAACCTTTGTGTTCCTAGAACAAACCCAACTTGGTTATAGTTTATTAACCCTTCTGTATATTGCTGGATTTTATTTGCTAATGTTTTATTTAGTACTCCTGTGTCTATGTTTATAAAATATTATTTAATTTTTTTCTTTTATTGTATATCACTGGTTTGGGGGTCAATGAATTAGAATATGTTCCCTTTTTCTCTTTTCTGAAAGAGTCTGTGTAATTAGTTTTATTTTTTCATTAAATACTTAAAGAGTTTACCTGTGAAGTCTCTGGGCTTGGACTTTTCATTGAGGAAAAACTATTAATTACAGATTTAACTTCTTTAACAGCTATAGGACTACTCACATTTTCTATTTCTTATAGTGTCAGGTTGGTTAAGTTGTACTTGTTCAAAAAATCTGCCCATTTCATCCAAATTTCCAGTTCACTGGCATATGCTGTTCAGAAAGTACTTATACTGTCTCTTTAATTTCTGTAGGGGCTGTAGTAGTGCCCCTTTTACATTCTGTACACTGGGGGACTTGTCTCTGTTCCTTCATCGGTATTCCTCAGGACTTATCAGTTTACCTACTTCAATTAACTTTTGATGTGTTGATTGTCCTTATTGATTAAGCCCCTCAATTCTGCTTTCTCAGAGATTAATTTGCTGTTCTTTTTCTTTGTTCTCAAGATGGAAGCTTAGATGTTTGGTTTTCAGCATTTCTTCCTTTTTGTCTAAAATCTGTTTTACTCTAAGAAGCACAATTTTTGAAAGAAATTGTGTAGGTTCCCTTGAACAGTATGTGCAGCTGCTGAAATACCATATTTTGTCAGTGTACCTCCAGTTGGTTAACTGAATGCTGTTTAAATCTTCCATGTCTTTGTTCATCTATTGTCTATATGTTCTATTATTTGCTCAGAGTCTTACTCTCCAACTACAACTGTGGCTTTGTTTCTCCTTTTACTTTTGATGCTTTTCTTTTGCACATTTGGAAGTTTCGTTATTAAGTGCTATTACAAATGGACCCCTTTATTATTAAGAAGCGTCCCCAGAGCACCTGGGTGCTTTAGTTGGTTAAGCCTCTGACTCTTGGTTTCAGCTCAGGACACGATCTCGGTTTTGTGAGCTCGAGCCCCATGTCGGGCTCTGCAATGGCAGCACAGAGCCTGCTTAGGATTCTTTCTTTCCCTCTCTCTCTGCCCCTCTCCCACTCACGCTGTCTCTGTGTCTCTCAAGATAAACAAACTTTAAAAAATGTTTTAATTTTTTAAAAAAAGGCATCCCCTACTTGTCTGTAGTATTACTTCTTTCCTTGAGGTCTTCAACATGAACACAGAGCAGGTTCCTGGTGCTTAGTCTTTGGATGTTGCATCTATTTCCACCCTTACAACTTTCAGCCTCACTGCATCCTCATAATCAAGCTATGCCTCTTGGAAACATCACTGTTGTCACTGCTGTTGACTCTACCTTGAGAAACTTAGCCTGCTCGCCTTTTCAGCCTCCTGCGGCACACAGGCTCAAAGTCTGACGGTCGTCCCGAGGGGCAGACTGGTGATGTGCCTGCTGCAGCCCCTCCCCCGTCTGGCCAGCTTTGTTTCCTAAGTATGACACGACTCTGGGAGATTTCATTCTGCCTTTCCACCCCGACTCGCTGGCTTCCCGCATCACCCCCGAACTCAGGAAATATCTGGGGTGTGAACCGGCCCCCCCAGTGTGGGGGCTCCTTAGTTTCCCACTTTCCATGCTGACCATGAGAGATGGCAAAGAGCCCTGCTCACCTGTCTCAGCCCTGGTGGAGTCTCTTTGCTGGGGGGGAAGCCCCATCCCCAGCCCGCTCTCGGGATGCACAAATGTCCCACAGGGAAGAAGCTGTCAGCTGGTAACTGTCAGCTCTCCTGGGCCAGGCTCTCTCTCCTCTCTTTGAAATTTTAGCTCTTCTAGACCTCGGGCCTTCCACAGCCCTCCAGCCTTTAAAAACAGGATTGCCTGTGGGGCGCTTGGGTGTCTCAGTCAGTTAAGCATCCAACTCTTGGTTTCGGCTCAGGTTGTGATCTCACAGTTTCATGGGTTCAAGCCCCACATCGGGCTCTGCACTGACAGCATGGAGCCTGCTTGGGATCCTCTCTCCCCTTCTCTCTCTGCCCCTCCCCCGCTTGTGTCGCCTCTGTCTCTCTCAAAACAAACTTAAAAATAGATAAGATAAGATAAAATGAGATTGCTTGCAATTTATGGCTTTCCCCAGTTGTTGCAACAGACTGGCCGGCCTGTCCCTACCTACCACATCTTACCTGGAGGTATAAGCACTCTCCAGTTTAGTAATTAAATGAGTAAATAAATAAAATAAATGCCCAGCACTGTGATAAGCTTCCACGGGCGTTTTTTTTTTGTTTGTTTGTTTGTTTTTTACCACAACCTTGGCCGTTAACCTATTAACCCCATTTTACAGAAACTTGTGGTTCTGAGCTGTTCCAAGAAGGACCAAGGATCCCACACCCAGCGAGAAGAGTTCCACCTGCCCAACGCCCCTTTACCACCACGAGGACGGCAGGGGCTTTGCTAGAAGCCCCGTGCTAGAGCCGTGCCTGACGCACAGCGGGTCCTCAAAACTCGGCGTTTACCGCACACACACAGGAAGGAACGCATGCATGCAAGCCGGACAGGGAAGAAGGCACAAAGGAGAGGATGCGCACGGGCGGACGGGCGGGAAGAAAAGGGTGCAGGCACGCACGCCAGCCGGGAGGGGGCGCAGGCAGCACGTACCAGCCTGCGGATGTCCCGCTCGCACTCGCGCTTGATGCGGTGCACCTCGTCCTGGTGCGCCTGGTAGGCAGCGCGCAGGTCCGCCGCCTTGGTCTTGTCGGCCTGCATGCAGTTGCTGAGCGCCTCCTCGGCCTGCTTGCGCGAAGCCTTGAGCTCCAGGATTTCCTGCTGCAGCCGCTGGCGCTCGCCGTCGAAGGCCCTGCGCGCCTCGTCGCGCGCCTCGGCCAGGAGCGCCGTCTTGACCTTGTCGGCCGCGCCGTCCCGCAGCACGTTCAGCGTGGCCTGCAGCCGCTGCAGCTCGCCCTCCTTGATCTTGGCGGTGCGCGCCGCCTCCTGCTCGTGCTGCCGGATGAGCACCTCGCGCAGCGCCTGCAGCTCCTTGGTCTTCTCTTCGTGCAGCTTGGCCCTGAGCTCCGAGATGTAAGCGGTGTGCCGCCGCTGCTCCTGCTCGCGCTCCAGCTTGGCCTCCTGCAGCCGCTCGCGCAGTTTGCCCACCTGCAGCCCGAGCGACGGGGACACGGGTCAGGGTCGGAGCTGGGGGAGCCGGCCAGGCCCGGCCGCCACCTCCCCGCGCCCCGTTGTGCGGGAGGGCCCCCGAGACCCTCGCCGGGTCCCCCACCCCCACCCCAGTTCCCTCGCCTGCCACCCCTGGTGGTCCTGACCCTCAGCAGCCCCACCTGCTTCTTTACTTGCTACTGTTTTCTTGGGAATTTCGCTAGAGGTGGAAAGCCACCTGCGGACGCCGGCGAGGGCAGTCAGGCCTTTGACATCCCTTCCCATTCGGGGACTTATCGGTCACAAGACACATAAGCAGATAGCGTCACTCACCAAAGATGGACACATTTTGACACCAGAAGTACCTTTTCAGTGCCCGTGCACTGGACCGTGGGCACAGGGAAAACAGAGCAGATGGAGGCAGAGAGGGGCAGTGGAGGGCAACCAGCCTCGCTGACCTGTCCCCTCCGCGGGCTGGGGGCTCCACAGCATCCCCCACATTAATCCCTAGGGGGTCCCAGGAGGGAGGCAGTGGAGGCTCAGAGATGCCTCCGAGACCTGCCTGGGGGGAGGGGCTGCCAGGGGACAGAGCCCGGCTCACCCCCAGGCCCCTGGCCCCAGAGCCCTGTTCCTCAGATGCCCGGCTGCCAACCCAGCCTGAGCGCATCCGTCTAATCAGCAAAATTTAAACCATGGCTTGTAGAATGTGCCCAGGGAGTATTTGCTTAAGACGCTCCAAAACGCCATATTCGCCCCTTTTCAGGTATCCCACAAAAACACACACTGGGCACGAAGCCTTTACAGTCTGTTTGCTTTCTGTATCACACCAGTCTCCAGAGAACGGGAACCAATTGTACCTCACAGAAGACACGCGCGACTTCTGCGGAAGGTGGCCAACATTTGCCCCGGCCTACGCTGTTTCTGGCATGCCCACATTTTGAAATTAATGTCAGTGTCCCTTGGTATGGATAAATCCTTCTGACA
Organism: Lynx canadensis; assembly: GCF_007474595.2. Lineage (NCBI taxonomy): Eukaryota > Metazoa > Chordata > Mammalia > Carnivora > Felidae > Lynx > Lynx canadensis. The sequence continues at coordinate 201,156,480 of NC_044306.2, forward strand.
GCAGAGAAAGAAGCCAAAAGTAAGCCAGGCAAAGACACAAAGTCAGCATCTCCTTACATCAAACACTCGTGATCTCAGAAACAAGACGGGAGAACCCGTCAGCCCCGGGCCTCCCCCTCCCTGGGCTGGGACTGGGAGTCTTTTCCTCGTGGACTCAATGCCGGGAAGCCAGAACTTTAAACATTTAACGTGCTTGCCCCCAGCGAGGGACTGATACTTGCTTCTGGCATTGTCCTTCCCAGGAGGCAACGCTGTCCCCACTTCCCTGGTTATTGCCGACAGGGGTCGGTCGCATCCCAAGCCTGCACGGACACGTAATTACTGAGCCCCACGATGGTGAATGGTGCGTGTCAAGTCGGCAGGGCTGTGGTACCAATTCATTTGGCGAGATACCCATCTGTATGTTGTGAAAGTTTTTAAAGAAGTGATTCATATTTCAGCCGGCAGACCTTGAGTAAACCAGCTGACCCTTCATAATGTGGGTGGGCCTCACCCAATCAGTCGATGGCCTCGAGTGAAAAGGCTGAGCTCCTCAACGAGAGAGGAATTTAGCCTCCAGGCTGCTTCAAGATGCAAGACTGCAACATGCACTCTTGCTGAAATTTCCAGCAGCCTCTGCTCTGCAAAGTTCAGATTTGCCAGCCTCTGTAACCATGTGAGCCAACTTCTTAAAAAAAAATGTGTCTCCCTCCCACTCCCCACCCCTACACACACACACACACACACACACACACACACACACAATTTCCTATTGGTTCCATGCTTCTCTGAGGAACCCTGACTGTGAAACAGGGACATCAGCAGCTGCCCGGGAGGACTTGGGAGGAGGAAAACCCAAAGCACTGAGTGGATAAAGGGAAGTTTGCTCACAGGTGAAAAAGAAGGAAGGGGTGCGGAGGGGAGCAGAGGCGTGCGCAGGGCAGCCTGGGGGAGGTCGGGCCTGCTGAGACAGGTGTCTAGGGCAGGGACGCGGATGGAAGACGGGGTCGAGGGAGAAGGCCCTGCCGGGTCACAGAGGAGCCGAGGGCCGAGCCCAGGTGCCACGACCCGAGCAGAGCAGAGCGAGGCTGGGTTGGCCCGGGCTGTGCACAGAGCACCTGCTCCCGACTCCTTAGCGCTGAGCAGGTCTAAAGCGTGCCAGCACTCTACCCGCCAGCTGCCTCCAAGCCACTCCCAAGTCTGGCGGCACAGCAGCACAGACGAGCACCTGGCTGCATATAAGACAGGAGCAAAATGACAGGGAGGGACCGCGCCCTGGAGGAGGAGGGAGGGGCCGGTGCAGAAAAGCCTCTGAGCCAGCGCCACCTGCCACTGCGAGCGGAATGGCGAAGCCGGCCTCCCCCTGCCTCTGTCCCCTTCCACCCTGCCCTTCGTCCGATCCGTCAGGGCTGGCTCCCCATTTCCAGGCCTGGCCACTTCGTCCACTCGCTGCAGCCACCCTGGTCCCACTGCCCGACCGCGCAGCCGTCTCCTAACCATAATCTCCCTGCTTTGCCCCTGCCCACCGCAGGGCTGGCCAGCAAGGCAGGGACTTCGCCCCACGGGCCTTGGCGCCCCTGACTGGCGACCGGGGTGCTCATGGGACCGTGGGAGCACCAGGAAAAGCCTTAAAAAAGAGCAGGCTCCAAATGGCCTCCGCGAAGCCTACTCGGGCCCCCTTGCCCCTGTGCCGTTCCGCACAGCACAGAACAACGGTACAGGCTGTTCAGTGAATGAATGAATCCACAGAGACATTTACCACGTCCCCTCATCTGCCCCTGCTCAACGGCGATCCTCCGGGAAAACAATGCTTCAACTGGGGCATCGACAACAGTTTTATGAGATCATATAAAAATACCATTTAAATGCGTCTATAAACTTTATATTTATGTTTCTCCTACCAGCCAGTAAGACCCGTGCGGAATTCTCTGAGGACAGGAGCTCCCCCAGCAGCGACACGAGGAAAGCCCTCCCGAGGGGCCACGTGGATGGCCGGGCTGAGAACACAGGCAGCCGGGCGCGTCCAGCAGGGAGGTGGCCAGGTGACAGGGAAGGCCTGGCTCCCAGCCCAGTGCCACCACCTACACCTGTGTGGACCTGCTGTGGGATGGGCTGAGGTGTGTCCCCAAAATTCTCATGTGGAAGTCCCAACCCCCGGGACCTCAGAATGTGACTATAATTGGAGAGAGAATCTTAGAAGATGTGAAATCTTAAAAGAAGTTAAATGAGGTCATGTAGGTGGGCCCTGGCCTGTTATGACCGGTATCCTTATCAGGACACAGGCACACAGGGGGATGGCCATGTGAGGACATGGGGAGAAGATGGCCAGCCATCTACAGGCCAAGGAGTGAGGCCTCTCGAGAAACCCACCTGCCCACACCTTGACCCATGACTGCCAACCTCCGGAAGAAGTTCTTTGGAATTTTTAAGCCACCCAGTCCGTGGTGCTTCGTTACGGTGGCCCCAGCAAGCTAACGCACCTGGGCAAAGTCACCTCTCCTCTCTGACCTATAAACTGGAGAAAGCCGCCCCTGACCGCGCAGGTCACTGCCAGGGTCAGGAGGCCCTCCGAGGCATCTGCTGTGACCTGCACAGTAGACACGTAATAAATGTCAGCCAACTGCCGTGTGACCGCGTGTGACGGGCAGCACGTGTGTGTGACTGTCCCATCCAGTCTGCCGACAACCCAGGGGGGCGGGCACATCAGAGGACCCCACGTAACAAATGGGAAAACGGAGGCATGGGCAGTTACATGGCTTTGCCCCCGGACCTCAAGGCGAATTAGGTGGTGGAGCCCTGGCAGAATGACCTTGGCCGTGCGGCTTCCCGGCAACCACAGCCGCCGTCGCTGCTTCTGGGTGGGACGTGCCAGCCCCAAGGGATCCCAGCAGGTGAATCCCGCCCGAGCTGCACAAAGTGTGGCCAGCCCGGCACCTCGGGCAGCCGTGCCGGTGACGGCCGCGGGCCTGGAATGCTGAGTGTCTGTGGATGGGAAGGGGCACACCTGTCCCCAGGCTCCAGGAGCCCAGCCTTCATCCCCCAGGCCCTGGACTCTGCCTCTGCTCTCCATGTCGCTGTCCTGAGCCAGGGGCCGAGTCGGGGCCCAGGCCCCAGCTCTGCTCCCCACCTGGGGGCTGGACCCCAACCAGCACCCCCCACCGCTGCTACCGAGGCCCAGCTCTCAATAAGACAGGACACCTGCAGCCATACCCCGGCTGTCCCCTCCCGGGGCCCCCGGTGCTGGAAGACATACCAACTGCAGACGTGGGTATAACCTCCCCCATCCTACCCAGAACAGCCCAGACCCTCGGCCACCCAGGCAGCCCGGGAGCAAGCTCCCACCCCCCCTTCTCTTCTCCCACGGACACCACAGAGCCCCAGCCCGCTCTGCCCTCAAACCACCCGAGCGAGAACACCGATGGGCTTTTTGTTGTATCCGTGACACTGCATCTTTAGGACACTGAACTGGCCGGTTATGATGACGCTGCGTTGCAGACGGGAAAAAACAGGTTCTTCCTGGAGACTTTATGTCACCTGTCCGAGGGCACGGAGCCAGTCAGGGGCCAAGCAGAAGTTTAAAGCCAGGTCTGTGTGGTGAGAAAGCCCGCGCTCCTCCATTGTGACAGGGTGCCTGTCACAGCCGCGCTCTAACTGGATGCGCACGGCCGGCCTGGCACCCACCTGGCGATGGTGCTGAGCGGCCCCAAAGCTCAGTCTCGCCCCACCAGAGCTCCGGTGCCCCGTCACAGAGCCAGACCCTGCTGCAAACTCTTTAAGACCCTTGCCTCCTAACTCCCAACCACAGGCCCCTCGGGTGGTACCGCCATGACCCCATCTCGCAGGCGAGGGAGATTACCGCGCAGACAGTGACGTAGCTGGTCCGAGGTCATAGAGAGACGCGACAGGGCCGGGAGTGGAATCCCAGTGGTACCACCACTGACGTTATACCCGTTTTAACAAGGGACAAGCTGAGGCTCAGAGGTCCAGTGCCCGTCCCCAGCCCCAGCCCGGGAACACACCCTCCACTCAGAGCGGAGGGGAGTGCTGTCCACCAGGGCGAGCGCCCCGTCCGCAGAGCTGGGAGGCCCGCACCCCTCCCACCTTGCTCTTTTCCTGCTGGAACTCGATCTGGATGTTAGTGAGCTTGGCCCGCAGCTCCTCGTTAGCCATTTGCACGGCATCAGTCTCCATCTCGGGCCTCTCGCCCTTGCTCCGGCCCTTCTTAGACATGCTTCCTCTTGGCTTGAGACGCGGAGATCCCGCGGTTCACACCCACCAGCCAGCAGGCGCCGCTCCGGGCTCCGCCGTGCTAACCAGTTTTGCAGGGCTCAGCTTGTCCTCCGTGTAAACCACCATCACTCGGGACCCTGGGAAGAGGGAAACGGGGTTAGCGGAGAGAGAGAGAGAGAGGCTGGCGTCCCTGCCTGGGCACTCAAATGGCAACCAGCGTTTGCCGGGGCCTCCCCGCCTGGGCCGGGCACCTGCTCATCGCCAGGTGGCCCTGCCATTCCCAACACTGACCCAGCGCTTCTCAGACTGGTGGCCACAGAAGCTTGTTAAGGCCGAGAGTCCTGGGCCCTCCCCCCGGAGACTCTGATTTGCATTTCTCACAAGCTCCCAGGTGATGCTCCCAGGCGACCACACCTTGAGTAGTTTGGATGTACTACTGTCCTTATCAAGAGGAGACCACATCACCGGAGCAACCCGTAGGCCACCGGCTGCAAACGTCAGTGAGCCTCAGTTGCCCGGGGCGCGCGTTTCAAAAGGCAGGTCCCTGGGGAGCCCAGAGCTCGGGGCACAAGGAGGCGCGTGGTGGGACCAAGGACACTGGATGTTCCGTCCACACTCCCAGGTGACTCTGGAAGAGGATCTGAGGACCGCACCCTGAAAAACGGGCCGTTATAAAGATCAGTGGCTCCCCTATGCCGTCCCCGGCCTAGCACAGCACTGGTCACTCACACTGCTAGCTCTGTGCCCCGTGGAGGTGACGGCGGTCCCTCCAGGCCTCTGTGCCCGCCTGGCCAGGCCGGGGCTGGTTTCCTGGTTCGCGGGGGCGCCATGATGAGCTAACTGCCCCTCCAGCACCCATATTTCTCCAGGGGAGGCCCGGGCCTTCAATTTGGTGGAGGTGCCCTCCCAGCCACAGGGTGACAAAGCCTTAAGATAGGGTCTAGACTGACAGCTAATGGCACCTGCGTCCAGGTGACTCCTGTCACCTTTCACTAATCGGCACAACTGCCCTACGAGGTAGGTGATGTGGCCCCGTGTCACAGATGAGGAAACTGAGGCACAAAGAGGCCGAGTGCTAGCAACAGTCACACGGCCAAGACGAGAAAACAGCATTAACCTGGTCAAGGTCCACAGCTGGACTGGACGTGGTGAGTCTGGACCCAGCCCCCCAGCCCCCCAGCCCCCAGCACTGTGCTAGCCCAACCCCATGCGGCACTGCCCCCTGACAGCACGACCCTGCTCCCCTGGTCCCCTTGCTCTGCCTCACTGTTGTTTCCCACGTGACAAACCACGCGGGTTCCAAACAAGCAGGGCCTGGGTCTGTTTTGCTTCTCGCTGTATCCCCTGGGCCTGGAATCAGAGCTCAGCATGCAGGAGGCCCTCCAGAAGTATGCGTCGAACGAGTGAGTGAATGAACGAGTGAATGAACGAGTGAGTGAACGAACGAGTGAGCGAACGAATGAATGAGTGAGGCCCTATGATGCATCAAGTCCTGTGCTAGGAGCTGGGGAGCGTGTGGTCCTTGCAGCACCTGGAGAGGTAGGCACAGATGTCAGGGCCATCCTAGAGGTGAGAGAAGATCGAGGCACAGAGAGGTGCAGTAAGCTACTCCTAAGCCACAGAGCTAGCACCGGGGTGAGATGGCCTTGGGAGAGCATGCACAGCAAGAAGAGAACCTTCTAGCATGCAGGAATGCCAGCCTTCGCAGGTGGAGCCGGAGAGACGAAGCCAGCAAGGGAGGCCATAAACAAGAAGCCTGGAGCTGGAAGCTGCAGATGCTCAGTGTTTGTGAGCTGAGGTCGAGCGTGACCTGATAGGCCTGGGGGCGCTGGAATGTCTAGCCATTTGGGAAGGCAGAGGTGGAGGCCGGACACAGCCCTGCTGAGCAGGAGGGAGCGGCTTTCTCAACATGCCATGAAGGATTATCCAGGCACAATCAGCATCCCCACGGATTGATTCCAGAAAGGTCCGTTCTGTCTTCAGAGAAGTATGAACTCCCTTTGCTCTCATGTGACTTATTAGAGCATAATCCATAACTCATTCCTCGCTGCCCTGACCCGCCCGCCTTTACCGGCACAGAAGCTCTCGGAAGCCGCCCCGCCCCTGAAGAGTGAGCAGGGAGCACTCCCCAGATCCATCACCCAGAGGGAGGATTCTTCTCCTGTCCATTCCATCCTGTGGCCCAACGACACCACCTCTAGGAACACGCCGTAAGGACTAACCAGAGATACGGCCTCTGTAGAAACACAGCTCTCCTTCCCAACAATCCAACGCTCAGCCCAAGGGACGGTTGAGTAATGACACCAAACCACAGGGAGAAAGACGAACGAGTGAAAAGACAGAGTCAAAGAACAAATACAATTTGTGATCCCACTTTTCAGAAATATATATACTTGGGTCGCCTGAGTGGCTCAGTGGGTTGAGCGTCTGACTTCGGCTCAGGTCAAGATCTCACCGTTCGTGAGTTCGAGCCCCGCGTCGGGCTCTGTGCCGACAGCTCGGAGCCTGGAGCCTGCTTCGGATTCTGCGTCTCATTCTCTCTCTGCCCCTCCCCCACTTGTGCTCTGTCTCTCTCTCAAAAATAAATAAAAATGTAAAAAAAAATTTTTTTAATAAAAAAAGAAATATATATATATATATATATATGTATGTATGTATGTATGTACTTATTCATTTTTTCCATTTGGTCACAAGTATTTTTTGAGCCCCTGCTGGGCTCCAGGCTCAGTACCCTGGGGACGCAGTGGTGAGGAACAGACAGCCAGGCGTCCCAAATGTTAGCAGCGACTGCCCGAGTGACAGTTGATATTTACCTTCTTCTTTACACTCTTCCAGATAAATCAAATTTTCTATTTCTATTACTGCTTTACAGGAAAAAAAAAATGATGCCTTTTTTTTTTTTCTTAAAAAGAAAGCAAGCAAGTTTCAGAGAACCATCTGGATCTAGCTGGGAAAGAGAGAAGACAGAAGCCAAAGGAAAAGCAAATGGGCCCTGTCCCCGGACCACTGCAGCGACACCTGCTCTTGAGGCTGATGGACTCTCCGGGAGCAACTCCACCACGTCCCTAAGGGCCGCCTGGAAGGGAAGGACCCGCCTGGGAAGAGAGGACCCGAGCCACACCCCCCAGGACACAGCTGACTGTTCTGTAGGACGGCCTTGTCACCCACAGTAAGTGTCCTCTCAGCTCACGCTTTCCTGGCCGGATGGTTCTGGGGAAGTCACTGAACTTTTCTAAGACTCAGTGTCCTCATCTGTTAAATGGGCCCCACGGCACTAAACCTCACGGGGGGGTGTGGGAATTGCTCAGATCCGTATCTGTGCTCAGCAGGACACTCAGCCCAATGAAGACACTCACCAAACAAAAGAAATACGAATCGGTTAGGAGGAGCGATGCCAGCCTCCCAGTAGCCTCCGTGAAGGTCAAGATAACAGGTGCTAAGATTAGGCACCGCTGGAAGCCGCCACGTCAAGGTGCGGCCCAGCCAGTGTCACAGTTTCTCAGCGGCCCTAGTACATGTCCTGAAGGCCCCTTTCCCTCCCCAGCAGCCCCTCCCAGGGTCCCTGAAGATGCCAGAGAGGACAGGGTAGCAGATGAGGCCTCTGGGCCTCAGGCAGGTCAAGCACCTGCCCAAGGCGGCACAGCACGCCGGATGCAGGTAGTGAAACGGGCCCACTCCTCGTGAGGCCCTGGGATGGCACCCCAGCTGAGCCACAAGGGGAGGGCGGGAGAGGAAGCCCCAGCCCGTGGGGGGACAGTACACCAGGCGCACCTGGGGGGACCGTGAGAACAGAGCCCGGTGAAGACTCGGGGCCAGTCCCCAGACGCCAACTTGTATCAGCCCCCCCGGCCAGCTGGACCCCAACGCCTCCTAGTCTCCCAGCCAGGCGTTCGGGGCCCCAAGAGCAGAAAGGCCAAAAGGAGAGACAGACCAGACCCCCAGAAGGGAGGCCGTGTGTGGGGACGGCCCCATTGTCACCCCAGCCACCCCTGGAAAGGTGCGTGCACACCAGCGTCTCAGGAGAGCCTCAGCACCTGTTCTCCGCTTCACGGATGAGAAATGGAGATCGGCATCTGCAATCAGAGGGCTGTTGGCTCTCCTGCTTCACGGCCACCAAAGGTGCAGGCTGACCTTGAAGAAAGCCTGGCCCGTGAAGGGGTGTGGGCCCCACAGGGTCTGACTCACCCCGAAGTTCGGGCCCGGCCACCCGCCACCCGCCCTACACTCCCCAGCAGGCCACGGTGCATTCAGTTCCCTGACGGAGAAAGCCATCCTCCCTCCCGCTCCTTTCATGGCCACCTTCCATTCTGCCTCCTCCAGGAAGCCTCCCCTCATGACCCCATGGTCTGGCACCTCCTCTCGGCTCCCAGGTTGGCAGAGGGCTGCCCTGGGTGTTTGCTCCTCCATCAGCCCCTCGAGGGCAGGATCTTGATGCAACATTGGCCAGGCCGGGGCCTCAGTCGTGTCGCGATGAGGGGATACAGGAGGAGATGTTACCCCAAGTTATGGGCTGATCAAAGTTGGGGCTCTCGGTGGGCCCCAGGCAGCTGGCCTCCTCTGCCAGGAACACACCCCCCCGCTGCTCTGGCCCGAGGCTCACAGTGTCACTTGTCATCCTTACCAACAGCCCCACAGCTGCTGACCGCCATGACGGCCTCACCCATGGAGGCAAAAGTAGGTCATTCTCCTACTTGAGATGAGCTGGGTGCCCACTCCGTGCCAGGGGCTTTCCATTCCGAGCACATGAGCAGACGGCACGGCCCCGGGCTGACAGAAGAACCCCGCAGAGGCTCAGCAAACATCCACCCAAGGCCAGTGAGCACCGCACAGTAGGCAAATCTCCAGTCCCTCGCTCAGAGTCCATTATCTCATGCTTTACATACAATGCTAGCAAGCACAGTGTCTGTCTTCCCTGCCCAGAGCAGAAAAGGAAAGTGAGGGGGGCGCCTGGGGGGCTCAGTTAGTTAAGCGTCTGACTTCAGCTCAGGTCATGACCTCACAGTTCGTGAGTTCAAGCCCTGCGTTGGGCTCTGTGCTGACAGCTCAGAGCCCGGAGCCTGATTTAGATTTTGTGTCTCCCTCTCTCTCTGCCCCTCCCCAGCTTGCATTCTGTCTCTCTCTTTCTCTCTCTCACAAAAAATAAACATTAAAAAAAAAGCGAGGAACTGGAAGACAGTTTTACAAAAGATAAACACAGACAGGCAGTGAAAAGGGAACAAAGATTTTCCAACACACCACCACCAAAAAAAGAGAGTAAAGTAATAATTCCTTAAATACTTAAAAGAAAAAGCCCGAGAGGCCTAGATATTAACTTTTTTAGGAGACCTTGTTCTCCACTTATAACAAATTAATAAAGCTGTTGCTGTCTAGACTCTTTTCATATTGGTGCAAAGTAGTCGGTGGAAGTTAAAAAAAAAAAAACTTCCAAGGACACCTGGGGGGCTCAGTCGGTTGAGCCTCCAACTTCGGCTCAGGTCACGATCTCACAGTTCGTGAGTTCGAGCCCCGTGTTGGGCTCTGTGCTGACAGCTGAGGCCTAGAGTCTGCTTGGATTCTGTGTCTCCCTCTCTCTGCCCCTTCCCCGCTCATGCTCTGTCTCTGTCTCTCAAAAATGAATAAACGTTAAAAAAAAAATTTTTTTTTAAATCTTCCATAAAATGCGACAAATAATGTCAAGTGAGTTAGGTTTTCCTAACACTTATTCTGGTTCCGGGGTAAAGCTCTGTAGTGAGAACCCAGGATGAGGAACGGAAGAGGCCCAGTCACTCACCCAGGCCTGCCACTGACCTGTGCGTGGCCCGGCCTGGGCTGTGTCCTCAGCCAACGTTTCTCATCATGCAGGGGAAATGCGCCGTGCACACGGCACCGCGTGGGAGCAGGGCTGCTGAGCGCCAGTAAGGTCAGAGAGGCCAGAGCAAGCCGCCTGTAGCCCGGGCCCCACGGCCCCTGCGTCCCATCACACACCCCAGAAGCTCCGAGCCGGCGGGTCCTGGAAATGACAACAGAACCTGCCCCACCGGGCCACCTCAGGCCACCTCCTGACCGTTCCCAGGACTCACCTTGGGCCGCGCCTCCTCCAAGCCCCTGTTGGACCCACAGGCAAGGTCAGGGGGTCCTTGTAGCCCACGTCGCACTGGATGATTCTAGGCGTCTTTGCCTGACTGCCTGACTGTCTCCAGGACTATGAGGCCAGCATTTACAGATGGGGAAACTGAGGCCCAGGAAGATCACAGGCCTGCCTGGGGTCCCAGAGGGACTGGCAGCCCAGAGGGGAGAGAAGACTCCACAGCCCCCCCCCCCCATCTCACAAGGTGGTCATCAGAGCTTACCTGGCACTTTAGAAGCAGTGGAACTAACACCACCCCCCGCCCCCGCCCAGGACACCGTGGACCTGGCCCAGGCTCACTAAGATGCCCTTGGCTCCACAGCCCCCTCTGTCTGGCTGGTGATGTCATTCATCACAGCAGCTGGGGGGTCCCCCCGCCTGGGTCAGCAGGGCCCCTGCCTAGGACCCTCCTATTCCAGGGGCCACTGAGGCTCAAGAACCCCCCCCACGCACACACATAGGGCCGCATGCTCTTGCCAAGTTGGTGCCAACTCTCAGCCCCATGAACCTCAAGGCCTTAAACAGTCTCCCTGCCCCCCTCCCCCCAGCCACCTACCTCCCCAGCCCCCCCCCCCCCCACTGAGGGCACTCTCCGAAGCAGAGGTCAGCCCACTCCCACCCCAGTGCAGAAAATTAACAAAACATCACCAGTGATAACAACAACAACGACAGCAAATCAAGCTTCAGGAGTCCCCCTGCCTCAGGGACAGGCCCAGTAGGGACCTTGCGGTGGGGTGTCTGGCTGGCAAGGCCCCCTGCCGACTCCCCCAGGGCCACCTCTGCTTGTTTGCAGGCCTTGGGCCTGTAGACTCTCAGCTCCTCCTCAGTCACCTGGTTTACTCAGTCTCCAGCACCAAGCAAAGTGCCTGCCCAGAGCAGGTGCCCCAAACATCAGGATTCCCTCCTTGGATGTCCGCTGGGTGTGAAAGCATCGCCCATCCCCAGACCCATCCCCATGGGTGTCCTTCCAGTCACAAAGCCAGAAGGACACCAGAGGTCCTTCAGGGAACGAAGGTTTCCTGAGTCCTTGATTAAAAACAGCCCCACTCCACAGAGAAGCCAAGTACAGCCACGTGAGGACTGGCATGTGCGTGGGCAGAGACGGGGCACCCGATGGTGGGTTCGGCTCTCTGGCCTCTCCCCACCCTAGTCGCGACCCTCCATATTTAAATATGGCTGCAGCACAAAGACAAGACGTTGAGCATCGAGGACCTTGGGACTTGCTCTTGGGTAAACACAACTGGGAGCAGAGGAGCTCAGCTGGCTGAATGCGTCCCATGCGTTGCCCAGCATGACTCTGCTGCCCGCCTCCTACCCACTGAGCAAGCCGCACCCCGTCCTGCCCCTACGATGCTCACGGCCCCTCCTGCCCAAAGCCCCCTCCTAGCAGACCTCTGTCTGTCTGCTCGTTTCAACGTCTCTACACACAGATCACGAAGAAACCACCTCTGTATCCTACGTACAGCCACAGAAGGGGCACAGCGAAACTCCCCCATGGGCCATGCTCCTCTGTCCCTAGTCAGACACCCCTTCCTTCCGCTGGCTGCATCACCTACCACTGCCACCTGTCATTGTCACCCCAGCCACAGAATAAGCATGGTCATCTCTGAAGCTCAGGGCTGGATGGAGGGGTGCAGTTGAGAAAGCACAGCTGGACACCGTGAAGACATGGCCTTCAACAGGGGCAGGAGGGCCCGGGAAACTCTGGACGACCTCTGTCACCTGAGCCTAGCATGTCCATCTTGACGTGTCCCCAAGGAGTAAAGTGCAGCCAAGTTCAGGGAAGGGAGGCCTCTCTAAACACCAACGCATAGAGCTCGGGTCTGAACTCATGATGCCCCCCACTAAAAAATAAAAAATAAAAACAAAAACCAGAGAAACCTCCAGTCAGGGCAATGCCCAGACAAGTCCTGCCCAGTGCGACGCAGGTGGGGCACGCGCAGGCGGGAGGGGGGGAGAACAGGGGAGGCCGGGGTGGGGGGAAGGAAGGAGGGAGGGAGAACACAGAAAGAATTGCGTCCAACTCCCAGCTTCTGGTCTGGCGCGTAAGGAGCTTGGAAGTCCTCACCCTCATCCGCACGAGGAAAAGCTGAACCGAAAATCAGTAACTTTTCTTACGCCCGTCTGTCAGCTGAGATCACACGGCACAATTTGGAGAGGCAGACAGATGGGTACCGAGAATAACAACCCTACCAGGGCAGAAACTGCCATGGAAATAAATCAGTTCAGGTTCCTTTTACCAGATACTTCCTGCCCAGTTTTTCCACAACTACAAAATTACAAGGCATTCGAAACCCACCTCGAAGAGACAGAGCAAGCATGAGACCATGAGACCCAGGCTGAGATAGGGAAGTGACGCTGAAACTATCAGACCAGGACTGTGCGGTAACTATGATTAATACGCGAAGGGCTCCAAAGGAAAAAGTAGGCAACACACGAGAAGAGATGGCTAATGTTAGCACACACGGGAGTTCTGCGAAAGGACCAGAAAGTGCTAAAGGTTAAAAAACAAACCGAAAAAAAAAAAAGGCACTAAAATAGAAACGAAGAATCCCTCTGAGGAGATCATTAGCCAACTGGACCTGGCTGGGCAAAGAACCAATGAGGATAGGTCCATAAATCTATTCCAAACCGAGCAGCAAGGAAAAAATACGACTGAAACAGAACAGAGTATCCCAGAACTGAGGGACAATTATAAAAGGTGTAACAGGTGCATCGTGGGAATACCAGAAAGAGAAGAGAGAAAGGAAGAGAAGAAATACTTGCACCAGTGATGTCTGAGAATTTCCAAAAATCAATGTTGGACACCAAACCAAAGATCCATGAAGCTCACCGAACACCGAACAGGATAAATACCAGAAAGCCAACACAGCTTTTCATAGGCACATCCCGCTCGTGCTGAGGAAAATCAAAGATCAATGAAAAATCTTGAAAGAGGCCGAGGTGGGGGGGGGGGGGCACCTTACCTAAAAAGGAACCAAGGTAAGAATCACATCAGACTTCTCTTCAGAAACCACGCAAGAAGAGAGTAGAGTGAGATCGAGTGTTGAGAGGAAATTCCCCCCAATCTAAAATTCTGTACCGTGTGAAATCATCTTTCAAAGGTGAAGAAGTAAAGGCTTTCTCTGACAAAATTTGAAGACATTTGTCACCAGTAGATCTTCCTTGCAAAAAAAAAAAAAAAAAAGAGTGATAAGAAGCTCTTCTGTGAGAAGAAAGATGATGTAGGTCAGAAATGCAGACCACGAAGGGAAGGAGGGATGGAAGGACGGACAAAGGGAGGAAGGAAGGAAGACAGATTTCAAAATATGAAAATTAAAAACATTAAAATGAAAAGAAACACAGATCTACACAGGAAAAGGAAGAGAGCTAGACAAGGAATACAAACTTTTAGTTTTCTTCTCTTTTTTTCAAGTAGGCTTCATGCCCAGCATAGAGCCCAACGTGGGGCTTGAACTCATGAACTGTGGGACCAGGACCTGCCTGAGCTGAGATCAAGAGTCAGATGCTTAACCGCCTGAGCCACCCGGGCACCCCTTATTTTCCTTATTCTTAAATGATCTACCAGGTGACAGTGGTCCAAATAGGAACAGCAACAACGTATCACGCGATTACAGCTTCTGGATGAGGGGCACGGAAGGCAGCAGTGCGGTGAGGGTTGAGACAGAGGGAACAGGAAGACTGTGTGGAAGGTGCTTGCACGCTACATGTGACGTCACACGGTGTCATTTGGGAAGGGACTTGGATTAGGCGTCTGTGTTACGTGTCTGTTGCAAATTCTAAGGCCGCCACTCTGAGAAGTTAAGAAACACAGACACGCCTTGGCGACATTACGGGGCTGCTTCCAGACCCACTGCAATAAAGTGAATACCTCAACGAAAGGAGTGAAACGAATTTTTTGGTTTCCCAGTGCACATCAAGGTTACGTTTATACCATACTGTGCTGCTACACGTGCCATAGTACAATGTCTAAAAAAAATGTATATACCTTAATTGAAAAATGCTTTATTGCTAAAAACTGTTAACCATCATCTGAGCTTTCCCGGAGTCATAATCACCGATCACAGGTCACCCTGCCAAATGCAATAATAATGAAAGGGTTTGAAATATTCTGAGAATTACCAAAAGGTGACACAGAGACACGAAGGGAGCAAATGCTGTTGGAAGGAATGGCTCTAACAGACAGGACTTGCTCGACGTAGGGTTATCGCCAACCCTCGATTTGTAAAAGAGGCCCTGTCTGCAAAGCACAATAAAGCGTAGCTCAAGAAAATGAGGTGTGCCTGTGTAACTGATATGCCGAGAAAGCAGAGAAAATGGGGACACGTAAAATGCTCAGTTAAAACCACAGAAGGCAGAAAAAGGGCAGAAGGCAAAAAGAGAAACAAAGAACGGGGATGAACAGAAAAATAACAGGGGTGCCTGGGTGGCTCAGTCGGTTGAGTGTCCGACTTCATCTCAGGTCATGATCTCGCGGTCCGTGAGTTCGAGCCCCACGTCGGGCTCTGTGCTGACAGCTCGGAGCCTGGAGCCTGTTTCCGATTCTGTGTCTCCCTCTCTCTCTCTGCCCCTCCCCCACTCATGTTCTGTCTCTCTCTCTCTCTCTCTCTCTCTCTCTCTCTCTCTCTCAAAAATAAATAAACATTAAAAAAAGAAAAATAACAAATATAGTAGATATTACTCCAACTATATCAATAATCACTTTGTTTTTTTTTTATTTTTTTATTTTTTTTAAATTTTTTTTTTCAACGTTTATTTATTTTTGGGACAGAGAGAGAGAGACAGAGCATGAACGGGGGAGGGCCAGAGAGAGAGGGAGACACAGAATGGGAAACAGGCTCCAGGCTCTGAGCCATCAGCCCAGAGCCTGACGCGGGGCTCGAACTCACGGACCGCGAGATCGTGACCTGGCTGAAGTCGGACGCTTAACCGACTGCGCCACCCAGGCGCCCCTATCAATAATCACTTTGAACATCAGTGGTCCAGGGGCGCCTGGCTGGCTCAGTCGGTGAAGCGTCCGACTTTGGCTCAGGTCATGATCTCACAGTTTGTGGGTTCAAGCCCCGCGTCAGGCTCTGTGCTGACACTTGGAGCCTGGAGCCTGCTTCCGATTCTGTGTCCCCCTCTCTCTCTGCCCCTCTCCTGCTCATGTGCCCTCTCTCTCTCTCTCTCTCTCTCTCTCTCTCTCTCTCTCTCTCAAATATAAAAAATATTAAAAAAAAATCTTTAAACATCAGTGGTCTAACTGCACCAATAAAAAGACAGGGACTGTCAGAGTGGTTGGGAAAAAGGCAGGCAGCTATGTGTGGTCTACAAGACAGCAGTGAACTTCGAGACCCCCCGGCTGCCACAAAGCCAGCTGTCTTCCGCACGCTCCTAGTCTACGAAAGGAAACGAACCCCCAGCCACTGCTGGTCTCCCGATGCTGACAATCTCTCACCTACACCCCAAAGCGCCAGCTATTTGAATTAAAGAAAGATCTTCGTAATAAATTCAGTAAGATAAAAACTGCATTATACAACTGATTCTCCAGAAGCACGTTGGGAAATAATGTGACCCGAAAGAACACACAAAACCATGATGATGAATGTAAATTAAAATCGCAAGTGAAGACCAAGCCCTTGCCAAGAAGAATGGGGAAGGTAGCTGAGCGGGACTCCCCTGCCTGTGCTCCTGGGCGTTTCGTGAGCAGGACTCAGCCCCACTTCCCCATCCACTGCCAGCATCTCCTGAAGCAACGAGAAGCAGACTCTGTGAGCAGCTTCTTTGAAAGGCTTAGAAGACTCGTAAATGTAAAGGGCTCGTTTCCACGCGAAAAAGCCCACCATACCTACTCCGTAGTGTTTACACTCTGACATGGAGGGAGGGAGGGAGGGCAAGGAGGAGACACGGCCAATGTTAAACCCACTTCCTTAAAAGCATTAACAGTCACCAAAGAACTTAGTCCTTCTCCACACGTTGTAACCAGACTCCCTTTACCCCCTGAGCTCTGTTCTTTCCACGGGTTTCTTTTCCAGCCATAATATTAATGCCCAGTGGTTGGGCGGGGGGGGGGGTTGGGGGGGTGGCAGGGAGGGAGTCGGTGTTTTATCGAGTTTCTGGCAGAGCCGCGAAGTCCGGGGACTATAAGCCCCATCGATGCCGCCTTCCCCTGGGCCCCGGGGAATCTCTGGAAGCGGGTTCCCCGTGCGCTCCTCAAATCCCACACCTGCTTCCCTCCACTTCCCAGATTCCCTTACAGGGGGTGGGGGTCGTGTAACCAGCCCTGGCCAGTGGTGCGCGAGCGGTAGTGACTTGTGTCACTACGGGGCTGGGGGGGAGGAGGGGAAGAGCCCTAGTGACTCCTCCTCTCTCCCCCTGGGGGCAGAGGCCTTCGAAGCCACGTGTTGAGATGACAGCATGACCAGACGGGAGCGCGGGACCCCTGAAATCCACCCCCGGACGAGAGCCCAGGGGACTTGCTCCAGAGCACAGGTGACCCAGAAGGGACCTTTCGGGGCTCCAGCATCAACCTCGACAAACCCAGCTGATCCTCCCTTCCTGCGATGCCCTTCCCCCTTTCCCGCCCGTCCATCTCCTTTTTACATTTATTTATTTGTTTTGGGAGAGACAGAGACAGCACCTGTGGGGGAGGGACAGAGAGAGAGACAAAGAATCCCAAGCAGGCTCCGTGCTGTCAGCGCGGAACCTGACTCGGGGCTCGAACTCACAAACCATGAGATCGTGACCTGGGCCGAAACCAAGAGTCGGAGGCTTAACCGACTGAGCCCCCCAGGCGCCCCCACCTGCCCACCGTCTTCCAAATGCAGCTTGGGGGTTACCTCCTCGGACAGCTGGTGCTGGCACGACTTCCCACCCTCAGGCCGGCGGGGGCGTCCCCTGCACACCGTGTTCCCCCGAGCTTCCCTTCCTCGGAGTCCTGATCGTGCTGTGTTGACACACATGTCCTCCACATTCTGAGAGCCCGGCTGGGCACCTGTCCCCGGGGAAAGGCAGCGGGCACGTGCCTGTGACACGGACGTTCACATGCGCGCACAGGAAACTCCGCGGCGCCCTCCTTCACGCACACAGACACTAGCAGGTGCCACAGGGGCCCAGGGATAGAGAGGTGACCGGATCCAGATGATGACCCTCCCTCTCCCACCGGGTCTTCAAGT
Source organism: Lynx canadensis (assembly GCF_007474595.2). Taxonomy (NCBI): domain Eukaryota; kingdom Metazoa; phylum Chordata; class Mammalia; order Carnivora; family Felidae; genus Lynx; species Lynx canadensis. The sequence continues at coordinate 201,173,952 of NC_044306.2, forward strand.
TCGGCAGGGCAGGGGTGAGGTGTCCGTAATAATCAGCCCGACACAGAAGACGAGGGCTAGCCCCCCGTGGATGCCCCGAGGCGAGAGAGGCGCCTTCCGTGACGGAGGTAGCCTGTGAGCTGGCCCCGCAGCACCAGCAGGACCCGGGCAGGGACAGAAGAAAGACGGAGGGCCCATCTATTCAGAGTCTGGAGGGGCCTGGGGCGGGGTTCTTCGGGGACCACTCCTCCCCCATTCTCAAGCTGTGGGATGCCACCAGAGCTGACCCAGCCCATTCCAGAGATGCGCACTTGCCGGGCCCAGCCTGGCCCTCCCTTAACAAAAATGCCACCATGTACATGGCACGTTGCAGCGTAAAATAATCTAGCTGCCCCCCCCCCCATCTCATTGCATCAACCACCACAGCCCAGCTGAGGAGGCAGTGCTGGCCCCGCTTTACGATGAAGCAAACAGAGGCCCACGGAGCCCCAGCCACCCTGCACTTGAACCCGAGCCCCCGTGAGCCCCAGCCACTGGCTCCTCCCCAGACCACTGCCCGCCAGCACGGCCAGCTCTCACAGAAGTTCTCCCAGACATTTTCAAATTATCACCTAGCGCCGGGGTGGAGACTGGTGGCGGGCGAATCGAGGAACGGTGGATGTGGGGAGAATCCCGCGGTATGAACAGCTCCTTCGACGTTTCCAGAAGGCTTGGACTCTCGGCAGGCACCTATAAACCCGTATTTTGTCTGTTTGAACCCAAACAACCACGAGAATATTTAATCGCCCTGGGAAGGCCTATTCCTGCCTCCCGGTGGTAATATCTTCCTCCAGGAGCAGGAATGAGGGGAGCACCACAGGGACCTATTACAAGTGCTAAGTGTCGGCAAAGGGCCATCCCTTTAACCCTATCAAGCTCCCGAGAGGGAGGTCTCATTTTCCATGCCTCGTACCGGAAACAACAGGACGCACAGAGAGGCCAACCCACTGCCCACGCTCACACAGCCAGAAACAGCCCTGCCATCACCTGGCGCTCAGTTACCCCTGACTTATCCTTTCCGCCCGTGCTTTTCTTACTTTTGATGATGGTCAGTGCTGGTCAAGAGCCGAACTAAGGTAAAGAATTTAGATTTCCGAGGAACCACCGACTCGGGAAGAGGCCAGCCACGAAGGTCCCCTCCCCCTCCGCTCCTGCCGGCCGACGGTAAGCCCCGTGCCAGTGGGTCCGGAATGCTCTCAGAAAGCTCTGGCGGACGGCACGCGGAGATCAGACCACAGTGCCTGTGATCAGCTCGTCTTCCACCGGGCAGCTATGCGGGGTCTTGTGCTGAATCTCAACACGGAGCTCATGGAATTCAACCGACTGTCCCATTTTACGGGTGAGGAACCTGAGGCTCGAGGAGGTGAAGTGAGGAGCCAAGATCCCACCCCGGCCTCCACAGGCTGCCTGCCCCAGCCCTCCTCTGCTCCAGGATTCGGATTCCCACTGGGTGGCCCCGTCTGGGCTACCCCTGGGATGGGACATGTTTCTTCTCCCCACGTTTTCGGGCTGAGGAGCGGCCTGTAGTTTTGCCCTCTGGCTTTCCTTCCTTCCTGCCCCAGCAGACGGCCGCGTGCAGCCCTGCCTCGTCTATGCCACTTGCGTGCTAGGCCCTGTGGTTCCCGTGAACCACCAGCCGAACGGAGGAGGGCGTGCTGTCCTAACAGGGGCCACAGGGGCCAGACCAGACTTAGGCTGTACTTCTTGCTCAGAGACGGTACGTGCCACCCGTCCGGGAGGGACCCTGGGAACCAGGGAACCATGAGTAGCTTGAAGATTCGAGGGGTGCCGGGGCGGCTCAGGCGGTTAAGCGGCTGACTTCAGCTCAGGTCACGACCCCATGGTTCGTGAGTTGGAGCCCCGCATCAGGCCCGCTGCTATCAGCACAGAGCCGGCTTCAGCTCCTCTGTCCCCCCTCTGCACCTCCCCTGCTGGTTCTCTCCTTCTCTCTCCCTCTCTCTCTCTCTCTCTCTCTCAAAAATAAATAGATGAATAAACCTAAAAAAAAGATCTGAGACAGAGGCACTTCAACACCCCCCTTCTCAGTCTGCCTATACTCACATCACCCTGAGGAAATGACCCCAAAGGGGGACAGCCATCCCTCCTGAACCACGGAGGCTACAAAGCCAGAAACTACATTTCCTAGGCTGCCTCGGAGCTGGGTTCTACAGGTAACCATAGATACATCATTCATTCATTCATTCATTCATTCATTCATTCATCCATCCATCCTTCCACACGAGATTTGACCCCAGGATCAGTGGGGACCCAGGGGGTGCTGCAAGGTGCCCGTTTGTTGGTGTGAGCCTGGCAGATGGGGGGGGTGCTTATGGGGTGTGGCCATCACCCTGCTTACAGCTGTGGCTGGAGCCAGCCGTGGCACAATGGCTTCTGACCCCCCCCCAAGGTCCCCGCAGGGCAACTCTGGGGTCAAGCCTGAGGCCCAGCCAAGACCCAGCCCCTCCACCTTCCAACCACCCCTGCCTCCCCCACCCCTGTTTGAAGTAGCCCCACAGATGAACACAGGTAGAGATAGGGGTGCCCCAGAAAACTGTGCCAAAATTAAAGAGGGACATAAAGAACAACTTCAAATAACACAGCAGAAAACCTAATACTTTGTTCATGTTCACTACAAAGAGAGCCTAGCCACACCCATGTTCCCCTGATGGAACTTCATGTTCTAGAACCTCAGAGTGTTCTTGAGGCCCAGCTCAGTATCAGACTGAGTTAGAATCGAGCCCCTACCCCTTATGGGCTGTGTGTCCCCGGGCAGGTTACTTGTCCTCTCCGAGCTTGTCTCTCTACCTGGAAAAATGAGGAAAATCATCATACCTACACCTCAGGAGGTTGGGTTGTTGTGAATACAGCAAGAGTCGCATTAACTCATTAATTAATAATTTGATTGATATTATTAATATTAATGAGCATAATGATTAATTAGTAAGTATTATGTGTTCATTGTTAAAAATTTGGGGAAGACAGATAAAGATGAGATTAAAAATCACTCCTCCCTGGGGCGCCTGGGTGGCTCAGTCGGTTGAGCGTCCGACTTCGGCTCAGGTCATGATCTCGCGGTCCGTGGGTTCGAGCCCCGCGTCGGGCTCTGTGCTGACAGCTCAGAGCCTGGAGCCTCTTTCGGATTCTGTGTCTCCCTCTTTCTCTGACCCTCCCCTGTTCATGCTCTCTCTCTGTCTCAAAAATAAATAAATGTTAAAAAAAAATAAATTAAAAAAAAATCACTCCTCCCTCCATTCTTCTGGTGGAATCAGGATACCTGATTAATAACTAATAACCATTTCATTAATGTTAATAATTAACAATTAATACTGAGGAACACACACACGCACACACACAACAACAGACAACTCCACTCATCTCTGGACCCATCTGAGGCTGGGGCAACACTACCCCCAACTTTAGCTTGCTTTGGGGGGGTTCCACATGTTCCACACGGACTTCAAGGTAAGATTCTGTTCATTAAAAGGCTTTCACCCCAGGGGTGCCCAGGTGGCTCAGTCGGTTAAGCATCCAACTCTTGGTTTCTACTCTGGTCACGGTCTCGCAGTTCACGGGTTCGAGCCCCCCGCCGGCTCTGTGCTGCCAGTGTGGAGCCTGCTTGGGATTCTCTCTCTCCCCAACTCTCTCTCTGCCCCTCCCCTGCTCACGTGTGTGCTCTCTCTCTCAAAATAAATAAACTTTAAAAAAAAAATGGGTTCCACCCAATGAACAAAAAATTGAAAACCAATGTCAGAAGAACATTTCAATGATATTGAAAAGTGTTCCTGATCTGTATAATGGGTTAAATTCCTCCCCCTCCTGAAAAAATTCATATATTGAAGTCTTAACCCCAGTATCTCAGAACATGAGCTCATTTGGAGATAAGGTCTTTACCAACACAGTCAGGTTAACATGATAGGGTGGCCCTGATCTAAGATAACTGGTGTGCTTATATAAAGGAAAAAAATCCAGAGACAGAGAGAAGGGAGAAGGTCACATGAAGATGGACGAGCTTGGGGCGATGCATCTATAAGCCAAAACACAACAAAACACAAAATTTGGTTGCCTAACAACCAAATCCAGCAACATATAAAAAGAAGCATACACTGCCACCAGATGGGCTTGATCCCAGGATGCAAAGCTGGTTTAACACCCAAACGTAACCCATGTAATACACCATATTAAATAGGATAAAGGAAAGGGGTGCCTGGGGGGCTCAGTCGGTTGAGTGTCTGACTTCAGCTCAGGTCACGATCTTGCGGTGCATGATTTCGGGCCCCACGTCGGGCTCTGTGCTGACAGCTCAGAGCCTGGAGCCCGCTTCCAATTCTGTGTCTCCCTCTCTCTCTGCCCCTCCTCTGCTCATGCTCTGTCTCTGTCTCTCTCTCTCTCAAAAGTAAAGAAAGATTTTTTAAAAGTTAAAAAAATAGGATAAAGGACAAAAACCTCATCAAGATCATCTCAACAGATGAGAAATGGCATATGATGCAATCGACTACCTGTCATGATGAAAACAGTCAACAAACTAGGAACAGAAGGAAACTTCCTCAACCCAATAAAGGGCATGTGCAGGACCCCACAGCCAACATCACACTCAACGGTGAAAGCCTGAAAGCTTTCCTTCTACGAGCAGGAACTAGACGAGGATGTCTATTCTCACTGCTTGTATTCAACATTGGACTACAGGTTTATCCGGAAAACGCAGGCTAGAAAAAAAGCAACAGAAGTATCCAGATTGGAAAGGAAAAAGTCAAACTATCTCTATTTGCAGCTCCCAGGATCTTGTGTACAGAAAACCCTAAGGAATCTATAAAAACCAAGAAACCCAAAACTATTAAAACTAATAGACGAATTCAGCAAGGTGGCAGGATACAAGATTCGTATACAAAAATTAATTGTATTTCTGTATCAATAATGAAAAAACAAAACTAGGAAAACACCCAGATGGAGTCCAGACAACACTGATGGGGGGGGGGGGGCGCGGACACAGACATGGGTATTTTTCCAAAGCAGACAAGGTGATTCAAGGTGATTCCAACATGCAGGTGCCAGGGTCGAGAACATCTGCTAGTAACAGATGTGAAGCTTCTCTAGTATCTTCTCCCACTTAACCTGCCTGAAAGACACAGTTCATTGGGGAAGGCCAGCCCCGCTGAACTCGTCCTCAAATATGGCATACCTTAACGTTTCAAAACTTACCAGAGAAATGTGTGCACTAACTCCTGTACATTATTTGTTTTTAAGGATCCCCCTAAATAGCAGGCCTAAAAGGACGCATAAGGTATTATCTTGAAAACACCATTTCAGATGAATTGCGTTGAGGATACAAAACCAGGAGTCAGAAAACTCCAGGTCAGTTCTTAGCTTTGGAGTTCTCCGATCTGTCCCGATACCCAGTGAGACGGAAACGATTATGGTCCCTAGTTCACAGGCTAAGAAACTAGAAACTGAGGCTCAGAGAGGTTGAGTGACTTGGGCAAGGTCACACAGCGCACTCCACTGACCCGGGTGCCCCCTGTGCACATGAAAGTCCAATAACCGTGAAGGGAATGAGCTTCGATTACTAGGTACCCTTTTTCCTGCGGCCAACTTTAATTAGAGTGTTTAATCGAAGAGACGACACTGGGCACTGACACCCTCAGGTCAGACACCGCCATCTCTAACAGGCAGGGCAGTTATCTCCGGTACCTTTCGTCTCCCTTGTTAACAGCTGGGGACACTGCCCCCCGGGTCACAGAGCTGGTAGGTAATGGAGCAGGACTGGAACACAGGTCTGGGTTCTTGCCAACACACGCTTGAGAGGAGGAAATGACACAAGAAACTTCTCTGCCTCCTTCAAGTTAATGGCATAGAAATCGAAGAGGCCAACTCTTAAAAACCCAGTCTCTTGCGGGGCCCTTAAATCATCTAAGGGGGCTAACACAAAGTTGTTTAGTTTTAAAAGTGCACATCGACAGGTAACAAAGAAACATCGACTGGCCGTCCGCAGAGAACGTGTTTGGGCCGAAACCCGGAAACACCAATGTCTGGGCAACACCCTGGCGAATTAACAGCGGGGGAAGGCTGGGCTCGGAGGTGCGGCCTCGTCTGCTTCCCAGGCCCCGCTGGCCCCAACCGTCTTCCACGTGGTCTTCTAGGGCGCCCCATCATGTCACTCCTCCGCCGAAATGGCTTCAGGTGGTCCCCCCACTCAGGGTCCAGCCCAAGCCCACCAGCCTCCCATCTGCCTCCTCTTCCTCTAAAGTCCCCCCCCACCCCCGCCCCCTTCAGCTCTCCGAATGTTCGCCCCCGTGCCTCCCTCTGCCAGAGGGACCGGATGCCGTGTGGATATTCTCCTCCTCAGCTCATAAGCCTCCCCCAGAGGCTTCTGTAACCTGCATCAGGGCACCCACGGCTCCTGTGTTCCCCTCTGCCCTGGCCACCCTGGCCACTCTGGGCTGGCATCACCTTCTGACTTGTTCCCATCCAATCACTCATTCATCTCACCCAAGCATCGTTCGTGCAACAGGGATTCGCCGAGCCGTTGCTCGGCCGGACACAGAGACAGAAACACAGACAGAAGTCCCTGCCCCCCACCCAGAGCTCACCTCCTCTGAACACTCCATCCTTAGAAGCAAGAACCCGGTCTAGTCAACCTTGTGCTTGGACCTCCCCCAGAGCCTGGTCCTAGGTAGGTGCCCAGAGAATAGTGAGGGACCAAATGAAGATTGGACATGATTCCCGTTGCAGGACAGCTTTCTGGAAAAGCAGTGGGTTGGGTGATGTGGACGCCGCTGAGTAAACTCTAGAGCCCCACGCTGAACGCCAAGCTAGAGCGCAATGATTTGGTGCCTCTCTTTTAGGCCAAGAGCAGGGCAACCGGATTTCCTGGTGAGAGGCTCCAGGTGGACGAAGGACGGCCGGTCTCAAAGGCTGGCTCACACCCAGCAGATCTTCCCTGGGCAGAGGCGTGGCGCCATTTTGCATTTGTTTCTTCCTAAGCAAATGAGGGTTTCAGGCCTCAGCTTCCGGACTCCAGGAAGTGCACGCAAACATTCCTTTTCTCCACGGCCCCTCGCAGTAACCCAGACACCGCTCGGACTCCACGGAGGGCGAGTCTGCCCTTTCAAGATGGCAGAGCCAACGTCTTCCCTTCTTGCACCCAGCGCCCTTGGCCAGCATATCCTGGGGCCAAGCAGGTGCTGGGAGACCGGACCTCCAGGAGCTGCGGCAAACGCGCACTTACATTTCTCACATATTTTCCGCTTGTCCACCGCGGCTCTCCCGCACCCGCCCAACACAGCCCCCACCATCCGCTCCGAATGTCAAGTCCAGGAGGCTGGGGCTTTATCTGTGGATTTTTCCAGAGCATCCATCCTGAGGCCTGGCTCAGAGTAAGCACTCACTTTTCTTCACTGGGTGAATTTCCCTGCACAGACACGTGGAAGGAGACAGGGGAGTTCCTGGTCAGGGCCCGGGCCTGGATGAGGGGACAGGGCAAGAAGGCAGGAAGATGCCCAGGTTTCTGATGCGGGTAACTGGATGGCGTCACAGGGTGCTTTTAGGCTTGCAGGAGGCGGGGGGGGGGGGGGGGGGGGGGGGGGGGTTCCAAAAGGCTACACAGCAGGCCCGAATACACGCACCCAGGAAACAGCGGGCTGGGGGTTTGCACCCTGGCTGGATTTTATCCAAGGTCCTGGGGCTGGAGGGCTGGTCAGGACTGACAGCCTGCGGCTCGCGTTTATGGGGCAAAAGGCTTTGCAAAGGAACCAGGGTCCAAGAGTCTCCCTTCTTCCCGGCTGCCCGGGACGTTTCACGGCTTTAAAGCAGCACATGGCATGTGTCTACCAAGGCGTGGGGCTCACTCACGAGTCCCAAACTTGCCACTGAGGGCACAGGGCCAATTTGCAGAAGCAAAGACCCAACTGAGCAGATGGCCTAGTCAGGTCTGTTCCTCATAAGTTACAGTCTTCAAGAAAAATAAAATAAAATGCTCATCAAGGAAAAAATTCGAGGGGTTCAGAAAAGAAAACAGAAAGTAATTTACAGCCTACCCCTACACACACACACACACACACACACACACACACACACACACCAATTTTACAGCCCTTCCTCCGATGAAGAAATGACCCAACAGTGAGCAGGCACTCTGTCCCGGCCCAGTTCTGGGCAGACCCTCACACTTGACCCTCAAGTCTCACCGATGAAGAAGGACTCTCACGCGTTACAGACGGGAAGGCAGGGTTTCAGCGAAATCGGGAGTCAGGGCCCAAGGCCGCCCTGGTAAGAAGTACTGAGACCAGGACCTGAAACCAGGCCCGACTCCAAACCCCAGCGTGTCTGTCCCACACGTGCCCAAAGTGGAAGGAAGGTCCGTGTCATTTAGCTCCCAAAGAGTAGAAAATTGGGGGAAAAAAAAAAAAAACCCTGACTTGAATTCAATATTTACATCTGCTCACAAAGTCCCAACTATGTCAAGTTCTCATTCTACCTGTGGGGTCCTCCTCTCCCACCCAGGCCGTAAGCTCCTTGGGAAGGGGGCCAGGGCCCACGCTTCTTGCCTCCCCGCCAGCACAGAGCAGACCCTTCTTACCCGGTGCTCAAAAGCTGGCCTCAGCGCCTCAGCAAGGTATCCCACCGGCAGCTAGGATCTGTAGCCCAGCCCAGCCCTCCCCCCCAGGAGCCCGTCCTCCCTGCCCATGCCTCTGGCCTGCCCTCCTCTGCACCCCTGCCTGCCCACGACACCGCCCTTCGTCCCAAGCCTCCACCCGCCTAAACCCCAAATCCTCCAAGGTCAACGTCACGTTCATTCTTTCAACAGACATGCTGCGGGAGGGAGGGCGAATGAGACGGGTAGTAGGCCAGCATCCCTGCTTCCCTACAGCATAGAACGTTCCACCAGGTCAGAGAGACCGAGCAAGGGGGGCAGCTCCCGGTCGGAGCTCCGTGCCTTTGAAATTGATGCTGTTACTGTCCCCGTCCCAACCCCCACTTCAGAGAAGGGGACAGTGGGACCCGCCCAAGATCACGGACTGGGAAGCAGCCCCCACGCCTTCAGAGCTCCATCTACCCGAATCCTTTCCTACTGTGCCGTGAACTGCAAGGGCAGTGTCTATGGCTCATCCACCTCTGTGTCCCCAGGGCCCTACCCAGGGCCTGACGCAGCAGCGACACGGCCCTGCTTGCTGAACAGAGTGGTTTCTGCATCCAGGAATAGACACATGCTTCTGCTCCCAGCTCTGACGTCGCATTCCCGGCCCTCAGCGGCCTCCTGATCTTGATGAATAGCCCTCGGAGTGGCAGTGCCTGCCTCCGCGTCTGTCTGGCCTCCTCCCTGAAACCCCGCAGCCTCCATCTGGGCCCCAGAAAAGTGCCCGATGCTGCTGGGGGGAAGCAAAATCTTTTTAAAAAACAAACAAAAACAGAAACACCTTTGCAACACGGGTCTCTAAAATCAGCTTCCGAGGACCAGGACAGGAGGAAGAGACCACGGAGGACGCGTCCACACCTGGCCCTTAGGCTCCTCCTTCCCAGCAAGACGTTCACAGTGTCTCCCAACAAAAGACACTGTTTCTGCACCGGAGCAGGTGAGAATTCAGCGAGCTCGGGGACCATCCGTCCTTAAACAACACACCTCCGTCCCAGCGTTGCCCTGAGAAGTAAACGAGGCCACAGAAGTAAAACCAGTTCGCCCAGTGCTAGGCACAGGATACACGGTGACAAAACATTCGCTCATGTCAGTAGGATTACTTGGTAACCGCCACTGGTCCGCACCACTGTGCCCGATGCACTGTAACCACTGAGGCAGAGAAGGAGGGAGGGAGGCCACGAATCAACCAGAAATACAACAGCCTAACCAACAGCCAGTCCCTAAATGGGAGCCAAAAAGCCAAGCGTCTGTGACTCCTGGCCAGGGCGCCCCGCGGCGGTGCTGGTGAACTGCCCTGACCCACCCAGGCCTCTGAGGGGAAGACAGGAGGTCTAAGCCCGCAGCCCCTGATCCCCACACCCCCACCCCCACCCCAGGTGTCGCTGCCCACCTGCTGAGGAGCCAAGACAAGACCTGGCCCCGGGGGGAGTGGGCGTCAGCCCTCACGACACTGGCAGTGTCTAAAAGAGAAAAAAATGGAACATTGAAAGCTGATACCTGGGAGCGTGCAGAGGACTCTATAACCCCCAAAGGGAAACTCGGGTTCTTTGGTCTTGAAACTTAGAAAACTTCCCTCCTGGGGTGCCTGGGTGGCTCAGTTGGTTGAGTGTCCGATTTTGGCTCAGGTCATTCGGCTCATGAGTTCAAGCCCCGCGACAGGCTCTGTGCTGACGGCTCGGAGCCTGGAGCCTGCTTCCGATTCTGTGTCTCCCTCGCTCTCTGCCCCTCCCCTGCGCATGCTCTGTCTCTCTCTCTCTCTCTCTAAAATAAATAAACATTAAAAAAAAACTAGGAAGGAAGGAAGGAAGGAAGGAAGGAAGGAAGGAAGGAAGGAAGGAAGGGGAGAAGGACAGAAAAGCTCCCTCCTGCAGGACCTCCTCACAGAAGCGGGCATCCCTTAGCAACCTGAGCAGACCCATGCCACCTGCCCGCCCATGTGCGGGCAGCCTGTCTTCTGCCACAAGCCACACCCACGCCCATCCATCACGGCCACCTCCCTCCACACCGGGCAGTGAAGCCGGCCAAGGCCTCCACGCCGGGCCCCACCCCGCCCATCCTGCCCCTGGCACAACACCTGTGCGGCACCCGCCTCTCTGGGCCTCCGGTGTGCCTTTGGAAAAGTGAGGCGCGTTTGGCCCAGACGGGGGTCTCCAACCCTCAGTCACGCAGGTGCGGCTGCTGTGGCTTCTGCGTAAAACACATATGACCCATATTTACTTTTTCAAAATCAACTTTACTGTGGTGTGGTTTACACTTGAAGTTACAAGTCAAAGAGTTTTAGCCATTGTGATCAAGAACGTCTTGGGGAACCCCGAGAAAGTTCCTTCACGGCCCCTCTGCAACTTACCTTCATTTGCCTAATATTCTTCTTATAATCGCTGACTTTTAAAATCATACATACAACGTGGATGCAACTGGAGGGTATTATGCTAAGTGAAATAACTCAGTCAGAGAAAGACAGATACATGATTTCACTCCTATGTGGAATTTGAGAAACTCAACAGATGCACACAGGGGAAGAGAAGGAAAAATAAGATAAAAACAGAGAGGGAGGCAAACCATAAGGGACTCTTCAATCCAGAGAATCAACGGAGGGTGGCTGGAGGGGAGGTGGGAGGGGGTTGGGTTACATGGGTGGTGGGCATTAAGGAGGGCGCTTTTCGGGATGAACACTGGGTGTTTTATGGAAGTGATGAATCCCTGTGTTCTACTCCTGGAACGAAGACCACACTGTATGTTAGCTAACTTGAATTTAAATAAATAATGTTTTTAAGAAGTATGGACTATTTCAGTCCATGTACACACACACACACACACACACACACACACACACACAGACTTAATGTGCTATATTTTCTCTAATACACACTGAAATACTATCAAAATAAAACACATCTGTCCCCGTGCCACCTAAACCCTTCTCCCGCATCACAGAGCCACACGGCCCCCGGAGAAATGACCACTCCCTGGGGAAGTCTGGATTCCAGCCCGGGTCCAGTCTAGCCTGATGCCTGCATACAGCAGGGGCTTACTGGCGGCTGCACCACAGTGATGATTCAAGGCCCATTTTTCCAACTCTCACCTCCTGAGACCCGCCTCCCCTGGCGGGAGGCAGCCAGCTTACGCTCTGCAGAGCTGATCAATACGGTGCACGGACACCACTCTGGAGGCCAAGCGAAGAGCAAGCCAGGTGGACGCAGAAGACGACCAGAGGCCACATCCCGGGAGCTGCGTCTTAGCCCGCTAAGTTATTTTCATTCCCGTCAAACCTTCTGCAAGAGAAGCCTTCTGAGATGTCGCATTTGGTTTCCCAGAAGGGATTTACCACAAAGCGTGTAAAGAAAGACCGGTTGCCTTCCAAGTCCCAGTTCCAAGGCAAACTAAATAACGAAGGGAAGCCTTCTGCGCCCTTAGCAATTGGGCAAGAATGTGTCAGATGTCTACGGTCCTTTAAAAAGCTAGGAAACGAGTGGGGGCGCGTTTCAGCCTAGAAAGAGGCACAGCCGAAGAGCTGAGACACGAGGAAGTCCAGGGCGACTTTCAAGAGCCCGACGATGCTGGGCCCGCCTCTGCAGCCCACGGCCACCCTCATTAGCAGCCCCACCCCAACCATGACCCCACACCCGGCCGTGACCCACTGACGTCACCCCAAACACGCCGCTGTACCTGTGCACACGCCAGCTCATCAGCTGGGACAGCCCTCCCTTCCTCCTCCACCTGGAAAACTCCTATCCACTCCTCGAAAGCCGAGCGGGGTTGAGGGCCGAGTTCTGCCATCACCTCCCACGAGACTCTTGTCACACAGCGGCACACGGGGGGGGGGGGGGGTGGTGTTAGAGAAGGCCGAAACCAAGTCCTAAGGGCTCTCCCTCCTTCCCCCGTGCGCCAAGGGGTTTACGGGTTGTGTCCAGGCAGCAGGATGTGAGGGAGGGGACGTGAGCAGAGGGACACATCCAGACCAATGTGGCAGAAAGGTGTTTCCAGGGGCAGCGTGGGTGACGGGCTGGGCGTGGATTTGCGACGTGAGGTCCATCGTCCGGCATCAGCTCCTACACGCGAGGCGAAGCACACATCCAGAGCTTCCGTCCACAGAGCCACGGCCACGCCCGAGCTGTGGATGCGGGCACCGTGCACACGGTTCTCCCTGCTCCGCCTGCCGTACGCCAAACCGGCAACCACTGCCACCATGGCCACGGCGTGCACAGCTGGGTCCACCAGCGTTGTTCGTTCACTCCTTATGGTAGCCCTAAAAAGCCGGTACTATGACTGTCCCATTTGAGGGATGAGAAAACACTGTGGCAAGGCAAAGAACTTGCCCAAAAGTCCCCCGCTAATAAGTGGGGAATGAACCCAGGCAGTCAGGCTCCAGGGCCACATGTGGTGGTGGGGAGAACCACAGCGAACTCCTACCTCACCCTTAAAAACTCAGCCCAAGTATCCCTGCCCAACTGGCCCTAAAGAAACCACGGAGGAGGTATGCAAGTCGTATTCAATGGCAGGGACATTCACAGATGTGTCATTTACAACAGGAAGATCGAAAAAAACAACAACAAACTAAATATCTGCTAAATCCCCAACAAGTAAATGTATTCTAGGACATTCATACAACGGGCTACTATGAAGTCATTAACGTTGAAGCTCTGTTTGTCGCATTTTGGCTGGAAGTCCTCCTGCCCTGGGACCTCTTGGCGTGCTTGGGAAAATGCAGACCCCCGAGTCTCATCCTACGCCTGATAAAGAGCAAAGACTAGAAGCCGGGCAATCAGAACATAGATTTTTTGCACGTGAATTTTTCTGCACGGCAGTGTTTGCGAATTGCTACCGGGAATGCATACTGATTGCCCTGGAAGGGAGTGAGCTCGGTGAGAAGTTTTGTCCGCCGTGGGGTCCTCAGCGCCTAGAACAGTGCCTGGCACATAGTAGGTGCTCATGAAATATTCTGTGGCTGAGTGAACCCATCAATCAGCAAACTTCTGACACCAATCTGTTTAGCATTAGCTACATTTTTGAGCAGTCCGTGGGCTTTTGGGGCGCGGGGACTGGGAGCATCCTCTCATCCCTCTGTGCCCACCCGAAGCCAGCCCTTGGCCGTGGTCTGTCAGCAAGTCAACGAGGGGACACTGATGCACGGCCCAGCCCCGTGGTGCGTGTTTCTTCACTACCATCTCTGAAATGACAACGTGTCTTACAGCCTGACTCTGTCACTGTTGCTTTTTCTCCCTTTCTTCGGTGGTATAAATACAACGGCGCATCTCTCAACCGATGGCATCTTAGATTTAATAGAGCACGGTAACTAACGGAGTCCACGGTTCTGATTTAAAAAACTAAGATGAGATGCCGACACAGCTAACAGATTGCCGTGCACTCCCTTTCTTATGATTTGCAAAAATTAATCCCACGCCATCTGCTCTAAGCTTTTGGCTTCAGCCCCCAGTGGTCCTGGCCGTCCCACACTTAGCTCCTGAGATACGAATGCAAGGTCTGATGCAAACGGTAGTTTACGTGTCTTCACCTGGACACTCGTGACAGCATCGGCCGGAGGGGTTTTTCTACAGCATTTTCCTCGGAGGCACAGGATGGGCCAGAGGCCGGTGCTGGGCCAGAACCCGGGTACCTCCAACCCCACTGGCCCTGGATGTTCAGCGGGGCACGTGGTCTGTCCACAGCAGCTGTCGGTCCCGCTGTGACTTCCCTGCACTCGGGGGACCGGCACCTGCTCGCTGATGTTCCACGGCCCTGCGTTTCCCGTAACTAGTCCCACAGGTCAGAAGAGAGCCGAACGCCCTGGGCGAGTTACTCTCATCTGCAGAAGGGGACCGGGGATGGGAATCTGGCCCCCAACCCAGGGTTGTTCTGGGAACCACATGAGAGTCATCTGAAAACTCTCTAAAAGCAGCAACATCTACACGGGGGGGGGGGGGGGGGGGATTAGCGACACTCAGGAAGCTGCGACGTGGAGACAGAGAAACCCTCCGACTTCCCACCGGAACACCTCACCTTTTTGACTAAACCCTCCCCTGTCCTGACCTTCTCATGAGCCACTGGTGCCGGCAGTGAAGACACGGGATGTGAAGCCCGAACCCACGGCCACCGTCCCCCTGTGCTACCCTGGCCGGGCCACCCAAGACCCCTGAAGCCTCCTTGTGTGTAAACGGGGCCCTGGCTGACTGCGCTCCCATTCCCCGAGCGGTAGACCTGCCCTCTGTCTGGTGCCAGAGCCTGCACGGTGGGGAAGGGAGCTACTCCCGGCGACGTAGGCCTTCATTTACACCAGCGGCGTGAGGCCCGTGCAGCGTTCCTGCTGAGGATCGTTTCAGCCCCCCGAACAACAAAGCTGGCCAAGCTCGCACAAGTTCAGAAGGGTTCTCTGGGCCGCGTTCTGGGGCGACAGCAATAGAGAACAGTGAGTGTGACAAGGCGGGGCCCCGGCCACAGGCTGGCTCCGGGGACCCTGTCCAGGCTCCTCCCGCCCTCTCCGTCTCTGTCCCCTGGCTGGAAAGCAAGGATGGTAAGAACGGGCCAGGGCTGCGGACAGATGATGCCCAACACACGGCACGAGCTCCGGGCGTCCCCGTGTGCTCCCCGGCACGCTCCGGCTTCCCACCAGTGATCTCAACTGCAAACACAAAGCACTTGAAGGCCAAGAACCTTCCAGCGTCAGGACGACAGCGGGGTGGTGATGTCTGCCTGCCCACCGGCCTGCAGGCAGGGATCTCGGAAATGCTGCAGAGGAACACGGGGCCGCGAAGCTTCGCGGCACCAGAGCTGGTGGCTTCGGAAGCCCCTGGCGAATTCATCTGGGAGGTGGCGAGCAAATGGCCGTAGGTCAAATACAGATGAGGGTTTGGAGCCGGGGGTGGGCTGTGACCGAATGGAAAGCAGGGACGAGGACATTCCAGAAAGGCTGGAGTGGAGGACAATCAACACCCCCCTACCCCGGGCCACCCCTCCCAGATGGTAGCAGCCAACTTCTGATAGGGAGTCTTTTTATTTTATTTTTTAAGTTTACTTATTTATTTTGAGACAGAGCAAGTGAGCAGGGGAGAGGCAGAGAGAGAGAGAATCCCAAGCAGGCTCCGCACTGTCAGTGAGGACCCTGACGCGGGGCTCGAACCCACGAACCAGGAGATCGTGACCTGAGCCGAAACCAAGAGTCAGATGCTTAACCGACTCGACCCCCCAGACACCCCAAGAAGTTCATCTTTTCAGCTTGAAACAAAAGCTGGTCTGAAAACCTCAAGCTGGAAGTTTGTGTCTCTCTCCAGAGGGAGAAAAACTGGGCTGCTCAGCAGATCGATGAGACAGAAGACACAGTCCAAACACAGATTCAAGGGCGGACAGGAATTTGACCCACGTAAAAGGCAAGAGAGAGCAGCTGAGCCCCTGCTGCCACACCAGGCAAAGGACTAACTGCTTGGGAACAGGTAAGACCAGACGTCCACTGAGACCCTTACAGCAAAACAACTTACAGGTGGGCCACGTGCTCAATAAACGCAAAGAAACCACAAAACTAAGAAATCTCCGGGAAACAACCATCAAAGGAGACCAAAAAGCCTAAGCAGCCACAGAAGACACCTGTGTTGAAGCTCCACGGAGGAAAAGCATCGCATCACAGGCAAGAGCGTCAAACCAGAGGTGGGGAGAAAACATTAGTCGCATGTCACAGACCACAGGCGAATGTATTTAATGGGTTAGGAGGGCTCTACAAATGACAGTGGTCTGGGGGCGCCTGGGTGGCCCAGTCGGTTGAGCATCCGACTTCGGCTCAGGTCACGATCTCGTGATTCGTGAGTTCGAGCCCCGCGTCGGGCTCCGTGCTGACAGCTCAGAGCCTGGAGCCTGTTTCCGATTCTGTGTCTCCCTCTCTCTGACCCTCCCCTGCTTGTGCGCGTGCGCTCTCTCTCGCTCTCAAAAATAAACAAACATTAAAAAAAAATTAAAAAGAAAAAAAATCAAAGGTGTTTTGAGAGCACACCAATCGTGGAATTAGTGTGAATAATGAAGAAACGGTTCCCCGAAGAGGAGAAAGCACGTGGCCAGTACACATACCACGAGATGTAACCGACGGAACGGGGACCAGAAGAATTCTCACTTACCACATTAGCCGAGATCTGCAACATTCACTGTTGGCAAGGCTCTGGCAAACTGCTATTCTCATTCACTCTCGGTGGGTACAAGTTGGCACAACTTTTTCTGGAGTGCTGTTTGACAATTTCTGTGAAAAATTTAAATATGGATCGCTTTTTGGCTCCCTAACGTCACTTCTCGGCTCTGTCCTAAGGGGGTAATTGGACAAGGGGATGGTCCACGACACCGGGGATGGCAGAGAACTGGTTAGATAACTAAGGCGCAGAGTGCCCAAACCGTGGAGGCTGGGGGACAATTTCTGTCACACCTGCCGTGTGGGGAAAAGCCAGTCACAAGCAGTGAGATCCCCTTTCTCAGGGGGGAAAAAAAAAACCCACACGGACACAGACACCTGCTGACATCACAGCCCTAAGGAACAGGGGAAGCCAGGAAAGCTATTTCCATTTGGGGGCAGGGGAGGAGGCTGTGTGAACCAAGAGAATTCTTGGAAAGAGAAGGTGGCTGCTCCTACCAAGGGCAGGGGAGGGAGAGAACCGAGGACATGGGAGAGGGTAGGTCTGGGCCAAGAAAACCGGGAAGAAATGGAGAGGGGAGAGGTCAAGTCACACATCTGCTCCAAAACACACGGATGGGATTTTTAGGGTCCCCCAAAGCACTGGATAGTGGCTAAGTGCTAAAAAAAAAAAAAAAATGCTTTCCAACGTAATAGCAATAAGCAATCCGTGCACAAAACTAGAAGGTGGTTATTTATGCCTGAATCAAAAGCAGCTGGGAAAAATAGCACAGAACGTTCAGGAGAGAGAAGAAAGTGGCGTTTCCATCTCGCGGATGCAGAAGAAAGTTGAACTGGGAGCCAGACACCATCATCCTCAAGACTGAACCCCCAAAGCAATACTCCCTTCTTCTCCCTGGCCCTGGCCCCCTCTCCTTCCCACCTTTCCCCCAAACCTCCCACGCCGTCCTCCCTCCAAGGGCGCCTCACCATCCACTTGTCGTACTCAGGTCGCCCCCATTAAAACAAAACCGAGCCCCCCTGCACCCAATCCCCCTAACCTCTGCCTCTCTCTGCTTGTCCACAGTCATTCGGGGCTGTCTCCATCTGTCGTCCGGATGGCCTCCTCACTTCTCTGCAGTGTGGCGTCACCTCCACCGGCCTCCACTCACCCCTCACCCTGACCTCCACTCACCCTCCCTTGACCGCCACGTTGCCAGATTGAGCCCACGCTTCGTAATTTAACTTCTTTGACCATTAAGTGGACTTTGACATCGCTGACCCCAGCCTTCCAGCCCAGACACTCTCTCCCCTGATGATCACGGTCACATTTAGTCCATAAGGTGATGATCTCACTTGCTCAGGACCGCCGAATCCTCGCCATGCGTAGGCACCACGCTAGAGCGTGACGGCCCCGTCCTACTCAATCCCCCCTCTCAGCCGACACTGATACCACTGTCACTTTACAAACAGGGCGCCCGAGGCAGTAAGGGATCAAGCAGGGAGGTCTGGGAGGGGAGTTGACATGCCTTCCAGGCAAGAGGATGCACCCCCCAGACTGATAGGCTGACGGTGCAAGGCCCTGGGAAGGAAAGGCGTGGGCTCTGGTGAGACAGCTTCGTTGCCATCAAACACTGGTGAGGTCCTCTATCGTGTATCCCCCCCAACACCCCCCAGACCTCACAGCCTCCCTCCCTTGGCCCCTGCTCCAGCAACACTGGCCTCCTGCTGTCCCTCAACCGACCAAGCACAGGGCCAACCACAGGGCCTTTGCACTTGCTACCTGTCTCTCTCTGGACCACTCTTCACCCAAATGCCTGCACAGCTTCCTCCCTCAGTCCCCTCAGGCTTCTCTGGACCCCCTTTAACATAGTTCTAGATCTCAGCACCACCTCCCGTGTCACTTGTCTGTGTGGGTGACCCATCTCTCCCACTGGCAGACGAGCTCCAGGAGGGCAGGGACGTGGCCTGGAGTGTTCACGGCGGTTCCCCCAGGGCCCAGCGCAGCACGTGACACACAGCAGATGCTCAGGGTCATGATTAACACCTATGGGGTCCAACTTGTTGGTGTCCCGCATGCCCCGTGAGCATCTGCTCTGAGCACACGTGCGGGTGGGTCCCTCCACCCTCCGCCTCTGTGAAGGCGTCAGTCCAATAGGGAAGACCACCGGGTAGAGAAAGAGGGTGTCGAGCTCTGCCAAGGAATCCCACAGTCCTGTGGGGGCCCGAGCTTCAGGGAAAGTCCTGGAGACCGTGGCCTGAGATTCAGCACCAACAGGAGCCGGCCGGGGTGGGGGGTCCGGGCATGGGGTGGCGTGGGGGGCGTCAATCAGAGCAGTTTTAGAGCCCAAAGGAGTAAGAGAAGGCAGCTGTTTGGAGGAACCATGCGTATGCCCCCCGATTTCTCCCGCCATCCGGTGGGAGAACGCCCGCTGGCCACCTCCGCCATGCAGGCCCCGAGGGTACTGGGAATCTAGCGTCCAGAAGGAACATGCAGGCGTCCCCCTCGAGTGGGAGGAGCAAACGCTAGTCCAACACACCTACAGCTGAGCAGATGCCGAACCCCGGACAGGTGCTCTGCAAGAAAGGAAACCGGCCACTGGGGGGGGGGGGGGGGGGAGCAAACTGTCCTGGACACGGAGGTTCCCCAAAGACTTTGAGCAAGAAGTGATGCTGAGCGGAGTTCTGAAGGAGGAGAAAGGGCCGACCCAGTGGAAAGGAATGGAACACTCCAGGCAGAGGGAGCTGGCGCACCAGGGGAAAGCAAGGAGCCCACACGGCGGGGTGGTGGGCAGGAAGGATCACCAGGGGCACCGGGGGATGCACGGGACACAGGGGGCCGAGGGACAGGCCACGCTGGGGCACCCTCATGTCTGGTCGGCACAGTGGGGACACCGTGCCTCCCTGCTGGGGTGGAGGAGCCAGGAAGGGGAGCGGTTTGCACGGGCAGACCCCACGTTCGGGCTCGGCCATGCCTGGGATGGGGCAGGCCGGACCCAGACGGGGGGCTGGGAGCTCAGCCGGATCGGGGGGCAGGTCACCAGGGGGGCTCGTGACGGCCACTACCAAACTTGGCCCTTGTCTTCCTCGAGGGCGGTGGGAACTAGTGTGGTCCGCCGGTCTGACAAGTGACGGACGCGACTTAGCTGCAGGAAGGCCCCCCGGGGGCCGGGACACAGCCCCGCAGCAGCACAGCCGGGCTTGCTCCCGCGCAGTCAGGTGGGCGGGGGTCCGGGAAGCTCCCCACCCGCGTTAGCCTGGCCCTGGTCTTTCCCGCTGAGGTCCCCGGGGAGCCGAGGGGCAGGGCTGGGTGGAACCAGAGGTCTGGCTTCTCCACACGTTCCAGATGCAGGTTCCCATTGTTTGATTCCCCAAACGCAGATGGGACTGCACTCTAGGGAAGGGGTTGACTTGCACGAGGCAGTCACGGCGGTGGGAAAGCCGCCGTCTCATCCCATCCATCAGCTCTGCCGCCGTCACGGCCACTGGCTAAGGGGGCGGCATTTACCTTGTCACCAGTACCCCCACCGTCAAGGGGAGAAGAGTGGCTCAGAGGGGCTGACACTTGCCCCAAGTCGCCCAGCCAGGAGCTGGGCGTGGGACCCAAGCGTGTCTGATCCGAAAGCCCGGGTCCCTCGCCATCAGCACCGCTCACGGCCCGATGGGCCAGTGGACGCAGTCCAGGCCGAGTTTCTGGAGGGGCTGTGGGGCTGCAACGGGACGGTGGCACATCTGTGGGAAGCAGCGGTCACCGTGCGGGAGCGAGCCCGTGCCCCTCCGCGCCTGCAAAGCTGCTCACCGCTCTGCCCTCCCGCCCCCCACAAAGCAGCATATCCACACCAGCTCCACCGTGACCGTGTGAGGCCACGTCCCCGGACGTGAGACGTGCTGGAACATTCCGCTCTGCTGCCTCGTGATCAAAACCCAGCTTCAGGCTCTGCGGGGCTTTCAGTGGAAAGAAACGGCCGTGCCCCTGAGAGCCGGAGGCCTGGGTCCTGCAGAGTTCAGACAGTTCTGGAGGTCAAAGCCCAAATTCAGATCACGGGGGCAGAAATCACGGGCTCAGCAGGGCCTCACTCCCCCGGGGGGTTTCGGGAAGACTCCCTCCTTGCCTCTTCCAGCTCCGGCGGCTCGTGGAGCCTCTACCCCGGCTTCACACTGCCTTCTCCTGCGTCACATTTCCTGCCTCACTCCTATAAGAACACTTGTCACTGGATTTAGGACCCACCCACATAATTCAGGATAAGCTCCCCCCCCCCAAATTCTTATTCACATCTTCTGCCATGTAAGGTAATACTCACTCTTTTGGCGCACAGAGTAACATTCACAGGCTCCAAGAGTAAGGACGCGCACATTTCTTTTGGAGGCCACCATTCGGCCACGACAGATATCACGTGTGCAACCCAGCCAACAGGCAAGGTCGGTCTAGCAGACGGCTTACATCTAAGCAGCAGTGGAGACTGGAGGCTAAAAGCACTCGCTCTGAGCTCCCCACGCCAGCTGTGCGCCTTGGACAAATTTCTTACCCTCCCCGTGCCTCAGTTTCCTTGTCTGCAACAACAGTCTCTACCACTCAGGGTCTGGCAAGCACTGGATCCAGCTGTCCACGCCCAGCACTTAGAAAAGGGCCTGGGGGCGCCTGGGTGGCGCAGTCGGTTAAGCGTCCGACTTCAGCCAGGTCACGATCTCGCCGTCCGTGAGTTCGAGCCCCGCGTCGGGCTCTGGGCTGATGGCTCAGAGCCTGGAGCCTGTTTCCGATTCTGTGTCTCCCTCTCTCTCTGCCCCTCCCCCGTTCATGCTCTGTCTCTCTCTGTCCCAAAAATAAATAAAAACGTTGAAAAAAAAAATTAAAAAAAAAAAAAAAAAAGGGCCTGGCCCACGGGCCGCACGCAGTGACGGCTGCTGTTAATAGAATTCTTGGAATCCGTCTTGCTCCAAACCTGCTCCTCCTCCCTGGGATGAGACCTGGCTCGGCAAAGAGCCACCCTCCTCCAGTCAATCACCCAGGTCCTAGAGACCTGTGAGACCCCCTTCCCTCCCTCTTACACCTGACAGGCCCCAAGTCCTGCCGGGGCTAGCTGCTTAGTCTCTCTGTCCCCACTGTCTTGCTCTGGCCCGGACCGGCCCGGGCCTCTGTCTCCTTCCTCACCTCCGCCCCCACCTCCCCATCCTCCACCAAGTCCTGTTTCGTCGGGGCCTGTAGGACTCTGGTGGCGGCTAAGGCAACGGTCCCCCAACCTACGGTTGTTATGGCAGGTTACGAAACAAATGCAGACAGCATAAAGGAATGGAAACACAACCCACAGGATGGGAGCAATGTACCCAATGAAGGGCCTACATCTAGAATAAAGAGACCTTACAATTCAACAATAAAAAGACAAACGAGTTCATGTTAAAATAGGCAAAGAACCCATCCAGATGGCTAACAGACACAGGAAAAGACGCTCAACGTCGCCCGTCATCAGGAAAATGGAAATCAAAACCACAGTAAGGTACGACCTTACACCCACCAAAACAGCTAAAATCAAAAACACGAGAAACAACAGGTGCTGGTGAGGATGTGGAGAAAAAGGGACCCTGGTGGGAATGCAGACTGTCAGCCACTGTGGCAAACAGTGTGGTGGTTCCTCAAAAACTTAAAAATAGAGGGGCGCCTGGGTGGCTCCGTGGGTTAAGCGGCCGACTTCGGCTCAGGTCAAGATCTCACCGTTCGTGGGTTCGAGCCCCGTGTCGGGCTCTGTGCTGACAGCTGGGAGCCTGGAGCCTGCTTCGGACTCTGTGTCTCCCTCTCTCTCTGCCCCTCCCTCAATCACGCTCTCTCTGTCTCTCAAAAATAAATGTTAAAAAAAAATTTTTTTTTAATTAAAAATAGAAGTACCATGCGATCCAGAAATTCCACTCGTGGGTACTCCCCCAAAGAAAACAAAAACACTAATTCATAAACCTATGACATCTGGGCGTCCTTCCTGGCTACTGGCTAACAATAACCACCAATGATCGGGTTCCCCAGCCATCAGGTCATCACAGTAACACCAGCGGTGCTCTAACTGCTGTGCATCAGAACACCTGGAGAGCTGAGGAGGCTCACGGAGACCTGCCCCTGCAGACCCCTGGGGATTCTCCTGCCACCAATGTCCGCCAGCTGCCGCACGTGACAACCTACCCTGCCCGGACATACACAAGAACTGATCTTGATTGACTCCTGGGTGTCGGGCACTGAGCAATGTTATTTCTCAAGGAACTCCTTGGCGCAGATCATTTATCTCTCCCATTTTACGGAGAAGAAAGAGCTCCAGAGAGAGGAACCGAGTCGCCGAAGGTCACACGGCCCAGCAGGGGAGCAGCAGAAGCAGAGTCCGTGTAGACCTCCGACTGCAAGGCGCCTCCCCCACCCCGGGCAGGAAGGGGAGGCTCGGAACCAGAGGCCGCTCCCCAGGGCCGGGGTCTGGCAGCCCAGGGGACCCAAGAGGGGCCAGCACTCGGTCCAAGAAGCTGCTCTCAACCCCGCCGCCCCCCGGCAACACCCGGGGAACCTCTTCTTCGTGCCATCGCCTGGCGCCACCTGGCCACCGATCAGATCTTTCTGGCGGTGGGCCTGACTCATACTGTCACCTCTCCGGGCACCTAGGCAGCCAGCGTAAAAAGAAAAACTCCAGCGCGGGGGGCCTCGACCGGGGGTGTACACGAGAATGATCCAGAATGCCTGGGCTCCGCTCAGTCCCCCTGACTCAGGACTTCAGTGCGGGGTCCGGGTCTCCGCGGTTTTGAAGTTGATTCCGACGTGCCGTCAAAGCAGAAATCTCTGGTTTGGGGCCCTGTGTGGTCTCCGTGCCAGGAGTCCCCGCCTCACCACCGAGCTCACTGGGGCTGCCAGATTTCAGGTCCGCCCCAGGCCTACTAAATCCCACACTCTGGGGTGGGTGCCCGCACTCCGTGTCAGCCGGCCCGCCGTGTGACGCTAAGCCATCCGGGGCGTGAGGACCTGTCGCCGAGAGCCTGGCCGCCCGAAGCGCCAGCCCGGTCTGCATCAGCGGGCTCCTGTGAAGATACGTCTCGGGCCCCACCCAAACCCGCTGAACCAGAGCCTGCATGTTTAAACGAGGTCCCCAGGGGACTGGGGCCCATTAAAGAGTGAGAACACCCTACCAGTGCCCTGAATTTCTCTGAGCGGACCCCTGCCCGGCAGTGCTGATCCAATGGGTTGGGGGCCCCCGAATGTGCATTTCCACACTTGGGTATTCCTGGTTTCATATTAAAAAAAAAAAACGAGTCTGTCAGGCTTCGAATCTTCCTCTACCGGGCACTGACGGGGTGGCCCTTTGACTCGGGGGTCTCACCTGGAAAATGGGCCGTGACAGTTACGAGTCATTGGTTGCTGTGAGGGCTCGAGCGATTCTAAGAATGCCCACTATGTGCCTGGAATTTCCAGTTTTCGTGCAGTCACCGCTCCCGCCACCGCCCCTGCCACCCACACATTCACTGCCACCATCACCTATCGCCAGATATTCACAGTACGGTCCCAGCAGCAAAGAATGCCAGTTTAGGTGGAACGGCAGACAAGAAACCGAGAGAGAGGGAGGACGGAGGGCCTGCCGTCACATAAGCCATCTCAATTTGCTTCAGCATTTGTTCGGAACCTAATGCCCAGGACATACGTGCAAACTAGAGACGGGTGGGACGACGGAAGCGGAAACTTTGCAGGTCCTGGATACCCGTGTTTCAACCTCCAAAATCACGTAGGCCAGCTGCTCCCTGAGGGCAGGACCGTGCATTCTCACCTCCAAACTCCACCTCCCCCCACAGGGCTTGGCACACAACCCGGGGAAGGCAGCGAGCCCCGACGTTCCGAGTCACTTCCCGCTCCGCTCATGCCTCCGTTCGGCGGGGAGAGCGCTGAATTCGAAACCGGTGAGGGGGGTATCTTTGCAAAGCTATGTAGACAGGTCACAGGCAAGCGGTAATGACATTTACGTTAGCAGTCAACCACTAACAGAAGAGTAGAATTCCTCACTCCTCCACGATTTCCCCAAACGACACTGATTCCTCTCCCAGAACACAACCCGCACGGCACCACGTGGGGATTCCCGGCCCCACTCGCTTCCTGCAACGTAAGTCCTTGGAGACAGTGGCCCGATGGCCTAAGGTCTACAAGCCCACCATCAGGCCAGCCGGTCCCTCCGGCCTGAAGTGGGGGGCGAGCTCAGGAGAGCTTCTCAGAGCGAGGGATGCTTTGGTCTACACTGCCACTGGGTTCTCCACCCTCACTCCACTCTCAGCCTCCTCAAGCTGGCAGTGACCCGGTCCCTGGCATCGATCAGATGCGTTGCAGACATTAACAAAGCCCAGCTGTGGAAAACAGCGCCCCTAATGAGGAAGGAGGCAGGATCGTGGAGAGAGAGAGAAGAGAGCGAGAGAGACCCAGGCCAGGCCCAGCCCTTCGGTAGCTCATAGCCACCCCATCGGCCCAACCCACAGAGGGCATCTGTGCCAGGAAAGAATCAGCCAGGGCATGGGTAGCCCCAGGGAGGCAGTGTCCACATTCCCTAAAGTGACCTTCTGTCCCCAGACACGCAGGGCCCTGGCACTCTCTTCCCCCGGGGGCTAGGGGGAACGCTTTGAATGAGAAAGCCTCTCTCACCTGCAAGGCTCTGCTCAGGCGGCTTCCTCGCTCAGGATGCCTCCCCTGCCCGTTTGCTGGCTCCACAAACACTGACTGTGCGTCTCCTGGGCTCCCAGCTCAAGTGCAGACAGCGAAAGGGAAACAGCGGCTGCCCTCGGGTTACCCAAGACCTGGCAGGGGAGGCAGCTCAGATCCGGATGACTGCAAAGGATGAGGTCAGCACGGAGAGCCTGGGGGGCTTCCTGGAGGAGATGACCCCCAAGCTGCATCTTCAAGGAGAAGTAGGGAGCCGGCTGGCCAGCCAGGTTAACAAAGGATAAAAATGACAAGACGTCAAGTTCCACTGGATGCCTGTGGGTGTTTGTATGTGTTCCCAAGAGCACAGGACAAAGTTCAAGAGGCTCTAACCACCCCACGGGCGATGGAAAAAACAGGGACCTATTAATTTCTTTTTTTTTTAATTTTTTTTCAACGTTTTTTATTTATTTTTGGGACAGAGAGAGACAGAGCATGAACGGGGGAGGGGCAGAGAGAGAGGGAGACACAGAATCGGAAACAGGCTCCAGGCTCCGAGCCATCAGCCCAGAGCCCGACGCGGGGGCTCGAACTCACGGACCGCGAGATCGTGACCTGGCTGAAGTCGGACACCTAACCGACTGCGCCACCCAGGCGCCCCCGGGACCTATTAATTTCTTTATCCTCTTCTCTGTTTGGATCATCACAACAACAAATGCGACCTCGGTCATTTTAGAAGGCGATCAAAATTTAAAAGAAAATTTTGAGGGGAGAAATGAAAACCTGAAGGGAAGTTGGTCCCCAACGAAAGATTCTAGAAATGTCGTGACTTCTCTATAGAGGAAGGAGTACATTTTGTCAAAAGCGTCTGCCGCTCTTTCAAAGCCGGACCCCAACGGGCTGCCTAGAATTTAACTGTGGGGCAGGCAGCTCCCTCGGTCTCAAATCGACAGAGACCGGGACAGGGCGGGGAGCAGAGGGCCGACGGGCGGACCCCGAGATACTCGAGACACCCCCCAACCCAGCAGCCCTTTTAAAAATGTTTTCTTTTTCCAAGTTGCAAAACTACAGACAAGTTCCAAGAAGAGTACAATGAACCCCTTATACCTTCATCGAGACTCACTGTTGGTCCACGTTTTTCCACATCTGCGCTGTCTACAGATCGAGACACGTGTTTCTCGTACGTTTATCTTTAAGACCAATCTGAAAGCCAAGTGCAGACATCACAGCATCTCACCCTAAATGCTGTGGTTTGCACCCCTTTAGACCAAGGACGTTACGAAATCACAACACGGCGAACAAGCCCAGGAAATGTTATCACTCATACATCTCATATTCAAACGTCACCGGTTGTCACAAGAATGTCTCTGTAGCAAAATGATGATTTTCTTGACCCAAGTCTCAGAGTGCTT
Source organism: Lynx canadensis (assembly GCF_007474595.2). Classification (NCBI taxonomy): domain Eukaryota; kingdom Metazoa; phylum Chordata; class Mammalia; order Carnivora; family Felidae; genus Lynx; species Lynx canadensis. Next base: position 201,200,726 of record NC_044306.2, read on the forward strand.
ATTGAGAGAAGCTGTCCGCAAAACGCAGCCATGTCCTTGTCAGATGTACTCGGGACCAGAGACAAACTTCCCCGAGTTAACCAAGTAGAAAAGGAAAACATGACGATAATCGAGATCAATAAGCATCATCGGGTAAAGAAGAACCTCTGACAATAGGGCAGAGCAGCCGGAAGGGGTTCTGGGCACAGAGGGAGAGGATTACGAATCTTCAGCTGACGCCGGACCCTGGTCGTTGGCTCCTGGTCTGAGAAAACACAAGCCACACGCCCTCACGCCTGACTGTGGAGTCCCCTCTGTCCTTGGGAGCTGGCAGAGGAGACCAGTCAGGCCACAGTGCAGAAAAGCAGGGACCCGGGGCTCAGAGCTCTCAACCTGCTGAGTCACTCTGGAGAAGTCACACAGCTGCATGGGCCTCAGTGTCCCATCAACAGGCCCGCAGCGCCTCCCCGAGGGCCCCAGGGGCAAGTGCAGCGTGCGTCCAGCCTACCCCCAGGCTCTCTTGAAAGGGCTCCCAGAAACGAAAAGCCCCAGCCACTGGTGGCCCAAACCCTTGTCTCCATTCCGACCCCTCTGACTCCCAACTAGACCACGACACCCATCTCCCTGCAGAGGGCTGGTTTCTCTTGCCTCCCTCTACAGTGTGTCCCCACTGGCCACCTCCTCACCCTCTGCCCCACCCCATGCAGCCCCCCCACCCACCTTCCCCTCATCCACGGTCACCCTGAACCATGCAGAGTCCTGATTCAGGGTCCCTGGATCCTGGCCATTACTACTTCTCGAAGAGTTAGAGAACAGCGAAATATATTCACACCGTGGGCTCCCTACTGCCCTCAGAGTGAAAACCACACTTCTGGGCCTGGATGAGGCCCCTCCTCGTCTGCTCCCTGCCTCCCCTCTCCCTTTACTGCAGATCGGCTCAAGCCCTCCTCGCCCGCCAAACCAACCTCAGAGAACAGCAACCCCGGCGGGTGGGTGAATCCTCTCGGGGACGGCTGAGGCCACCGAGGTTCAGAGAGGTTGAGGAACTCGCCCAAGGTCACTCAGCTCAGGAGTGAGAGAACCAGGGCACAACTAAGCGACCTCCCTTCATTCTACGTAGAAAGCAAAATGTTTCATTGACACTCATCTTTCTCCATCCACGCCACCTCCGGACGAGGCCGGAAAGAACACTGACAGTGGTTCGGAGGGTGGTGGGAATCTTTTCGCGAGACCTTCACTTTGAAACAGTTTTATGTTGAGGGTGGGAAAATGGTAAGGACTAGAAATCAGCAGATATAAGGGATAAAGAGTCCCACACGCATCTCACTGTCACTGCATCGGGGAATCGCTACGCACGGGTGATGATGCTGGTGGCCTGATTTCAGCTGAGGACTCACCCAGAGCGGCTGGCGCGAGGCAGGTCCAGGCAGACGGACGCTGCCCGAGACCATACCCGGCCCGCCCCTGCCGCGTGCCTGTCGATCCTTGGCTCTCTCTGAACCTAGAAAGACTCTGGATTCAGGGCTCAGACTTTTGCTTTCCGATTAAAGTAACAGATGCTTAAAGGGTACACATATATTTACTTAATGATCATTTTGAATCCCATCGAGACCCCTATCTTCTCTGAACCTCAGTTTCCTCATCCATGCAAGAGATGGTGATACTGACATGCACAGAACGACCACCGACGTGCCTCATAGTGGATGAGGTACCCTCCCTCCTCCACAGACAACAAACGGCCTCATTACCATTTATTACCACCGAGAAGCTACGAAGCACCAGATACTTTCCCAGGCACTAAAGACACAGAGATGAGGGGTGCCTGGGAGGCTCAGTCAGTTGAGCGTCCGACTTCAGCTCAGGTCACAATCTCATGGCTTGTGAGTTCGAGCCCCGCGTCGGGCTCTGTGCTGACCGCTCAGAGCCTGGAGCCTGCTTCGGAGTCTGTGTCTCCCTCTCTCGCTGCCCCTCCCCCATTCGCGCTCTGTCTCTCTCTGCCTTTCAAAAATGAATAAATGTGAAAAACATAAAGATAGAGAGATGAACAAGGCAGTTCTGCCCTGGCGTGAATGAACGCCTGGTGGGAGGGAGGGAGGACTATAAATCCCTAAAGAGCTTGAACGTGACCCCGAGCCCAGCAGGGAGCCATGGAGAGGTTTATGCCAGGGAGGAAAACGTTGGACACCTGTGCATTTCAGATCAGTTGCTCAGGGTCCACATGGAGGGCTGCCTGGAGCCCCCCCACCCCCACCCCCACCCCCGGAGGCAGAGGCAGTGCTGAAGCTGTGTCCTCATCTCGTGACGGGAGAAGAGGACAGAGGTAAGCAATGGATAAAGACATCTTGGGAGGCAGAACCAGACAGGACCTACAGCCCAAGTGCAGGGGACAGGGAAGAATTCCTAAAGCTGGAGTGCAGTGGTGTTGTACATGGGGACCTATTTTTGTACCTCTCCAAACACTGGCCCGGCTTATTACTCTTGTTGCCGGACTGGCTTTCGGCAGAAAATGAGAAGCACGACTGTTCCACGTCACCCTGACCCACTCGGGATGGGGGGCGGGGCCGAGGAAATTAAGGGCTGGGAGACAATACCTCCCAGTTTACAAATGGGGAAACTGAGGCTCTCGGAGGTGGACTGATGGGCCCAGGTTTCCGTGGAACATGCAGGAAAAGCAGGGGGTTGAACGCAGCTCTGTCCGGCTCCGGGGCCTGCTTCATGGCACCGCCTACAGGGTGAACCTTCTAGCCGCATCCGCAGCCTGGGTGGCCAGAAAGAGATAAGAGTCTTTCCAGCCCTTGTGGTCATGAATAGTGATCGCCGCCGCCGGGACACCCACTGACAACCCTGAAACCACACAGGGAGCGTGGGGAGAGAGGGGGCGTTGGCAGTCAGACGACAGGCTTCCTAAAGGGAAAAATATTTAGCAAACATTGACGTGGAGAAGTGAGCTCCAGACTCGGAAGGGACACTTCAAAAGGCCATCTGGTCCCATCTCCCCATTGTACAGATGGGACAGGGCGCCGAGGGTGGGGGTGTCTAATCCCCACGGGACCCCGACTCTTCACTGCCCGTCCCGCAATCTGCCTATACCCTGGTGTCACACGGGGCTTGGTGAAGCTTTATGAGCCACAGCACCACCTGCTCCAGGAAGCCCTCCATGATCACCACGATGCCTCCCCAGAAAGCCTGGACTTGACTGATGGCTCCGTCCCTTACTGACTGTAGGACGTGCATCCGGTCCTGCCACCTGAGCCGGAGGCGCTCCCGCCTCCTGACGCTGTGGCATGGATTAAGGGAGTTCGGACAACCACTGCAGGCTCTGACGCGAAGCAACCTCTTCCGCAGCCCGACCCGGGGAACAACGACGGCTGCCTCCCCTGGAACATCAGGGCCACCACCCACGTCGGGGCCACCATCCTGGCCGCGCCTGGGAAGCACCTAGCTCCCTCGTGCCTCCGAGCCCCCGGCGCTGCCGGCCGGCCCTCTCCTCCCCACCCCTGCCAGGCCTCCTCACGCCAGGGATAACCTGGCCTCCGGGGCGCCGAAGCTCACCCTCACTCCTCAGCCCCAACCCCGCCCCCACTTCCGCTTTGCCTCACTTCCGGCTACCGCCTGGATAAGCCGAGCTGACTCCTCCCCTTCCGCTTCCTGTCCGCACCAACAGTCCCGCCCCCAGCCCTGGAGATGCCCAGCATCCAAGGCCAGCGCAGGGAGAAGCCAGGAAGCCTTCGACCCGGGCTGTGATGTTTAAAAAGAAGGCCCAGGAGCACCTGGGTGGCTCAGTCGGTTGAGCATCTGACTCTTAACTTCGGCTCAGGTCACGATCTCACAGTTTGAGATCATGTTTAGAACCCTGCATTAGGCTGTGTGCTGACAGCATGAAGCCTCCCTGGGATTCTCTCTCTCTCTCTGTCTCTCTCTCTCTCTCTCTCTGCCCCTCCCCCACTCACTTGTGCTCTCTCTCAAAATCAATAAATAAACTTAAAAAAAAAAATAAAGTCAAAGAAAAGGCCGGGTTACCAAGTTGGCACAGCGCGACCCCAGTAAAATCTAAAACACGCACAAACGAGCGGGAAGAAAAAAAGGATGGTGCTTATCGAATGTGTTTTTTTTTCTTTTTTTTCTAAGTTGTTATTTACACATTTTGAGAGAGGCAGAGACAGCGCTAGTGGGGGCGCGGCAGAGACAGAGGAATCTCAAGCAGGCTCCACGCTGTCGGCGCTGAGCCCCATGTGGGGCTAAAACTCACCAAACGGTGAGAGTGTGACCTGAGCTGAAACCAAGAGGCAGAGGCATAACCCACTGAGCCACCCAGGCGCCCCTGTTTTTTTTTTTTTTAAGCAATGAAATCTGGCGGGGGGGGGGGGTCCACGTGAGGCTGCTGCTTTTGGAAGGACCCGCTGCCCAAACCTCAGCCTCCCAGGCGGCCCTCACTGAGCCCGCCCACCAGGCCCCCTGTGCGTGGGTGAGGGCAAGGTGGCCTCCTGAGGCCCCACGGCTCACCTCCTGTGACTGCTGGAAGGCTCTGCCATCTCCCGCCCTCCTGCACAGTGCTGGAGAGGCCCACAGAGGCACATAAGGGACCTGCCTGGGGGGCACTCGGTACACCCAACGGCTGAGAGGTGGACTGAACACACCCGGACAGGAAGCCCAGCCCACGGAGGACCCTCCCCCAAGCCCCCACCACCTGCTCCTAGGCATGCCAGAAACCCCGGCAGGTGCCATCAATAGGACAAAGCCACAAGCCCACAGGAAACCAGGCCGGCCTCTTGCCCTCAGACACAGGCATCTCCTCTGCAGTGACCCTGCCCATTCTGCCAGGTGGAGAGCAAAGGAAAGGAAGTGGCCTGGGGGGCAGCCCCAGGTCAGGGGGCCTGGGTCTCTCAGAACGTCACTGCTGCCCCCAGCCCCAAGCAGCAACTAAGACAAGATCGGCCCTTTCTAAGAGCCCACTCGCGGCCAGGTAACGTGCTGGGCGTGCCCATCTCAACCCAGCCTCAAAACCTGTGAAACACGTAACAGGGTCATCCCCGTTTGGCAGATGAGGAAACTGAGGCTCAAAGAGGTGAACTCACTTGCCCCGTCTTCGCAGCGTGTGAGTGGCAGAGTCAGGACTCGAACCCACGTCCGTCTGCCTCTGAGGCCACTTCCCAGCTGCCCAAGGAAGTGTGTCGGTTTGCTTTCTATCCCCAGGAGTTAGTACCGTGCCAGGCACAGTCTCAGAAGGCACCCAAGCACATTTTTAGGGAGGAACAGCCAGGCTCACTGTGCCATCACCCTCCCAGAGCAAAGCATATTGACAGCAAATTAAATACCGCTGAATTAGCCTCAACGCTTCCATAAAGCTACAGTTTCAAAATATTCCAGTCCATGAAAAGCTTCCAGTAGCAACAGAAAGCCACCGACTTCACTTTCCCACCAGACACACCCACAAACACAAACATATGCCCGATAAAATTGCTACTCCCATTCAAAACCCACGTCGCAAAACTCCCATCAAAGAGCGGGTTTGAGAGTTTTTATCAGCATTTACAAGAACATGAGGAAACTTCCTGTAGAACATTCTGCGCATGTGGACCTTTCTGTTTTCTTTAACTTTTCACTGGAGAACCTTACAAATACTGAACGGGAGAGAAAAATCTGAGGTGGGGACAAGCAATGGGAACTGATACCCGGGCTTTAAGAAAAGCAAAGCATCGTGGCAATACCCACATCCTCTCCCGGCAGACAGAACTCAACACAATTCAACAAATATGCACCAAGTGATAGTAACTACAGTCCCCGCTCACGCGGCCGTCACGGCGTGCCAGAAACTTTCCCAAACTTTCCAAATTATCTACTACTCCGCAGCCCTAAGACATGGTGCTATCAGTGTCCCCATTTTAGCATTCCAGCGGGAAGGGGTGAGGTTACTCGGCCAAGGTGACCCAGCCAACAAATAGGGGTGGGAAGACGAGCAGGTGATCTGGCTGCAGTGTCTATGCTCTTACCCGCTCTGCTACGTGGGTCCCAGCCTGAGGCTAGAGCCACGAGGGTGACCCAGACATCACCTCGTCCAAAGGAAGGCCAGAGGAACCACACTGATGGAGCAGAGGGCTAAGCCTGGCTGTTCTGCACACCTGGGGGGAGAAGGCTGCGGCCCCCTGGCATCAGGTGCTTTACACACATACTCCCAGCACTCACAAGGTCCCGGGGAGATACATGTCATCCTCCTCATTTCGCGGAGACAGAAGTTCAACCTCAAGCGAGTAACGGATTTGCTCAAGTCCCTACCTTTGCTCTTTCAACTGCCGCTTGCTGGCCTTTGGCAAACCCCCTGCTCCATTTCGGAATCACCTCTTTCCTGGGGTGCAAAGTGCCCTCAAGAAGTCCCAGAAAAGGCCCCAGCTGTCAGGTCGTCTCTGTCCCACCTCTGCTGAAATGAGTCACAGGGCCGACAGGCAATCACACTGCCAGGAACAAGCAGAGGCGACCAGTGACTTTCAAGCCGATTTCGTTTGTGGTTTCCACATCCTTTCTACAGCAGCCACCCAACGTGGCGTGCTGTGCCTGGGGCGCTCTTCGACAGACACCTACCAAGTGCCTGCTGTGTGCCCAAAGCTGCAGGGAGGGGACGCAGAGCCTGTGTCCTGGCTTCTCTCAAGAAGGTGACTCTAGAAATGAAGGGGACGGTGGGGTGTGTGTGGGAGGGGGGGGTGCGGGGATGAAACAGGCAGAAAGAGACCAGGGGCTCAAAGAGGGACACTAATTACAGGGTGTGGGGGGGGGGGCTTGGATTAAGGTGTACTTACTGTCGGGCTACTCCCTGACAGGTGACTGCCAGCTGAGTCGGGGAGGAAGGTGGTCAAGGATGACTTCATCAGGTGTCACATTTGCTGGCCCCGGGCCGGGCACCGAAGCCGCAAACACGGACCCCACCTGGGTCCTGAGCTGCGGCCAGTGAGCAAGGGAGACTATGAAAGATGACAGCCCCACAGTGTGCTCCAGGCCGTCACAGAAAGACGTGCAGGGGCCCGGGGGTCAGGAAGGTGCCCAAGGACGTGAGACTGAGGCCACCTCCAGAGGCAGCAGAAGGGCAGTGCCAGGAAGAAGGCACAGATGTAGAGAGTCAGGAGGAGGGAAGGGGGCCTGGCAAGCTCAGGGAAGGCACAGGGTCCCTAAGGTAGGGGTCAGTGTTACAGACTGCTTGTGTCCCACCAAATTCGTATGTTGGAGCCCTAATCTCCAGTGTGTTGGCATTTGGAGATGAGGCCTTTGGGGACTTTAAGGGATGGGGACTTCAGGATGGGATGAGTGCCCTTGTAAGAAGAGACACAAGAGAGCTTGCTTTGTCCCTCTCCTGCCCCCTCACGAGCACACAGTAAGAAGGCAGGAAGAGAGCTCACGTCAAAATTGACCGGCAGCCTGGGGCACCTGGGGGGGTGCTCAGTCGGTTGAGCGTCCGACTTCAGCTCGGGTCATGATCTCGCAGTTCGTGGGTTCGAGCCCTGCGTTGGGCTCTGGGCTGACAGCTCAGAGCCTGGAGCCTGCTTTGCATCCTGTGTCTCCCTCTCTCTCTGCCCCTCCCCTGCTCGCTCTCTCTCTCTCTCTCTCTCTCTCTCTCTCTCTCTCTCAAAAATAAATAAAATAAATAAACATTAAAAAAAAATGACTGGCAGCCTGACCTTGGGCTTCCCAGCTTCCAGAACCAGGAGTAATTCCATTTCCATCGTTTTGGGCCCCCCATTCTATAGTATTTTTGTCATGACAGCCTGAGCTAAGACAGCCGGTAAAAGCAGGAGCATCAGGAGAGGTCGCGGATGTGATGACAAGAAGCGTGCACTTCATCCTGGGCCACGGGGAGCCCGCTAAGTAGAGGAGTGACACAGCCAGGTGTCACTTCAGGGAGATATCATCCTCCTTGGCGTGGTTGTTGTTCTTCCCAAACACCCGATAACTCGAGGACTTTGTGCAGAAGCAGTGGGCCGGCAGGACCTACAGCCTCCCAGGAGGGCGCTGGACCCCCCGGGTCTGCTCCCAGGGATGAGGCGAAGCGAGGGCTGGCCCTAACGCACTCTTCTTCCTGCTCGGCTGGGCTCCGCCTTCCCAGGTCCCAGCCTGGGCCACGTGGGACACTCGGAGCCTAAGACCCAACAAAGAACCAAACATGAGTCGCACGGCCAGATGACAGCACACAGGCACCTGTGAAGCGACAGTGGCCAGTGTCTAAAACGGAGCAGGACCATCAGCACGTCAGGGGGTTGGGAGGTGACGACGGGGGCCTGGATCACACACCCCGTGCCACGGAGCCCTGGTGCCCCTCAAAGACGCTCGGGGGTCAGGGATCAGGGGTCTGGAGCCACGCGTGTTTGATTCTGTCTTTTCAGGCGTGATCATTTTCAGCCACACAGCACACAAACTCAAATGACTTGCACACCAGATGTTAACCCGCTGCGTGGACCCGAGCTGCCAGGAGAACACTCGGCTCTGTGCAGGCCTTTGCACGGCCTCTCCTATCACCCCCGGTCAAGCGCAAGGCAACTTCCTGACAAAACCCTAACCCATGGCCAACGTGGCATATGAGGCTTCTCGAAACGCAGAATGTTTTCCCAACCACAACAAAAGCCTGGCAACGCCGTGGATGCCACAGCTGTTAAGACCACAACTGTCACCCCAAGTTTTTCATTCTGAAAGCTATCTTCTTCACCAGATCAACCTCCCTGTTCTCACGGACTGACCTTAGAACCAGTAAGAGTTGTAAGTTCAAGGTCATAAAATGCATGTGGTAATAAGCCGTCATGGCCCTGCTTTGTATATTTGACCACATTACAGCGTAGCTGTTTGTAAAAATTTAAGTGTTTTTATGCATTTTGAGAGAGAGTGCACACATGTGTGCGAACGTGGAGGAGGGCCAGGGGGAGGGGGAGTTAGAGAGAGAGAATCCCACGCAGGCTCCGTGCTGTCAGCACACGGCCCAACACGGGGCTCAATCTCACTACCCTGAGATCACGATCTGAGCCGAAATCAAGAGTCCGATGCTCAACCCACTGAGCCACCCAGGTGCCCCTACAACTTTTTTTTTCTTTGGAAACATTTCATTTTACAAATGGGAAAACAGATCTAGAGGGAGGTAAGGCTGCTGCATTGTTCTGTGATTAACTATGATTATCGTGCTTGCTCAGTGTGCTTTGAGACAGCAGGACCCAAGTGCCCAGCACGCGGCTGACGCTCCACACGTACCCTCGGGAAAGGACCACCGCAAGACGTTACAGGCAGTAGGTGGGCAGAATGCAAGCCCGGGCCCTGTGACTCCCGGCTCAGGGCTGGTTTTCACACTCTGCCCTTTCCCTCTTTCCTGGAAATCACACATCCATCACAAAGAGGGACAAGGTACAGTAGAGCAAGGTCAGGACATCCACCTTCTCCCACCAGAAACCCCTGGAAACCAAGCACCCTTCGCTCTGAGCGCCAGTTGGAGCATGTGCTTACTGGGCAGAGAAGAACCGCCCTCAAGGAACTGCCCTTGGGAAACAAGGGTCCCTGTGCTCAGCTGTAGATTCGGCAGGACAGGAGGACTGACCCTCCCCCCTTAGTGACGACCCAAGAGACAGACTGTGTAACTACAGGGTAAGTGGGGACAAGCCCTTCCTGCCCTGGTTCTCAGGCTGGAGGGAGTGTCAGAATCTCCCAGTGTTTGTTAAAAGCCCGGCTGCCAGACCCCAACCCAGTGTTTCTGACCCGGTAGCTCAGGGTGGGGGCCTGTGAATGTGCATTTTTTAATGACTATTTATTTTTGAGAGAGAGAGAGAGACAGGGCATGAGCAGGGGGAGGGGCAGAGAGAGAGGGAGACACAGAATCCGAAGCAGGCTCCAGGCTCCGAGCCGTCAGCACAGAGCCCGACGCGGGGCTCGACCTCACAAACCGCGATATCATGACCTGAGCTAAAGTCAGACGCTTAACCGACTGAGGCACCCAGGTGCCCCAAGGATGTGCATTTCTAAAATGCCCCCAGGTAATGCTGATGCTGCTGGTCCAGAACCCCACTTAGAGAACCACCGCTCTGGTCAGTTCCTTATGTACCCTCCTCACTGTGGCTTGCTAAGGCAGATGTTCATGGAAGGCGGGAAGAGCAGGATGCAAACTTGGGAGATGGGATGGGGGTGAGGAAGGCAGCGGAATGGGGCTTCCAGAAAGCGGGGCAGCATGAGCAAACACAGGGAAGCTGGACACAGCAGTTGGAGAAGTCAGTGGCTTGGTCTGGCCAGGAAGTAAAGGTGTTGAGAGTGATGAAGGATGAGATGGGAAGGACAAGTGGAGGTCTGGGATGTCAGGCTGACAAGAGGGGAGCAGAGCATCAGCTACAGGCCAGGCACTGTTTGCTGGTATTGCCTCCTAACGTCATTGCCGTGTGGTCAGAAAGCATAGGTTGCATTTTTTCTTCTATACTTTTAAATGCATTGAGGCTGTTTTATGGCTGAGCCTATGGTCTGTCCTAGAGAACGATCCATGTACACTTGAGAATACACATTCTGATGGTGTTGGTAGGCCTAGTTGGTTTGCGGGGTTGCTCAAGTTTTCGATTTCCTTGCCGATCTCCTATCCAGTTGTTCTATCCATTATTGAAAGTGGAGTATTTAAGTATCCAACTATGTCTTGTGGGATTATCTATTCCTCCTTTCATTTCGGTCAGGTTTTGCTTCATGGATTTTGACGCTCTGTTAGGCGCATATATGTTTGTGATTGTTTATATCTTCTTGATGGATTGACCCATTTACCATTACAAAATGTCCCTCTGTATCTCTATTTTTAAGTCTATCTGTCTTATGGTTTTGCTCTTCACATGACGGATCTTTCTTCAATCTTGTACTTTCAATCTATTTTATCTTTGAATCCAAAGATGTGTGTCTCCTGTAGACAGTGTATCGTTAGATCATTTTTTATATGTTCTGACAGTCTTTGCCTTTTGATTGGATTGTTTAACCCATTCACGTTTAATATTACTATTTGTATAGTTGAGTTCATGTCTGCCATTTTACTTATTGTGTTCTGTAGATCTCATGTCTTTTTGGTTCCTCTGCTCCTCCTTTACTGCATTCTCTTGTATTAAGTGAATCAGACACTGGGTTTGGCATAAAAGGTAGAGCAAGAACTTCAAAGGGCTAATTATTTTTAATTCAGATAACAAAATGACCTCTCTGACAATTTTCAGTTTCTTAAATGGCTCATTTTCAAAAAAATCATGATTTCTTCTCTCTGGTTCCAGCAGACAGGAGCACGTCGATTATTTGTCCAATAGTCACGGGACACCATCTAAAGAAATGTCTACTATCAACTTCCTGAATCAGAGGAGTTGAAGCTACAAATTGACCTGCTCACAAGGAGAAGGGATGGGGCCATTCGCAATATTTTGGGAGTCATCTTCCTGACACATAGCAACTACAAGTGTGGTAATGGCTCAGTGCTTCAAACCAAAGTGGGAAGGGCTGGTTGAATTCACAAGTCCACAACATGGGTATTTTCAAATGCCGTGGCATTGCTCTTGCAGATGCTAACGAGGGTCTAGTGAGCAGAAGTCCCTCTGTACCTGCCACAGTGAACACCCCATCTGAAGTGATCAGCCCACATCCTGCCCTAAGTAACTTACACCCCAACCTCCTGATCATTTGACCTCTTAGTTTACCTACTAAGCTCTCTGTTCACCAAAAAACATGAAGGGAGGCTGTAACCCAGGAGCTTGTGAACTGCGAGATCCCAAATCCCCAATCTATGTTGTCAACACCTGAGGTTTGGGGCACTTGGCACCCCTCCTCCCATCTTCTTGCTGGAGTACCCCCCAGTTCCAATATCCTACCCAGCCATAAAACTTGTTTGTGTCTTTGGTCTGAAGTGTCTTGCATTTGTTTTCAGTTACCCTTGTAGAAGTCTCAGGGGATCTAAAATGCCCAGGCTGTCATAAATGGGGCTCATCCTGGGTGACTGTCACATTCCAGGGAGAGACAAATGTCACTAAAGAGTCCATTTGCCAGAAGGCTTAAACAGATTTGGCACAATTTGTAGGCATCCAGGTCCTGGTTCAAAATCAAGTATCTGGTTGACAAAAAGAACACCTAGCCCCAAGCCATGAAGCACCCCGGGCTTGTTGCAGAAACCCAATTACTGCCCGACTTAATGAGCTCCCTCACCCAGCCGCCCTGACCCAGGAAGCAGTTCTGCCAACTTCCTAAAAGAAGCCACGCCTTCCAAAGTGCATCCTGAGGCGCAGGTTTGGGATAAAGGGTGAGACCGGGACAACTTAACAAGAAATACAGCTTTCAGTAAACATGAGAGGATGCTTCGGACTCTGGAGAACAGCTTTCTAACATATTTGTTGTCCTAAACCAAAAGCAGGCTGCACTGTAAGACAGCGAAAGCCCTGCATGCAAGGGAAGGAGACTTTCCGGAGGAGCGAGAGAGGCTCCCCAGTGTCATCTCTGGGCTAACAGAACCACTGGGGTATCTCAGCCCCGAGTTCTGCAGGATCTAAGGTTCGCAGGGTAGTCACTAGGGGTGACTGCTGCAGAGAGCGGAGTGAGGCTAGTTAAGGGCCGAGTGGACCCAACACAAGCAAGAGAGAGGAGAGCCTAACCACCTCCCTGCTGAGGCCCCTCCCGACACTGACATTACTGGGATCTGTGAGACTAAGGGCCAAAAACCTACTGACTGCCTACTGTGTGCCCCACCCAGGTTCTGGGAATCCCACTGTGAATCAGATGGCATGTCAAGCCTCCCAGAACTTTCTGGAGACTTCTGTCTAATGGAAGAGTCAGATAAGTCACTGACAGCTGCAATACTATGTCCAGGGCAGTAACAGAAGGATGCTTAGGGCAGCAGGAGCCCTAGGGACACGACTGACCTGGCCTGGGGAAGGGGAGAGGGTACGTACATCAGGGAAGGTTTTCTGGAGGAAATAAGGTTGATGATGGATCCCAAGCACAAGTGGAAGATGTTCCCCGGGTGGATGAGGACAGGAAAAGCTAATGGGCAAATCGATCAGAGGGAACAGCCTGTGCAAAAGCCTGGTTCAGTCAGGAACCGTGGGCAGATGGTGTAGCTGGCCACACGCCCTACTGAAAGCGTGGGAGGAGAGGGAGGCAGGAGCGGGCCACACCATGCTGGCAAAATTGGGATGAGCAGATGCCCCTTTGGTGCATTCTTTCTGCTTCCAGGCCGTTCCTGTCTTAATCCAACCGCGGTGACTTCATTCACTCAATCTGAACTTGGAGAGTAAGCAAACAGGTCTCTCCTGGGGGCCCGGGGAGAATGGAGGAAGAAACATCCAGGTGGGCCCACCAGGCCATGAAGCAAGCGGAGGTCACAGGCAGGCCATGGGGAGCCATTCCAGGCAGAGGCAGCTGGCAAACAAGGATCTGGAAGAGAGAGCAGTGCTTAGGGGGTAGGTGCAGTCCGCTGGGGTAAATGCCGGCAGTTGAGTTGGGGGCAGTCCACGCGAGCTTTGAACGCCTACATGAGGCCTCTGCACACTTTTCATATATAATCAGCAACTGTAGAAGTAGCCAGAGCAGGCCCACCACTCCCATTTCTACCTGTGCAACCTCAGGTAATTCACTCATTCCGCAGCACCGAGGTGGTGCCGGCCCAGTGGGGGCTGGAAAGGAAGACTCTGGCGCCTTCCTTCACCTACCCTGGGTCTCCACGCTCAACCCCCCAGCCCAGAAGGCAGTACAATGCCAGGCACCTGCAGGCCGGCGGTGCCTGTGGACAACTAGGAGGACAACGTTAGGAGACCTCTGCAGAACTGAAACAAAGCTCTTCTGGGCATCTGTCCATGTGGAGCACACACACCTCCTGACGGGTACGGGGGGGGGGGGGGGGGGGGGGGTGACCCACCCGTAGGACACCAGAGCTTCCAGGGGTGATGTGACTGGTCTCCCTAGTGGTTCCTGGCTGGACTGGGGACAAAATCCATTCTCCCTCCCAGGTCTGGCAGAAAATCCATGGAGATGGGGTATGGAGCAGAAGCAATATATACAGCAAGAGGGCGGCTGTGCCACACCCGGAGAAGTAGCTGCCCTCAACCAATCACAACTGGCTGATCGGCTTCTCTCATCCAATCAGAGCCGGCCGATCAGCTGCTCTCGTCCAATCAGAGCTGGCCGATCACCTGCCCTTGTCCAATCCGAGCTGGCCGATCAGCTGCTCTCGTCCAATCCGAGCTGGCCGATCAGCTGCTCTCGTCCAATCCGAGCTGGCCGATCAGCTGCTCTCGTCCAATCCGAGCTGGCCGATCAGCTGCTCTCGTCCAATCCGAGCTGGCCGATCAGGTACTTGTCCAATCAGAGCTGGCCGTGAGTAAGCTGCTGGGATGAGAGTCTTGCATTCAGGAGCCATGGAAAATAAAGGTGAGGTTGCAAAATCTTCAGAGAACAGCAGCAAAATCCCGATGTGGTGATTACATGCATTGGGATTAAAAAGGCCAGAGCCATCAAGTGGAGGTTCATCTTAGCAGAGTGGCCCAATGCTCTTGAGCCGTCCCAGAGTAGTCATCTCGGCTGCCAGTTAGGAAGAACCTGCTATGGACCAGGCTGGGCGGAGATCCATCCCTGGATGGAGATCCTCCCACCCAGAGACCCGGCTCTCGTGGCAGTATGAAGTCCACGGCGCCTTCTTCCTTGGATTCTTCGGGGAACAATCGCTCTCAGGGACTGGGTCCGTGTTCTATTTCGATTGCATGGGTCTCTGCGTCCCCAGAGTGAAGGCTGGTGTGGGCAGGGCCCTTGCCACACCTCCTCTTACTGAGGCTCTCGCTCCTTCCCAGGAGACACAGGAAGCCCTCAAATGTGCACTGTCACTGCTTGTCATCAGACCCGACTGCTTGTTTACGAGGAGGAAACTGAAGCACACCAAAATTTAATTAACTTGCCTAGGGACATGTACTTCAGAGAAGGCAGAGGCAGGGTACCCTGAGCCTGGCCCCTGCCCTCAAGGAGATTAGGGTCTACAGCAGCATTGCCCCCAAAGAAATACCATGCGAGCCCCACCTGCAGTTTTTAATTTTCTAGTTGCCACTTAAAAAAAAAAAAAAGAAACAAACAAACAAACAAATGGGACTAATTTTGATAATACATTTCATTGGGCCCAACAGATCCAGAATAGTATCATTTCAATGCATGATGACTGTTAAAGTTTTTTACTGAGATCATTTACACCCTCCACCGATACAACGTCTTAGAAACCTGTTTTCACTCGCCAGCAGGTCGGTCCAGAGGAGCCACGCTTCAGGGCTCAACAGCTCCGAGTGGCGAGTGGCTCCAGGAGTCCCCTGCCCACCTCTGGGCGAGCACGCGTACAGGGCACCCAGCATAGGGAGACTCCTACGCAAACACCGTGACCACGTCTCCAACTTCCACCAACAGCAGCACGGGTTGCCAAGTACCTACTACAGCCCAGCACAGCTCTGGGAAGGCTGCACAGGTTATTTCTGACCTTCACACCAACCCCAAGAGGTAGGGACACCGGATGGTCTCCGTGTTGACTAAGAAAGGAAGTGATGCTCAGAAGAAATGTGTTTTAGGACACAGAGCCTGATGCCTGGAATCAGGAAGTTAAGTTACATCGGACTCTAAGCAACAGGCAATTATTTACTGAGCACCTACTGTGCGCCAATACCCTGTGTTGAAAGATGAGCATAAACATGTCAGGCAAGGTTCTTGTCCTGTGGTGCTTCCCCGCCCCCCCAGCTCATTGAGGGGGGGCGGGGGGGATGATCATAAATGAGGAAAAAAACACTTCAGATGGTGATGACTTCAGAAGAAAACAGAGTGCAGGGGAGGGGAAATAGCAGAGGGGAGGCGGGCATCTACCCGGGATGGACAGGGAAGACGTCTCCGAGGAGGGGAAAATTTAACCCAAGATGTGGAGGCTCAGAAAACCGTTCTGGCGAGGGCAGGGAAGAGCATGCCAGACGGCAAGCAGCACACAAAAACCTCTGGGCAGGAAGAGGCCAGCACGTTCCAGGAACCAACAGAAAGGTGCCCGGGCTCCCAGCGCCGCGTCAGCAGCCTCTCTGGGGCGACTCGGGCGGCCCCCCTGCCACCCCTCCCGCCGCAGGGCACTCCCACACCCCGGCTTGGAAAATGGGAAGCCAGCAAGCCATTCTCGGGTCAAGAACAAGTCCAGGCCGGCCGCTCCCAGCACACGCTAGCGTGGAGTGTCTGTCCAGGAGCATCCGCCGAGCGGGTCGGTGACGACACTGGCAGTGAGAGGCGACAACACAACCTGGGCAGCAAAGGCCCCCGGAAGAGCATCTTAACACTCGAAGCCTTGCTTCAAACGCTGGGCGCACCAGGCGCCAAGCGGAAACCACCCACACACCCATCCACAGACGAATGGAGAATAAAATGTGGTCTGTCCGCACGATGAAATACTACTCACCCATAAAAAGTGCTGAAGCACAGACAACCCCCATTACGACCTGCATGAACCCTGAGGACATTCACATAGGATCCCATTCACTCGAAATGTCCAGGATGGGCAAATCCTTAGAGACGCAAGGCAGACCGGTGGTTGCCAGGGGCTGAGGGAGGGGGCGGCGGGGAGGAATCGCTTAGCGGGCACAAGGCTTTCACCGCAGGCCACGAAAATGTCTTGGAACCAGATACAGGTGGTGGTTATACAACTTCGCGAACGCAT
Source organism: Lynx canadensis (assembly GCF_007474595.2). Classification (NCBI taxonomy): domain Eukaryota; kingdom Metazoa; phylum Chordata; class Mammalia; order Carnivora; family Felidae; genus Lynx; species Lynx canadensis. The sequence continues at coordinate 201,217,374 of NC_044306.2, forward strand.
CACATGCCACTGGATGGAACACTTTAAAATGGCTAATCCTATGCTGTGTAAAGGCCGCCCCACTTTTTCAAAACGGGGAGACGTGACAAAGGAAAGCCAGGTTGCGTCCCCGTGTCTCAGCGAGCTAATATGCCAGACCCCTCCTAGCCCCCACTACCTTGTGATCCTCACAGACTGCCTGTCCTCCCAAGGAAGCAGGAAACCCCTTCGTGATATGTCCCACTCCACAAACCCCCACCCCAGCTCTGACGAAGGGACCAGGGGCCAGTCCAGGACTCCCAAATCAAAATGCAGCCGAGGCAGAGCCACTGGGGCCCCTGACCTGGCACACACAAGGGCATTACTGCCACATGGGCAGTCAGGACGGTCGCACACAGAACCCTCTTTCATTCTCTAAGGTGGCCCTCCAGCCAAGTCTGGGCCACGGGGTAGAAGGGACAGCGGGAGGCCTCATCCACTCGGCATCTGGGTCCTCTGAGGTCCAGGAGGAGGGGCTTCAAGGCATGTGATGGGACCCGAGGATGCTTCCAGGACCTGGAAAGGATAAAGGGGGTACCACGGGCCACAGAGAGGACAGACCTAGCGCCCCATCATTGCCACTGTCCACCCCACGAGGCTGGGCCTTCACCTCGACTCTTTATTTCCTCACACCATCTCCAGGGACAGGGACTGGGGGCGTCCCCGCTTTACAAACAAGGACACCAACTTGTAGGGGGTACAGAGGAGTTCACGTGCCTCATCCCCCATCAGCCGGTAAATGGCAGAGCCAGCGCTCAAACGCAAACCCGCCGTCCAAAGCCTCCTGTGCGAAGTCAGGACGCCGCTGACGTTTGCCTTTTTTCCTCCAAAACTCCCACAAGGCAGCATGGAGTCATGGTTAAGAACGTGGACTGCCACTCTGGGAGGACGGAAAAGTTCTGGACTTGGGCGGTGATGGTGGCACAACGGTGTGAACATACTCCACGCCACTGACCGGTTATGAAATATGTTAACTGTTAATGTGTTAACCGTTACCAAAAATATTACATATATATCTAACACAAAGATCCTTTAAAAATGATCAGGTCCCAGGTTGCTCCCGAAACCAATACTACACTGCATGTTAACTAACTTGAATTTAAATTAATTAAAAAAAAAAAAAAAAAGGAGGGGGCACCTGGGTGACTCAGTTGGTTAACCATCTGACTTCCGCTCAGGGCATGATCTCACAGTCTGTGGGTTCGAGGCCCGCATCGGGCTCTGGGCTGACAGCCTGGCACCTGCTTCTGATTCTGTGTCTCCCTCTCTCTCTGCCCCTCCCCCACTGCACCCTGTGTGTCTAAGATGAATAAGCCTTAAAAATTAAAAAAAAAAAAAAAAAGAGGGATGCCTAGGTGGCTCAGTTGGTTAACTGTCCAACTCTTGATTTTGGCTCAGGTCATGATCTCACAGTTCTGCGAGTTCGAGCCCCACATCGGGCTCTGCGACGACAGCCTGAAGCCAACTTGGAATTCTCTCTCTTTGCCTCTCTCTCTGCCCCTCCTCTGCTGACGTGCTGTCTCTGTCTCTCTCAAAAGAAAGAAACTTAAAAAAATATTTTAATTGTCAATAAATATTTAAAGATCGATAGTATACAGACCATATTCTCTAAACGTGGTAAAATTCAAATTAGAAGCTAATAAAAAATACAAATTCCCTCCCCCCCAAAAAAGTAATAATGTGGGCTGCTCGGGAGCAGATCCCTGCTCCCCCACGTACCAGCTCTGTGACCCTGGGCAGGCTACAGGCTGTACCCATCCGTAAAATGAGAGGCGCGAGGTACCTCCCTCTGGGCTTGTGTCCAGAACTGAATGAACTCAAATCAGGGACAGCACAGACCAGGGGGGTGGCACACTCCAGCCGCAAAGGGCCAGGCAGTAACTGTCTCTGGCTTTACTGCCCCAGCTAGGTAACCCTGTCAGCACAGCAGGAAAGCAGCCACAGACAGCAGGTGCACAAGTGGGCGTGGCTGGGTACCAATAAAGCTTTATTTACAGAAGCAGGCGGCGGGCTGATGGGCCACAGCTTGCTGCCCCCCCCACCCCGGGCGTTTACCCTGGCACTTGGTAGGTGCTTAACAAATGTTAACTGTTACAATTAAGAAAAATGGCATTTATTTCATTTCTACAGATGAATGAGAAGTAAAATATTTCCTGTGGCAGTTCCAAAAATAAATACTAATACCAAAGGCAAGAGCAGAGCCTCAGTCCCCCCCCAGTGGAGGCGGGGGCGGGGGGGGGGCGGGGAGCTCCCTCACTCTGAGCCCCAGGCCCTGCCCCCACTCTGTTGCTTTCAAGTCTTTCTGAACCAGCCCTGGCCACTCTCCGCAAGCTCTTCCCCCTCCCCCCTCCTACAGGAAGGGCTCCTCACCCCTGCCCCAGAGCCCGAGGCCCTCAGGCCCCCCTCTTTGTTCCTGCCCCTCCCCGCTGGCCCATGATCCCTGGGCTGTCCACCCGGCCTTAGAAAGGCAAGAGCAAAGGAAACATTGTCTGACCGTGTTCAGGGCTAGAATGACAATGACCAGCAAGGTCCCACTGCTGGCCCGCCCTGGGGTCCCTTCCTGAGCCTCAGATCCCCGCAACCCTAATGGCTGCTACTGGCTTCAAGATAACCTGTTTCGACTAAAGGCACTGAGAAGCCTCCTCTCACTGATTCCTCACACGGGCCTTCCCCCTCCCCTCCGCCCCGTGAGTTCCGCCTCCGCCCCCACCTCCGGACTCAGCCCCTGCCTGTCAGGTGCTCACATAATCCTTACCCTAGGGAGGTTCTGTGCAGCTTCGGGGAGAGAACTCACAGCAGGAGTGGGAGCTTAAGCAACCATAGCTACATTCCTCACGTGAGCATCGCAGAGAAAGGAGCTGGGCAGAGAGCGGTTAGGTGACTTGCCCAAGGTGGCACAGCCAGTAGGGTCTGAGCGGGTCCTCAGTGCAGCCCCCATGACCCCGCCCTGTGCCTTCACGGCTTAACGACTGAGCAGGAAAGAAGCTCGGATGACAGAGGGTGGCCGGGGGGGGGGGGGGGGTGGCCTTCTCTACACTCGCGGTGAGCTCAGGACTCCTGCCCGCAGCCCTCGGCACCTTCTCACACAGGTGTGCACAACTCCCAGCAGCCAACACGCATGCACCCCCTCCGCCTGTCTTTCCCACGCATTGACTATTTATGTAGCTCGTTGGCCTGGTGTTGTTAGCTAGGGAAGGACGCGGAGGGCCTCCAACTGGGGTGGCCGCTTTGGGACAAAACCAAAAGATTCACTTTTTTTTTTTAATTTTTTTTTTCAATGTTTTTTATTTATTTTGGGGACAGAGAGAGACAGAGCATGAACGGGGGAGGGGCAGAGAGAGAGGGAGACACAGAATCGGAAACAGGCTCCAGGCTCCGAGCCATCAGCCCAGAGCCTGACGCGGGGCTCGAACTCACGGACCGCGAGATCGTGACCTGGCTGAAGTCGGACGCTTAACCGACTGCGCCACCCAGGCGCCCCCAAAAGATTCACTTTTTAAACCATACGCTCCCTCATCATCACGGCCGCTTCAGTGGTTCCCGTGCCCGGAGACCGCACTCTGATCCCCACGTCAACCCAGCCAGCCAGACCGCCGCCCCCATTTGGACAGGAAATGGGAGACCCAGAAAGGTTAATCCTGTTGCCCGGGATCACACGACCATAAGGAACAGGACAAAGGTGAACCCTACTTCAGAAGCCCTGTGGGGGCTCACACACCCCCAGGAGATCAAACGAGGAGAACTGGAACACAGTGCAGTCATCCCCAATCTTTCTGAGGGAGGCACCCCGTTTCAGCTTCGAACCCCGGGGGGGGGGGGGGCACCTGCTGGTCTGCAGCTGAGTGAGGGGCGGGGCCGCCATGGCACCCGGGGCAGTCTGGCTCCAGAGCCCGCGGAGAGGAAGGGCGGCACTGGCTGCTGGCTTATGCCTTCCTCAGAAATTGTTCCTTCTCCTGCTCCCCTCCTGGCCCCAATCCACCCTGTACCCTAAGAGGGTGGGGCCTCCCTCCTGCCTCCTCACCGGGAAACCTTCTGGTCAGGCCGAGGACAGACCATCAAGCTCCGTCCCTCTTACGGCGCTGGCAGTATCCATGACAGTGTGACTGCCCCCCTGGAAGGCGGAGCCCCCCTCAAAGCAGGGCTGCCCCTCAGACCTCACTGTGTCCCCAGTCTCCGGTGGGCAAGGTCTGCTTAAGGAAAAGCTACACAAATATTAAACCACACACGGATATATGTTCCAAAAGAGCACAGATGAGAGAACCCGCAATCTGTTTGCCAAAGTCAGGAAACATCCCAAAGAAGGACCCAGAGACTTGGCCCTTAACATATGAATAGGAGTTCTCCAGGCAGACAAGGGAGGGGAACATCTCCCCCAAAAACAACAGTAACAAAACCACAGCACAGGGGGAGAAGCCGAAGGGTCAAGACCTGTCCGGGGAACGCAGAGGTGGCACACTTAGCTGAGACAGCATGGCAGGGAGAGAGAGAGGCGGGCCAAGGAAGCGAGGATGTGAGGAACAGGTGAGGTCACAGGGGCAGCGGGAGCCAGGATGGTTTGTCAAGGAGGACAATGGCAATGATCGCGTTTGTTGGGCCCACACTCTGACCCACTGAGGGGCCTCTCACCATGAAAAGTCTGAAAATGAGAATTACCCCCATGCTCTGCAGAGAGGCATTACAACCCACGTGCAAGAGCTCAACAACAAACACTTGGCAATCACCCACCTTCTGGAAGACTTTTCTCAGCAGCAGCAATCCGGAAAGTTGCCCTGCTGGACAAGCATCTGAGAAGGGTCCTGACCACCCATGCCATCCCCAAACCTGCCCCTCCTCCTTGTCCATCTGGGCTCATGGAAGTGCCACCCACCTGCCCAAGGTCCTGGAGGAGAAGCCAGCTCCCCCACAGACTCACCCTACACCAGCAGGTCACACAGAGTTCGTGGGGAGAGCCCCCCTCAGGCGCAGGGAGCCCCGGAGCCCCATGTGAGGGGCTGAGGCTGCCCCTGCCCTTCCAAGATCTCCTAATCTGGTCTGGCAGTCTGAAGCCATCAGACAGGACGAGAGTGTGTCCCACTCTGCCATCCAAGGAACCTCAGGCAGGGCAAGGGGTTCTCCCTGACCTTGGTAGAGAAGGAGCCGACCAGTTGAAGGAATGGCGTTCCTAGAGAGGGAACAGCACAAGCAAAGGCCAAGGACAGTGTGCCTGTGAGTGCGCGTGGAAGGGGTGGGGGTGGCGGAGCACCCGCGGTTAGACACAGTATCTCCGGAGTCTAAAGAGCCGGGCAGAGGCTGGCGGAGAGCCCAGGCCGGCCAAGCCATCAGGAGAAAGGCAGACTCCGGTGTGTGGGGAGGGGAGGTCGTGGGGAAGGGAGGGGGGGTGCTTCTATGGCAAAAGACTCCAGCCTGGCAAGCTGCCTCTATCAGGGATGACGAGGCCGGCTCCTCCAGAACCCGAAGCAGGGAGGGTGGAGTGATGGAGTGGGGGGGGGCAGAGGGCTGGGGGCGAGGGCACGGCGCACTAACGCAGGCCCACAGGCCGGGGCTTGAACGCAGCGCGCCCAGGCAAGGTGCCCGGCCCCGCAGAGCCGATCCCTCTGCGCCATCTCCCGAGGCTGCGTGCGCCCAGGGCGCGCCGGCGGGGCAGCAGGGTGGGTACCAGCCTTTCTTCCCAGCGCTACAGCCTCCTCCCCGAACCCACGTGGGCGGAGCAGCGCGGGGGTGTGCGTGGCAGGGGCCTAGGCGGCGGGTGCTGTGCGCGGGGCGGGGGTGCAGGCAGGGCGGCCTCGCCCCCCACCCCGCCGCCTCCGGCCTCCAACCTCTGTGCCACCTCGGCCGGGACGCGGGGGTACCCGGACCTACTCAGTGGGTAGGACACCGAGAGAACCGGCCGGCCACGCCCCCCGCGCCACTCCCTGGAGGCAGCCGGTGGGTCCCCCTCCCCCTCCTTGGCTCGTGAAAATGGGGGTGGCGTGAGGGAGATAGAGGCACTGGGGGCGGGACGGGGAGGGGGCCTACGGAGGGAGACGACGCAGAGTTCTCCTGCTGGGAGAGAGACGCTGCGGGGGGATTTGGGGGGAATGGGGGATGGGAAGGGTGGGGGTCCACGGAGGTGAGACGCGACAGCGTCAAGGGATCCGGAGGGGCGCGAGGGCTGGAGGAGGGGGAGGTGGGCGTTGGGCGGGGCGGCACCGGTCACCGAGTCCCCTGCCGCCGGGTCCGCCCCTCGGTCGTGGGGTCCGCGGGTCCCCTTTGGCCAGCGCGCGCCTCCCGCCCCCCGGCGCACCTGTACCCACCTGCTCGGCGCTCAGGCCCGAGCCGGGCAGCAGCAGCGGACGTAGCCAGCGCAGCCCCGCGCCGCATCATCCGGCCGCCCCCTCCCCGCCCCGAGCTTACGCTGCCGCCGCCCCCGCCTTAAAAAGGACAAAACGGAACAGAAAAAGGCTGCGTGCAAAAAAAAAAAAAAAAAAAAAAAAAGGAAAGGAAGAAAAATCGTAAGCAGCAAACGAGGAAGACGGGCAGATGCGCGCGCGGCTCGGCGGGGCGAGGGGCGAGGTGCGGCGGCGCCGGTGACCGCGCTCGGGGCAGCCGGCAGGCGCGTGCCGCACGCTCCCGGCTGCAGCTCGGGCGACCACCCGGCGCCCGGCTCGCGGCGCGGCCCCGCCCCTCCCCGGGCCGCCCCTCCGATTGGCCCGTCCTCCTGCCAGTCAGAGGGAAGGCGCGGCACTCGCCCGCCCCCGCCCGGGGCCGAGGCCGGGAGCCGTTCGGCGGCAGCCGGAGGAGGTGCGGGGAGGCCTGAGCGTGCGCACTTGGCCCCGAGGCCCGCGCCGGGGAAGGGCCGGGGTCCCGCGGCTGAGCGCCCGGCGAGGCGCAGGGCCGCGGCGCTGGGCGGGTGGGAGCCGCCCTGGGGAGGGGCTCGCCGGCTCCAGTTCGGGCTGAAGGCCCCGGGAAGCCCGTCCCTGCCCTCACCTGGGACGGTGGGCATCGAAGGCCATCGGCGGTCAGGGAAGACACGACCTGCGCCTTTGTACACACGGAACTCTCAGGGTCCCAGGTCCCAGGAAAGGAAGTGTTGAAGGTGACACGGCTAGCCAGAGGCAGAGCCAGGAGTCTCACGCCAGAGCTGACAGCCTTCACCGCGAGGCAAACCCGTGTCAGCAAAAAATAGTGGAACGAATAATGTGATGTCCAGCCCAGGCTTGAAGGAAGGGTAGGATTTCGTGAGGCAAAGATCCATTCATTCAGTTATGTTCCACAAATATTTAATTGGGCACCTACTATGTACCAGGGAGCCATTAAGATCTAGGGATACCGCAGTGAACAGACAGAAGGCCCTGCCCTCCCGGAGCTTACATTCTAGCAAAGAAAAGGAAGCCAGGAGCATTCACATAAGCATGAGAAAGCACCTTGATCGCAGGAAAGTGTGGCTTATTTGAGAATCTAAAAGAGGGGGGTGTTTCCGAGCTACAGACAGGTGAGATGAATGGCCAAGAGGAGGGTGACCAGACAGGTAGAGGCCAGAGCTGTAGGGTCTCTGGCTATGGGAAAGAATTTGGAGTTGATCCTGAGGCCGTCTCACCAGGGAAAGTGGTCTGTGGGGACAACGTCAGAGTTACGTATTTGAAGTGTGCTGATCTGCTGTGTCTGAACCACCCCTCCGGACCACCCGAGAGGCACGTACCACCACTTTCTCCTCGCTAGGGATGAGGAGGCCCCGGGTCCCAGGATCCACAGCAGGTAGCAAGGTGGGAGCCAAGGGTCCAAACTTGTCCAGAACAGCCTTCCAGGTACCCTGAGACTCAAAGTTCGTGAGCCCAGACCTCAAAGTCGCAGGGAGGCGGGTTTCAGCTCACCAAGAGGACAAACGTTCTTCTCAGAGATGCCGCTCTCGAAGATGTGCTGAGCTCCCATCCCCTCGACACGTGTGAGGGTCTTGGGGAAGGGGTTCCTGCTGCGTTCCAGACGGGGAGCAGTCAGTGCCCACTAGCCTGCCTCTGCTGGGACCAAGCTGTTGGGGGTCGGGGGAGGGATCCCGGTTTGACCACTTACTAGCTGGTGACCTTAGGCAAGTGATTGGCCCTTGGCTTTCCTCAGTTTCCTCGTCTGTAAAATGGACCTTAAAACAGTGATAATCGGTGGGTTTGGGCGGGGATTAAATGACCTAATATACATATGGATCTCTGCTACTTCCTGAAGGCCGCCATCATAAATTACCACAGACCAGGGGCACCTGGGTGGCTCATTCGGTTAAGCGTCTGACTCTTGATCTCGGCTCAGGTCACGATCTCACAGTTTGTGAGTTCGAGCCCCACATCAGGCACTGTGCTGATGGTGCAGAGCCCGCTTGGGATTCTGTCGCTCCTTCTCTCTGCCCCTCCCCTGCCTGTGCTCTGTCTCTCGAAATAAACTCAAAACAATTTTTAATAAAAATAAAAATACCACGGACCAGAAGGCTTAAAAGAACAGAAATGTGTGCTCTCGTAATATTATAGGGTAAAAGTCCCTAGTCCAGAAATTGTTAGGGGAAATTGCTCCTCCAGATGCTCCTGGGCTTGTGGCCACATCACTCAAATGTGGCTTCCCATGACTGTGGCTGCCTCCTCTGTCCATGCCTCTTCTGTTTTAAAATTTTTTGGGAGAGAGAGAGCATAAGCAGGGGAGGGGCAGAGAGAGAGGGGAACAGAGGATCCCAAGCGGACTCTGTGCTGAGGGCAGAGAGCCTGATGCGGGGCTCGAACTCACAAACCGTGAGATCGTGACCTGAGCTGAAGTCAGACGCTCAACGAACTGAGCCACCCAGGTGCCCCCCATCTCCTCTTTTATGAAGATTCTTGTCAGTGCATTTAGGACCTACCGAGTTAATCCAGGATTATCTCACCTCAAGACCCTTCACTTTATCACATCTAATCACCCTTTTCCCAAGTAAGGCCACCCTCTCAGGTTCCAGGATGTTATTGTAAGTCACAGAATTATTAACTACAATTGCGATCATTCCTGAGGAGGGGGGAAAGGTGCGAGGCTAGCACATCATGTGGAGCTTGGCGTGGTCTGAGGTCCGGGAGCCTTCCCTGAGGAAGTCAGCCCTGAGCCTCAGCTAGCTGGACAAAGAGGAAGCGAGACTATTCCAGGGATAGTGAACAGCAGTGTGAAGGTCCTGAGTTTGGACTTGACCTTCCGGTGGGAAGGGAGCCATCAGGAGTTCTGGAGGAAGGCCACGAGTGACCGGATTCAAGGAGGCCTGGTCAAGTACAGAAGGGCAAGGCAGGCCTCGCCAGCTCCATCAGGGATCCCGCAGACACAGACAGGCACCCTACTGCACGGGGATGCTGTGCCCAGGCAGCAGGGACATGGCAGGGAGACAGCTTGTCTCTGCCCCGTGGCTCATGGGTCAGTGGGAGAGACCACAGTGGAGCATTATGACTGGGTACCCTGACTATACGAGTGCCAGGGAAGGAGCTCCTGGGACCGCTTCAGGGAGTCAGGAGGGGCTTCCTGGAGGAGGAGACATGTGCACTGCAGCTAGACAAAGAGGGAGGAAGCAGGCCTTCCAGGCCGAGGGAACAGCATGTGCAGAGGGACCATAGAGGCACAAAGACTGAGACGTGGATTCCAGGCGTGCTGCCCCGTAGGGAGCACACGAGGTTAAGAGGCTGGCAAGACCAGATCACAAGGAGCCTGAAAGCCTCACTGGGACTTCTGGTCATCAAGGAATTTGGAACAGGCCGTGACGCCCCTGGAGTTGGTTGGCAGCTCTGGAATCTGCATGGAGGCTGGGTGGGAAGGTGGAGGCAAGAGACCGTGGCGTTGGCTGAGACGAAGGAGGCTGAGGGTCAGAATCCGGGCAGTTTGACCCACGGTCCCAGGAGGGCAGGTCAGAACCCTCTGAGCGGCACCCCCGCCCCCGACTAGGCTGATCCAACTTGTAAGACTTGCCTTCTGGGTGGTGAGCGGTGCTGGGGGAGGGGTACCCACGACAAGAGCAAACGCTGGTCAAGCTTGCTCCAAACAGGTACTGATGCAGGTACGCTGTGTGTACTAATTTAGTTAATCTGCACAACCACCCTAGGCACAGAGAGGTTAGGTAGCTTGCGCAGGGTCTCACAGCCAGGAGAGCCAGAATGCAATTGCTCCTGGGGAAAAATAAACCATCACATTGATAATAACGACTCGCGTTTACTGAGCACTTACTGTGTGCTGGGCACTGTCTGAGCTTCATAGAAATTAACCCATTTCAATCCCTCCCTCCTTATCCTTAGACACCGAGGAATGTAAAGGTTCAATAACTTGCCTCAGGGCACCAACTCAGTGGCTGAGTTGGGGATCGGAACCAGAAGACCTGGCTTCCACAGTGGCCGACACCGCTCGGGCTCTCTGCATCTCCTGAGTAGCAGAAAACTACCCCACTGCTGGTAAGATGCCCTGAGGCAGGGGGCACAGCAAAACCAGTGCCAGGCGAGGGGCGGGGAGCTCTGTGTCCCTGGGACAAGTCCCATCAGTGCTCTGAGCCTAGGTCTCCTTCCTCCCTGTCGAATAGAAATGGTGCCACCACCACCCCCCCCCCACACACACACACACACCTGCCAGACACTCTGGGATGTGAGTCCTGGTTCCACCATTGGCCCCCAGTGCCACCATCCGAGTGATGGGAAGAATAGGACCCGGGCATGTGATCATGGCGCACCTAAAAGAGTGAGGCTATTCGATGCGTGCACTGAACACTGCTGGGATTCGTAGCAGAAAAGCCTACCTCCCTCCGTGTCCCCGCAGGCGCTGTTACTGTCATTTTCCGGAAGAGACAAAGGAGACTCAGACAAAAGGATCTGGAAACTACAGCCAGGTCTCTGACCCCAAGCCCACACTGCCATCAGCTCACGCTCGGATCCTAAAAGATGACGATGGGAATTATGCTGAGCTCAACAGCTGCGTGATTCCATTTATAGAACTTTATCAAAACGACAGGATTATAGAAATAGAGGACCGATGCGTGGCACCAGGAGTTGGGGAGGGGGAGGGTGGTGGCCGTGTCTATCAAGGGGTAGCGGGATGGCACTGGGTTCTACCCCGAGGGTACCCTGTGGCGGTGCACACGCCAGTCTACACGAGTGATAAAATCGCACAGAACTAAGTTCGCGCACGCATGCGCCCGCGTGAGCTCAGGTAAAGCCACGGAAATCTGATTGAGGTGGGTGGATCCTGTCCACGTCGCTTGCCTGGTTTGTGGTGTTGTAACTATAGGTTTGCAAGGTGTTACCTTTGAGGGAAACCGGGTGAAGGGTATACTGGCTCGTTACTGTTTCTTACATGTGAGCGTCCAGTGATCTCGATACAAAAGGTTTATTTTTTAAAGAAACAGGATGATCACGACGGTAGCTGCCCAAGGAGTCTCCTGCACAGGACAGGGCCTGGCCCCGGGGTGGGCACCGAGGGCCTGCGGACTTCCCTCCAGAAACGAGCTGGATCAGCCATGAGGGGTGGGAGGCCGGGCAGAGGGTCCAAGTTCTGCATCCGTTTCCGGGCCGGGGAGTCCGGCCTCCTGGGACGCAGCGTCCCTAGGCCAGGACATGCTCTTTCTTCTCCTCTACACCATTCAAGGAAAACAGCTTTCTGCGGGCTATTTCTGGTTCTATGAACAATGCATGCTTATTGTAAAGAATTCAAACAGCACAGGCGGATACAAAGGAGACAACAAAGGTCACCTTGAATCTCGCCACACCGGGGTGACCCCCGAGAGCCTTCGGGTGACCAGGCCTCCGTGCGTCTCCCGTGTGCAGATACATTCACATGAATGGGCGTAATAAAAACACGATGGT